>NW_028136378.1:600000-1065956 GCF_964662115.1 Mustela nivalis
CCTGTGCGGAGAGATCGAAGCCTGGCTGCTAAGGAGACATGAGTGGACGACTAGGGCAGGGGCGCGTGCTCCACTCTGAGGAAGGAGTCGGGCAGATGGCAGGCCTGTCCTGTGCCTCTGGTCCCAAGGGGAGAGCATCTCCTTGGCCACCTGTCCCAAGGGCAGTCGGGCTTGCCCCCAGTTGCCATACCCGGAACTCGCAGAAACAACCCCATGGAGAAACGGGCAGTCAGATGCTGTCTTCCACCAAGATGTGGCAGTGTTGTGGGTGGCAGGGGTGTGCCTGGTAAGGAGTGGATACAGACCCCACAGTTCCCCATCCCAGTGCACGGGTCGTGTGCAGGGATCCTGTTGCCTCCTCTCTCCTGTGGTGAAGGCACTGGCCTAGACCTCGAGTCTGCCTGAGCGCATTAGCAAAAGTCAAAGCCTTACCTATGACAGGAGATGGTAATAGGCATAGAGTGCCATCCTAGGCCATGCACGCTGCTGTAGGGTTGTGATTATGTCTGCTTAGTTCGGCTTAGCAAGGTGAACCCCAGGCGCTAACGGGGAGCCCAGGAATGCAAGGCCCAAGAGGCACCAGCTCTCCCGCGGCTCTTCATCCCAGCCACAACAGAGCGAACGACCAAAGCCTTGCTGAGGAAGCAGCAGCGAAGTGCGGTTCGCACCAAGCTGAAAACTTCTGCAAAAGCATAGCAGTCGCTGGGAAATCAGAGTTGGTTCTGTGGGCTGCTTTTGCTGCTTGCCTTAGCCTAGTATTCGCAGCACGATGGGAGAAACCCGCATAGAGCGAAAGCCTCTTTGACAGGGCATCCCCTCTGGGAAAGCACACCATTCTTTGGGAAATCAAAGTCGGGTCTGTGGGATGCTGCCTGCTGCTTGCCAGAGCTGGTCTCCACAGCACGGTGTAATACACTCGCATGGAGCGAAATCCTCTTTGCCTGGGCAACCCCTCTGCCTGAGAAAGAAGCGCGGTGACGCCTGTGGAAAGAGCCTTAAGGAAATGGACACGTTTGTCAGGGCAGAGCGACGGAAGCCTGGCTGCTAAAGAGACACGAGGGGAAGATTAGGGCAGGGGAAAGGGCTCCACTCTGTGGAAGGAGTCTGGGCAGAAGGCAGGCCTGTCCTGTGCCTCTGGTCCCAAGGGGACCGCATCACCTTGGCCACCTGCCCCGTCGGCAGTCGGGCTTGCTCCAAGGTGCCATACCCGGAACTCGCAGAAACAACCCCATGGATAAACGGGCAGTCAGATGCCGTCTTCCACCAAGATGTGGCAGTGTTGTGGGTGGCAGGGTTTGTGCCTGGTAAGGAGTGGAGACAGTCCCCCACAGTTCCCCATCCTAGTGCACGGGCCGTGTGCAGGGATCCTGTCGCCTTCTCTCTCCTGTGGTGAAGGCACTGGTCTAGACCCCGAGTCTGCCTGAGCGTCAGAGCAAAAGGCTAAGCCTTACCTACGCCAGGAGATGGTAATGGGCATAGAGTGCCATGCTAGGCCACGCACACTGCTGCAGGGTTGTGACTGTGTCTGCTTAGTTCGGCTTAGCAAGGTGAACCCTGGGCGCGAACTGGGAGCCCGGGAATGGAAGGCCCAAGAGGCACCACCTCTCCCGCGACTCTTTATCCCTGCCGCGACAGAGCAAATGACCAAAGCCTTGCTGAGGAAGCAGCAGCGAAGTGCGGTTCGCGCCAAGCTGACAACCTCTGCGAAAGCATAGCACTCGCTGGGAAATCAGAGTTGGTTCTGTGGGCTGCTTTTGCTGCTTGCCTTAGCCTAGTATTCACAGCACGATGGGAGAAACGCGCATAGAGCGAAAGACTCTTTGCCGGGGCATCCCCTTGGGAAGGCAGAGCATTTTTTGGGAAATCAGAGTGGGGTCTGTGGGATGCTGCCTGCTGCTTGCCAGAGCTGGTCTCCACAGCACCGTGTAATACACCCGCATGGAGCGAAATCCTCTTTGCCTGGGCATCACCTCTGCCTGAGAGAGAAGCGCGGTGGCGCCTGTGGAAAGAGCCTTAAGGAAAGGGACACGTCTGTCACGACAGAGAGATGGAAGCCTGGCTGCTAAGGAGAAACGAGGGGAAGCTTAGGGCAGGGGAAAGGGCTCCATTCTGAGGAAGGAGTCTGGGCAGAAAGCATGCCTGTCCTCAGCCTTTGGGCTCAAGGAGACAGCAGCTCCTTGGCCACCTCTCCGTGGTGGAGACATGGGCTTGCCACCAGGCGCCTACCCTGAACGTGAGCAACAACTCCCAGAAAGAACTGGCCATCAGAAGCCGGCTTTCTCCAGGATGGGGAAGCTTGGAGGAGGCACGGGGTTTAAGGGGAAGGAGTGGGGACAGTCCCCCAAAGCTCCCTATTCAGTGCACGGGCGGTGTGCAGGGATTCTGTCACCTCTCCTTTCCTGTGGGGAAAGCACTGGCTTAGTCTGCGAGTCCGCCTGAGCGCCAGAGTAAAAGGCCAAGCGATGCCTACCCGGGAGATGTTTGTGTGCATAGAGTGCCATCCTAGGCTACGCAGGCTACTGCACTTTTGTGGCTCTGTCTGCTTAGTTCGGCCTGGCAGGGTGAACCCAGGACGTGAACATGGAGCCCGGGAAAGGAAGACAGAAGAGGCACCAGCTCTCCCGCAGCTCTTCTTCCCTGACGAAACTGAAGCCTTGCTGAAGAAGCAGCGGCGAAGTGCTGTTCGCTCCAAGGCAAAGCCTCTGCGAAAGCACAGCATTCGCTGAGAAATGTTCGGCGGGCTGCTGCTGCTTGCCTGAGCTCAGTCTCCCAGTGGGAGAAATCGCGGTGGGAGAACCCGCATACAGTGAAAGCCTCTTTGCCTGGGCATCACCCCTGGGAAAGCACCGCATTCGTAGGGAATTTAGAGTTGGGTTTGGGGATGCTGCTGCTGCTTGCCTGAGCTAGTCTCCGCAGCACGGTGGAAGATACCCGCATGGAGCGAAATACCCTTTGCCCTAGCATGCCCTCTGCCTGAGAGAGAAGCATGGTCGCACAAGTCTGTCACCGCGCTCCCCAGGAGGAAGTGTGGGGAAGGCCCCGCATGCCGCCCCCTGGGATGAGAAGGAGCCCTTGGCCTTGGGGTCCGGAAACGCTTGGGAAGCAGGATAGCCTGCCATGGCAGGAACAGCAGGCCAGTGGCAAGACAAGTGTCACCCACTCCCTGTGCGGAGAGATCGAAGCCTGGCTGCTAAGGAGACATGAGTGGACGACTAGGGCAGGGGCGCGTGCTCCACTCTGAGGAAGGAGTCGGGCAGATGGCAGGCCTGTCCTGTGCCTCTGGTCCCAAGGGGAGAGCATCTCCTAGGCCACCTGTCCCAAGGGCAGTCGGGCTTGCCCCCAGTTGCCATACCCGGAACTCGCAGAAACAACCCCATGGAGAAACGGGCAGTCAGATGCTGTCTTCCACCAAGATGTGGCAGTGTTGTGGGTGGCAGGGGTGTGCCTGGTAAGGAGTGGATACAGACCCCACAGTTCCCCATCCCAGTGCACGGGTCGTGTGCAGGGATCCTGTTGCCTCCTCTCTCCTGTGGTGAAGGCACTGGCCTAGACCTCGAGTCTGCCTGAGCGCATTAGCAAAAGTCAAAGCCTTACCTATGACAGGAGATGGTAATAGGCATAGAGTGCCCTCCTAAACCATGCACGCTGCTGTAGGGTTGTGATTATGTCTGCTTAGTTCGGCTTAGCAAGGTCAACCCCAGGCGCTAACGGGGAGCCCAGGAATGCAAGGCCCAAGAGGCACCAGCTCTCCCGCGGCTCTTCATCCCAGCCACAACAGAGCGAACGACCAAAGCCTTGCTGAGGAAGCAGCAGCGAAGTGCGGTTCGCACCAAGCTGAAAACTTCTGCAAAAGCATAGCAGTCGCTGGGAAATCAGAGTTGGTTCTGTGGGCTGCTTTTGCTGCTTGCCTTAGCCTAGTATTCGCAGCACGATGGGAGAAACCCGCATAGAGCGAAAGCCTCTTTGACAGGGCATCCCCTCTGGGAAAGCACACCATTCTTTGGGCAATCAAAGTCGGGTCTGTGGGATGCTGCCTGCTGCTTGCCAGAGCTGGTCTCCACAGCACGGTGTAATACACTCGCATGGAGCGAAATCCTCTTTGACTGGGCAACCCCTCAGCCTGAGAAAGAAGCGCGGTGACGCCTGTGGAAAGAGCCTTAAGGAAATGGACACGTTTGTCAGGGCAGAGCGACGGAAGCCTGGCTGCTAAAGAGACACGAGGGGAAGATTAGGGCAGGGGAAAGGGCTCCACTCTGTGGAAGGAGTCTGGGCAGAAGGCAGGCCTGTCCTGTGCCTCTGGTCCCAAAGGGACCGCATCACCTTGGCCACCTGCCCCGTCGGCAGTCGGGCTTGCTCCAAGGTGCCATACCCGGAACTCGCAGAAACAACCCCATGGATAAACGGGCAGTCAGATGCCGTCTTCCACCAAGATGTGGCAGTGTTGTGGGTGGCAGGGTTTGTGCCTGGTAAGGAGTGGAGACAGTCCCCCACAGTTCCCCATCCCAGTGCACGGGCCGTGTGCAGGGATACTGTCGCCTTCTCTCTCCTGTGGTGAAGGCACTGGCCTAGACCCCGAGTCTGCCTGAGCGTCAGAGCAAAAGGCTAAGCCTTACCTACGCCAGGAGATGGTAATAGGCATAGAGTGCCATGCTAGGCCACGCACGCTGCTGCAGGGTTGTGACTGTGTCTGCTTAGTTCGGCTTAGTAAGGTGAACCCTGGGCGCGAACTGGGAGCCCGGGAATGCAAAGCCCAAGAGAAACAGCTCTCCCGCGGCTCTTCATTCCTGCCTCCACAGAGCGAACGACCATAGCCTTGCTAAGGAAGCAGCAGCGAAGTGCGGTTCGCACCAAGCTGAAAACCTCTGCGAAAGCATAGCAGTCGCTAGGAAATCAGAGTCGGTTCTGTGGGCTGCTTTTGTTGCTTGCCTTAGCCTAGTGTTGGCAGCATGATGGGAGAAACCCGCATAGAGCGAAAGCCTCTTTGCCGGGGCATCCCCTCTGGGAAAACACAGCGTTCTTTGGGAAGTCAGAGTCTGGTCTGTGGGATGCTGCCTGCTGCTTGCCAGAGCTAGTCTCCACAGCACGGTGTAATAAACCGCATGGAGCGAAATCCTCTTTGCCTGGGCAACCCCTCTGCCTGAGAGAGAAGCGCGGTGGCGCCTGTGGAAAGAGCCTTAAGGAAAGGGACACGTCTGTCACGGCAGAGCGAGGAAAGCCTGGCTGCTAAGGAGACACGAGGGGAAGATTAGGGCAGGGGAAAGGGCTCCACTCTGAGGAAGGAGTCTGGGCAGAAAGCATGCCTGTCCTGAGCCTTTGGGCTCAAGGAGACAGCAGCTCCTTGGCCACCTGTCCGTGGTGGAGACATGGGCTTGCCACCAGGCGCCTACCCTGAACTCGAGAAACAACTCCCAGAAAGAACTGGCCATCAGATGCCGGCTTCCTCCAGGATGTGGAAGCTTGGAAGAGGCATGGGGTTTAAGGGGAAGGAGTGGGGACAGTCCCCCAAGCTCCCTATTCAGTGCATGGGCGGTGTGCAGGGATCCTGTCACCTCTCCTTTCCTGTGGGGAAAGCACTGGCTTAGTCTGCGAGTCCGCCAGAGTAAAAGGCCAAGCGATGCCTACCCTGTGAAATGTTTGTGTGCATAGAGTGCCATCCTATGCTACGCAGGCTACTGCACTTTTGTGGCTCTGTCTGCTTAGTTCGGCCTGGCAGGGTGAACCCAGGACGTGAACATGGAGCGCGGGAAAGGAAGACAGAAGAGGCACCAGCTCTCCAGCAGCTCTTCTTCCCTGACGCGACTGAAGCCTTGCTGAGGAAGCAGTGGCGAAGTGCTGTTCGCTCCAAGGCAAAGCCTCTGCGAATGCACAGCATTCGCTGAGAAATGTTTGGCGGGCTTCTGCTGCTTGCCTGAGCTCAGTCTCCCAGTGGGAGAAATGGCAGTGGGAGAAACACGCATAGAGCGAAAGCCTCTTTGCCGTAGCATTCCCTCTGGGAAAGCACAGCATTCTTTGGGAAATCAGAGTCGGGTCTGTGGGATGCGGCCTGCTGCTTGCCAGAGTTGGTCTCCACAGCACGGTATAATAAACCCGCATGGAGCGAAATCCTCTTTGCCTGGGCATCCCCTCTGCCTGAGAGAGAAGCGCGGTGGCGCCTGTGGAAAGAGCCTTAAGGAAAGGGACACGTCTGTCACGGCAGAGCGAGGAAAGCCTGGCTGCTAAGGAGACACGAGGGGAAGATTAGGGCAGGGGAAAGGGCTCCACTCTGAGGAAGGAGTCTGGGCAGAAAGCATGCCTGTCCTGAGCCTTTGGGCTCAAGGAGACAGCAGCTCCTTGGCCACCTGTCCGTGGTGGAGACATGGGCTTGCCACCAGGCGCCTACCTTGAACTCGAGAAACAACTCCCAGAAAGAACTGGCCATCAGATGCCGGCTTCCTCCAGGACTTGGAAGCTTGGAAGAGGCATGGGGTTTAAGGGGAAGGAGTGGGGACAGTCCCCCAAGCTCCCTATTCAGTGCACGGGCGGTGTGCAGGGATCCTGTCACCTCTCCTTTCCTGTGGGGAAAGCACTGGCTAAGTCCGCGAGTCCTCCTGAGCGGCAGAGTAAAGGGCCAAGCGATGCCTACCCGGGAGATGTTTGTGTGCATAAAGTGCCATCCTAGGAAATGCACACTACTGCACTTTTGTGGCTCTGTCCGCTTAGTTCGGCCTGGCAGGGTGAACCCAGGACGCGAACATGGAGCCCGGGAAAGCAAGGCCCAAGAGGCACCAGCTCTCCCGCATCTCTTCTTCCCTGACGCGACTGAAGCCTTGCTGAGGAAGCAGCGGCGAAGTGCTGTTCGCTCCAAGGCAAAACCTCTGCGAAAACACAGCATTCGCTGAGAAATGATCTGCGGGCTGCTGCTGCTTGTCTGAGCCCAGTCTCCCAGTGGGAGAAATGGCAGTGGGAGAAACCCGCATACAGTGAAAGCCTCTTTGCCTGGGCATCTCTCCTGGGAAAGCACAGCATTCGTAGGGAAATCAGAGTTGGGTTTGGGGATGCTGCTGCTGCTTGCCTTAGCTAGTCTCCGCAGCACTGTGAAAGATACCGCAAGGAGCGAAATACCCTTTGCCCTAGCATCCCCTCTGCCTGAGAGAGAAGCATGGTCGCACAAGTCTGTCACCGCCCTCCCCAGGAGCAAGTGTGGTGAAGGCACAGCACGCCGCCCCCTGGGATGAGAAGGAGCCCTTGGCCTTGGAGTCGGGAAACGCTTGGGAAGCAGAATAGCCTGCCATGGCACGAACAGCAGGCCAGTGGCAAGACAAGTGTCACCCGCTCCCTGTGCGGAGAGATTGAAGCCTGGGTGCTAAGGAGACATGAGGGGACGACTAGGGCAAGGGCGCGTGCTACACTCTGAGGAAGGAGTCTGGGCAGATGGCAGGCCTGTCCTGTGCCTCTGGTCCCAAGGGGAGAATATCTCCTAGGCCACCTGTCCCAAGGGCAGTCGGGCTTGCCCCCAGGTGCCATACCCGGAACTCGCAGAAACAACCCCATGGAGAAACGGGCAGTCAGATGCCGTCTTCCACCAAGATGTGGCAGTGTTGTGGGTGGCAGGGGGTGTGCCTGGTAAGGAGTGGAGACAGTCCCCCACAGTTCCCCATCCCAGTGCACGGGCCCTGTGCAGGGATGCTGTCGCCTCCTCTCTCCTGTGGTGAAGGCACTGGCCTAGACCCCGAGTCTGCCTGAGCGTCAGAGCAAAAGGCTAAGCCTTACCTACGCCAGGAGATGGTAATGGGCATAGAGTGCCATGCTAGGCCACGCACACTGCTGCAGGGTTGTGACTGTGTCTGCTTAGTTCGGCTTAGCAAGGTGAACCCTGGGCGCGAACTGGGAGCCCGGGAATGGAAGGCCCAAGAGGCACCACCTCTCCCGCGACTCTTCATCCCTGCCGCGACAGAGCAAATGACCAAAGCCTTGCTGAGGAAGCAGCAGCGAAGTGCGGTTCGCGCCAAGCTGACAACCTCTGCGAAAGCATAGCACTCGCTGGGAAATCAGAGTTGGTTCTGTGGGCTGCTTTTGCTGCTTGCCTTAGCCTAGTATTCACAGCACGATGGGAGAAACGCGCATAGAGCGAAAGACTCTTTGCCGGGGCATCCCCTTGGGAAGGCAGAGCATTTTTTGGGAAATCAGAGTGGGGTCTGTGGGATGCTGCCTGCTGCTTGCCAGAGCTGGTCTCCACAGCACGGTGTAATACACCCGCATGGAGCGAAATCCTCTTTGCCTGGGCATCACCTCTGCCTGAGAGAGAAGCGCGGTGGCGCCTGTGGAAAGAGCCTTAAGGAAAGGGACACGTCTGTCACGACAGAGAGATGGAAGCCTGGCTGCTAAGGAGAAACGAGGGGAAGCTTAGGGCAGGGGAAAGGGCTCCATTCTGAGGAAGGAGTCTGGGCAGAAAGCATGCCTGTCCTCAGCCTTTGGGCTCAAGGAGACAGCAGCTCCTTGGCCACCTATCCGTGGAGGAGACATGGGCTTGCCACCAGGCGCCTACCCTGAACGTGAGCAACAACTCCCAGAAAGAACTGGCCATCAGAAGCCGGCTTTCTCCAGGATGGGGAAGCTTGGAGGAGGCACGGGGTTTAAGGGGAAGGAGTGGGGACAGTCCCCCAAAGCTCCCTATTCAGTGCACGGGCGGTGTGCAGGGATTCTGTCACCTCTCCTTTCCTGTGGGGAAAGCACTGGCTTAGTCTGCGAGTCCGCCTGAGCGCCAGAGTAAAAGGCCAAGCGATGCCTACCCGGGAGATGTTTGTGTGCATAGAGTGCCATCCTAGGCTACGCAGGCTACTGCACTTTTGTGGCTCTGTCTGCTTAGTTCGGCCTGGCAGGGTGAACCCAGGACGTGAACATGGAGCCCGGGAAAGGAAGACAGAAGAGGCACCAGCTCTCCCGCAGCTCTTCTTCCCTGACGAGACTGAAGCCTTGCTGAGGAAGCAGCGGCGAAGTGCTGTTCGCTCCAAGGCAAAGCCTCTGCGAAAGCACAGCATTCGCTGAGAAATGTTCGGCGGGCTGCTGCTGCTTGTCTGAGCTCAGTCTCCCAGTGGGAGAAATCGCGGTGGGAGAACCCGCATACAGTGAAAGCCTCTTTGCCTGGGCATCACCCCTGGGAAAGCACCGCATTCGTAGGGAATTCAGAGTTGGGTTTGGGGATGCTGCTGCTGCTTGCCTGAGCTAGTCTCCGCAGCACGGTGGAAGATACCCGCATGGAGCGAAATACCCTTTGCCCTAGCATGCCCTCTGCCTGAAAGAGAAGCATGGTCGCACAAGTCTGTCACCGCGCTCCCCAGGAGGAAGTGTGGGGAAGGCCCCGCATGCCGCCCCCTGGGATGAGAAGGAGCCCTTGGCCTTGGGGTCCGGAAACGCTTGGGAAGCAGGATAGCCTGCCATGGCAGGAACAGCAGGCCAGTGGCAAGACAAGTGTCACCCACTCCCTGTGCGGAGAGATCGAAGCCTGGCTGCTAAGGAGACATGAGTGGACGACTAGGGCAGGGGCGCGTGCTCCACTCTGAGGAAGGAGTCGGGCAGATGGCAGGCCTGTCCTGTGCCTCTGGTCCCAAGGGGAGAGCATCTCCTAGGCCACCTGTCCCAAGGGCAGTCGGGCTTGCCCCCAGTTGCCATACCCGGAACTCGCAGAAACAACCCCATGGAGAAACGGGCAGTCAGATGCTGTCTTCCACCAAGATGTGGCAGTGTTGTGGGTGGCAGGGGTGTGCCTGGTAAGGAGTGGAGACAGACCCCACAGTTCCCCATCCCAGTGCACGGGTCGTGTGCAGGGATGCTGTTGCCTCCTCTCTCCTGTGGTGAAGGCACTGGCCTAGACCTCGAGTCTGCCTGAGCGCATTAGCAAAAGTCAAAGCCTTACCTATGACAGGATTGGTAATAGGCATAGAGTGCCCTCCTAAACCATGCACGCTGCTGTAGGGTTGTGATTATGTCTGCTTAGTTCGGCTTAGCAAGGTCAACCCCAGGCGCTAACGGGGAGCCCAGGAATGCAAGGCCCAAGAGGCACCAGCTCTCCCGCGGCTCTTCATCCCAGCCACAACAGAGCGAACGACCAAAGCCTTGCTGAGGAAGCAGCAGAGAAGTGCGGTTCGCACCAAGCTGAAAACTTCTGCAAAAGCATAGCAGTCGCTGGGAAATCAGAGTTGGTTCTGTGGGCTGCTTTTGCTGCTTGCCTTAGCCTAGTATTCGCAGCACGATGGGAGAAACCCGCATAGAGCGAAAGCCTCTTTGACAGGGCATCCCCTCTGGGAAAGCACACCATTCTTTGGGAAATCAAAGTCGGGTCTGTGGGATGCTGCCTGCTGCTTGCCAGAGCTGGTCTCCACAGCACGGTGTAATACACTCGCATGGAGCGAAATCCTCTTTGCCTGGGCAACCCCTCTGCCTGAGAAAGAAGCGCGGTGACGCCTGTGGAAAGAGCCTTAAGGAAATGGACACGTTTGTCAGGGCAGAGCGACGGAAGCCTGGCTGCTAAAGAGACACGAGGGGAAGATTAGGGCAGGGGAAAGGGCTCCACTCTGTGGAAGGAGTCTGGGCAGAAGGCAGGCCTGTCCTGTGCCTCTGGTCCCAAGGGGACCGCATCACCTTGGCCACCTGCCCCGTCGGCAGTCGGGCTTGCTCCAAGGTGCCATACCCGGAACTCGCAGAAACAACCCCATGGATAAACGGGCAGTCAGATGCCGTCTTCCACCAAGATGTGGCAGTGTTGTGGGTGGCAGGGTTTGTGCCTGGTAAGGAGTGGAGACAGTCCCCCACAGTTCCCCATCCCAGTGCACGGGCCGTGTGCAGGGATCCTGTCGCCTTCTCTCTCCTGTGGTGAAGGCACTGGCCTAGACCCCGAGTCTGCCTGAGCGTCAGAGCAAAAGGCTAAGCCTTACCTACGCCAGGAGATGGTAATAGGCATAGAGTGCCATGCTAGGCCACGCACGCTGCTGCAGGGTTGTGACTGTGTCTGCTTAGTTCGGCTTAGTAAGGTGAACCCTGGGCGCGAACTGGGAGCCCGGGAATGCAAAGCACAAGAGAAACAGCTCTCCCGCGGCTCTTCATTCCTGCCTCCACAGAGCGAACGACCATAGCCTTGCTAAGGAAGCAGCAGCGAAGTGCGGTTCGCACCAAGCTGAAAACCTCTGCGAAAGCATAGCAGTCGCTAGGAAATCAGAGTTGGTTCTGTGGGCTGCTTTTGTTGCTTGCCTTAGCCTAGTGTGGCAGCATGATGGGAGAAACCCGCATAGAGCGAAAGCCTCTTTGCCGGGGCATCCCCTCTGGGAAAACACAGCGTTCTTTGGGAAGTCAGAGTCTGGTCTGTGGGATGCTGCCTGCTGCTTGCCAGAGCTAGTCTCCACAGCACGGTGTAATAAACCGCATGGAGCGAAATCCTCTTTGCCTGGGCAACCCCTCTGCCTGAGAGAGAAGCGCGGTGGCGCCTGTGGAAAGAGCCTTAAGGAAAGGGACACGTCTGTCACGGCAGAGCGAGGAAAGCCTGGCTGCTAAGGAGACACGAGGGGAAGATTAGGGCAGGGGAAAGGGCTCCACTCTGAGGAAGGAGTCTGGGCAGAAAGCATGCCTGTCCTGAGCCTTTGGGCTCAAGGAGACAGCAGCTCCTTGGCCACCTGTCCGTGGTGGAGACATGGGCTTGCCACCAGGCGCCTACCCTGAACTCGAGAAACAACTCCCAGAAAGAACTGGCCATCAGATGCCGGCTTCCTCCAGGATGTGGAAGCTTGGAAGAGGCATGGGGTTTAAGGGGAAGGAGTGGGGACAGTCCCCCAAGCTCCCTATTCAGTGCATGGGCGGTGTGCAGGGATCCTGTCACCTCTCCTTTCCTGTGCGGAAAGCACTGGCTTAGTCTGCGAGTCCGCCAGAGTAAAAGGCCAAGCGATGCCTACCCTTTGAGATGTTTGTGTGCATAGAGTGCCATCCTATGCTACGCAGGCTACTGCACTTTTGTGGCTCTGTCTGCTTAGTTCGGCCTGGCAGGGTGAACCCAGGACGTGAACATGGAGCGCGGGAAAGGAAGACAGAAGAGGCACCAGCTCTCCAGCAGCTCTTCTTCCCTGACGCGACTGAAGCCTTGCTGAGGAAGCAGCGGCGAAGTGCTGTTCGCTCCAAGGCAAAGCCTCTGCGAATGCACAGCATTCGCTGAGAAATGTTTGGCGGGCTTCTGCTGCTTGCCTGAGCTCAGTCTCCCAGTGGGAGAAATGGCAGTGGGAGAAACACGCATAGAGCGAAAGCCTCTTTGCCGTAGCATTCCCTCTGGGAAAGCACAGCATTCTTTGGGAAATCAGAGTCGGGTCTGTGGGATGCGGCCTGCTGCTTGCCAGAGTTGGTCTCCACAGCACGGTGTAATAAACCCGCATGGAGCGAAATCCTCTTTGCCTGGGCATCCCCTCTGCCTGAGAGAGAAGCGCGGTGGCGCCTGTGGAAAGAGCCTTAAGGAAAGGGACACGTCTGTCACGGCAGAGCGAGGAAAGCCTGGCTGCTAAGGAGACACGAGGGGAAGATTAGGGCAGGGGAAAGGGCTCCACTCTGAGGAAGGAGTCTGGGCAGAAAGCATGCCTGTCCTGAGCCTTTGGGCTCAAGGAGACAGCAGCTCCTTGGCCACCTGTCCGTGGTGGAGACATGGGCTTGCCACCAGGCGCCTACCCTGAACTCGAGAAACAACTCCCAGAAAGAACTGGCCATCAGATGCCGGCTTCCTCCAGGACTTGGAAGCTTGGAAGAGGCATGGGGTTTAAGGGGAAGGAGTGGGGACAGTCTCACAAAGCTCCCTATTCAGTGCACGGGCGGTGTGCAGGGATCCTGTCACCTCTCCTTTCCTGTGGGGAAAGCACTGGCTAAGTCCGCGAGTCCTCCTGAGCGGCAGAGTAAAGGGCCAAGCGATGCCTACCCGGGAGATGTTTGTGTGCATAAAGTGCCATCCTAGGAAATGCACACTACTGCACTTTTGTGGCTCTGTCCGCTTAGTTCGGCCTGGCAGGGTGAACCCAGGACGCGAACATGGAGCCCGGGAAAGCAAGGCCCAAGAGGCACCAGCTCTCCCGCATCTCTTCTTCCCTGACGCGACTGAAGCCTTGCTGAGGAAGCAGCGGCGAAGTGCTGTTCGCTCCAAGGCAAAACCTCTGCGAAAACACAGCATTCGCTGAGAAATGATCTGCGGGCTGCTGCTGCTTGTCTGAGCCCAGTCTCCCAGTGGGAGAAATGGCGGTGGGAGAAACCCGCATACAGTGAAAGCCTCTTTGCCTGGGCATCTCTCCTGGGAAAGCACAGCATTCGTAGGGAAATCAGAGTTGGGTTTGGGGATGCTGCTGCTGCTTGCCTTAGCTAGTCTCCGCAGCACTGTGAAAGATACCGCAAGGAGCGAAATACCCTTTGCCCTAGCATCCCCTCTGCCTGAGAGAGAAGCATGGTCGCACAAGTCTGTCACCGCCCTCCCCAGGAGCAAGTGTGGTGAAGGCACAGCACGCCGCCCCCTGGGATGAGAAGGAGCCCTTGGCCTTGGAGTCGGGAAACGCTTGGGAAGCAGAATAGCCTGCCATGGCACGAACAGCAGGCCAGTGGCAAGACAAGTGTCACCCGCTCCCTGTGCGGAGAGATTGAAGCCTGGGTGCTAAGGAGACATGAGGGGACGACTAGGGCAAGGGCGCGTGCTACACTCTGAGGAAGGAGTCTGGGCAGATGGCAGGCCTGTCCTGTGCCTCTGGTCCCAAGGGGAGAATATCTCCTAGGCCACCTGTCCCAAGGGCAGTCGGGCTTGCCCCCAGGTGCCATACCCGGAACTCGCAGAAACAACCCCATGGAGAAACGGGCAGTCAGATGCCATCTTCCACAAAGATGTGGCAGTGTTGTGGGTGGCAGGGGGTGTGCCTGGTAAGGAGTGGAGACAGTCCCCCACAGTTCCCCATCCCAGTGCACGGGCCCTGTGCAGGGATGCTGTCGCCTCCTCTCTCCTGTGGTGAAGGCACTGGCCTAGACCCCGAGTCTGCCTGAGCGTCAGAGCAAAAGGCTAAGCCTTACCTACGCCAGGAGATGGTAATGGGCATAGAGTGCCATGCTAGGCCACGCACACTGCTGCAGGGTTGTGACTGTGTCTGCTTAGTTCGGCTTAGCAAGGTGAACCCTGGGCGCGAACTGGGAGCCCGGGAATGGAAGGCCCAAGAGGCACCACCTCTCCCGCGACTCTTCATCCCTGCCGCGACAGAGCAAATGACCAAAGCCTTGCTGAGGAAGCAGCAGCGAAGTGCGGTTCGCGCCAAGCTGACAACCTCTGCGAAAGCATAGCACTCGCTGGGAAATCAGAGTTGGTTCTGTGGGCTGCTTTTGCTGCTTGCCTTAGCCTAGTATTCACAGCACGATGGGAGAAACGCGCATAGAGCGAAAGACTCTTTGCCGGGGCATCCCCTTGGGAAGGCAGAGCATTTTTTGGGAAATCAGAGTGGGGTCTGTGGGATGCTGCCTGCTGCTTGCCAGAGCTGGTCTCCACAGCACGGTGTAATACACCCGCATGGAGCGAAATCCTCTTTGCCTGGGCATCACCTCTGCCTGAGAGAGAAGCGCGGTGGCGCCTGTGGAAAGAGCCTTAAGGAAAGGGACACGTCTGTCACGACAGAGAGATGGAAGCCTGGCTGCTAAGGAGAAACGAGGGGAAGCTTAGGGCAGGGGAAAGGGCTCCATTCTGAGGAAGGAGTCTGGGCAGAAAGCATGCCTGTCCTCAGCCTTTGGGCTCAAGGAGACAGCAGCTCCTTGGCCACCTATCCGTGGTGGAGACATGGGCTTGCCACCAGGCGCCTACCCTGAACGTGAGCAACAACTCCCAGAAAGAACTGGCCATCAGAAGCCGGCTTTCTCCAGGATGGGGAAGCTTGGAGGAGGCACGGGGTTTAAGGGGAAGGAGTGGGGACAGTCCCCCAAAGCTCCCTATTCAGTGCATGGGCGGTGTGCAGGGATTCTGTCACCTCTCCTTTCCTGTGGGGAAAGCACTGGCTTAGTCAGCGAGTCCGCCTGAGCGCCAGAGTAAAAGGCCAAGCGATGCCTACCCGGGAGATGTTTGTGTGCATAGAGTGCCATCCTAGGCTTCGCAGGCTACTGAACTTTTGTGGCTCTGTCTGCTTAGTTCGGCCTGGCAGGGTGAACCCAGGACGTGAACATGGAGCCCGGGAAAGGAAGACAGAAGAGGCACCAGCTCTCCCGCAGCTCTTCTTCCCTGACGAGACTGAAGCCTTGCTGAGGAAGCAGCGGCAAAGTGCTGTTCGCTCCAAGGCAAAGCCTCTGCGAAAGCACAGCATTCGCTGAGAAATGTTCGGCGGGCTGCTGCTGCTTGCCTGAGCTCAGTCTCCCAGTGGGAGAAATCGCGGTGGGAGAACCCGCATACAGTGAAAGCCTCTTTGCCTGGGCATCACCCCTGGGAAAGCACCGCATTCGTAGGGAATTCAGAGTTGGGTTTGGGGATGCTGCTGCTGCTTGCCTGAGCTAGTCTCCGCAGCACGGTGGAAGATACCCGCATGGAGCGAAATACCCTTTGCCCTAGCATGCCCTCTGCCTGAGAGAGAAGCATGGTCGCACAAGTCTGTCACCGCGCTCCCCAGGAGGAAGTGTGGGGAAGGCCCCGCACGCCGCCCCCTGGGATGAGAAGGAGCCCTTGGCCTTGGGGTCCGGAAACGCTTGGGAAGCAGGATAGCCTGCCATGGCAGGAACAGCAGGCCAGTGGCAAGACAAGTGTCACCCACTCCCTGTGCGGAGAGATCGAAGCCTGGCTGCTAAGGAGACATGAGTGGACGACTAGGGCAGGGGCGCGTGCTCCACTCTGAGGAAGGAGTCGGGCAGATGGCAGGCCTGTCCTGTGCCTCTGGTCCCAAGGGGAGAGCATCTCCTAGGCCACCTGTCCTAAGGGCAGTCGGGCTTGCCCCCAGTTGCCATACCCGGAACTCGCAGAAACAACCCCATGGAGAAACGGGCAGTCAGATGCTGTCTTCCACCAAGATGTGGCAGTGTTGTGGGTGGCAGGGGTGTGCCTGGTAAGGAGTGGATACAGACCCCACAGTTCCCCATCCCAGTGCACGGGTCGTGTGCAGGGATCCTGTTGCCTCCTCTCTCCTGTGGTGAAGGCACTGGCCTAGACCTCGAGTCTGCCTGAGCGCATTAGCAAAAGTCAAAGCCTTACCTATGACAGGAGATGGTAATAGGCATAGAGTGCCATCCTAGGCCATGCACGCTGCTGTAGGGTTGTGATTATGTCTGCTTAGTTCGGCTTAGCAAGGTGAACCCCAGGCGCTAACGGGGAGCCCAGGAATGCAAGGCCCAAGAGGCACCAGCTCTCCCGCGGCTCTTCATCCCAGCCACAACAGAGCGAACGACCAAAGCCTTGCTGAGGAAGCAGCAGCGAAGTGCGGTTCGCACCAAGCTGAAAACTTCTGCAAAAGCATAGCAGTCGCTGGGAAATCAGAGTTGGTTCTGTGGGCTGCTTTTGCTGCTTGCCTCAGCCTAGTATTCGCAGCACGATGGGAGAAACCCGCATAGAGCGAAAGCCTCTTTGACAGGGCATCCCCTCTGGGAAAGCACACCATTCTTTGGGAAATCAAAGTCGGGTCTGTGGGATGCTGCCTGCTGCTTGCCCGAGCTGGTCTCCACAGCACGGTGTAATACACTCGCATGGAGCGAAATCCTCTTTGCCTGGGCAACCCCTCTGCCTGAGAAAGAAGCGCGGTGACGCCTGTGGAAAGAGCCTTAAGGAAATGGACACGTTTGTCAGGGCAGAGCGACGGAAGCCTGGCTGCTAAAGAGACACGAGGGGAAGATTAGGGCAGGGGAAAGGGCTCCACTCTGTGGAAGGAGTCTGGGCAGAAGGCAGGCCTGTCCTGTGCCTCTGGTCCCAAGGGGACCGCATCACCTTGGCCACCTGCCCCGTCGGCAGTCGGGCTTGCTCCAAGGTGCCATACCCGGAACTCGCAGAAACAACCCCATGGATAAACGGGCAGTCAGATGCCGTCTTCCACCAAGATGTGGCAGTGTTGTGGGTGGCAGGGTTTGTGCCTGGTAAGGAGTGGAGACAGTCCCCCACAGTTCCCCATCCCAGTGCACGGGCCGTGTGCAGGGATCCTGTCGCCTTCTCTCTCCTGTGGTGAAGGCACTGGTCTAGACCCCGAGTCTGCCTGAGCGCATGAGCAAAAGTCAAAGCCTTACCTATGACAGGAGATGGTAATAGGCATAGAGTGCCATGCTAGGCCACGCACGCTGATGCAGGGTTGTGACTGTGTCTGCTTAGTTCGGCTTAGTAAGGTGAAACCTGGGCGCGAACTGGGAGCCCGGGAATGCAAAGCCCAAGAGGAACAGCTCTCCCGCGGCTCTTCATTCCTGCCTCCACAGAGCGAACGACCATAGCCTTGCTAAGGAAGCAGCAGCGAAGTGCGGTTCGCACCAAGCTGAAAACCTCTGCGAAAGCATAGCAGTCGCTAGGAAATCAGAGTCGGTTCTGTGGGCTGCTTTTGTTGCTTGCCTTAGCCTAGTGTTGGCAGCATGATGGGAGAAACCCGCATAGAGCGAAAGCCTCTTTGCCGGGGCATCCCCTCTGGGAAAACACAGCGTTCTTTGGGAAGTCAGAGTCTGGTCTGTGGGATGCTGCCTGCTGCTTGCCAGAGCTAGTCTCCACAGCACGGTGTAATAAACCACATGGAGCGAAATCCTCTTTGCCTGGGCATCCCCTCTGCCTGAGAGAGTAGCGCGGTGGCGCCTGTGGAAAGAGCCTTAAGGAAAGGGACACGTCTGTCATGGCAGAGAGATGGAAGCCTGGCTGCTAAGGAGACACGAGGGGAAGATTAGGGCAGGGGAAAGGGCTCCACTCTGAGGAAGGAGTCTGGGCAGAAAGCATGCCTGTCCTGAGCCTTTGGGCTCAAGGAGACAGCAGCTCCTTGGCCACCTGTCCATGGTGGAGAAAAAAGCTTGCCACCATGCGCCTACCCTGAACTCGAGAAACAACTCCCAGAAAGAACTGGCCATCAGATGCTGGCTTCCTACAGGACTTGGAAGCTTGGAGGAGGCACGGGGTTTAAGGGGAAGGAGTGGGGACAGTCTCACAAAGCTCCCTATTCAGTGCACGGGCGGTTGCAGGGATCCTGTCACCTCTCCTTTCCTGTGGGGAAAGCACTGGCTAAGTCCGCGAGTCCTCCTGAGCGGCAGAGTAAAGGGCCAAGCGATGCCTACCCGGGAGATGTTTGTGTGCATAAAGTGCCATCCTAGGAAATGCACACTACTGCACTTTTGTGGCTCTGTCCGCTTAGTTCGGCCTGGCAGGGTGAACCCAGGACGCGAACATGGAGCCCGGGAAAGCAAGGCCCAAGAGGCACCAGCTCTCCCGCATCTCTTCTTCCCTGACGCGACTGAAGCCTTGCTGAGGAAGCAGCGGCGAAGTGCTGTTCGCTCCAAGGCAAAACCTCTGCGAAAACACAGCATTCGCTGAGAAATGATCTGCGGGCTGCTGCTGCTTGTCTGAGCCCAGTCTCCCAGTGGGAGAAATGGCAGTGGGAGAAACCCGCATACAGTGAAAGCCTCTTTGCCTGGGCATCTCTCCTGGGAAAGCACAGCATTCGTAGGGAAATCAGAGTTGGGTTTGGGGATGCTGCTGCTGCTTGCCTTAGCTAGTCTCCGCAGCACTGTGAAAGATACCGCAAGGAGCGAAATACCCTTTGCCCTAGCATCCCCTCTGCCTGAGAGAGAAGCATGGTCGCACAAGTCTGTCACCGCCCTCCCCAGGAGCAAGTGTGGTGAAGGCACAGCACGCCGCCCCCTGGGATGAGAAGGAGCCCTTGGCCTTGGAGTCGGGAAACGCTTGGGAAGCAGAATAGCCTGCCATGGCACGAACAGCAGGCCAGTGGCAAGACAAGTGTCACCCGCTCCCTGTGCGGAGAGATTGAAGCCTGGGTGCTAAGGAGACATGAGGGGACGACTAGGGCAAGGGCGCGTGCTACACTCTGAGGAAGGAGTCTGGGCAGATGGCAGGCCTGTCCTGTGCCTCTGGTCCCAAGGGGAGAATATCTCCTAGGCCACCTGTCCCAAGGGCAGTCGGGCTTGCCCCCAGGTGCCATACCCGGAACTCGCAGAAACAACCCCATGGAGAAACGGGCAGTCAGATGCCGTCTTCCACCAAGATGTGGCAGTGTTGTGGGTGGCAGGGGGTGTGCCTGGTAAGGAGTGGAGACAGTCCCCCACAGTTCCCCATCCCAGTGCACGGGCCCTGTGCAGGGATGCTGTCGCCTCCTCTCTCCTGTGGTGAAGGCACTGGCCTAGACCCCGAGTCTGCCTGAGCGTCAGAGCAAAAGGCTAAGCCTTACCTACGCCAGGAGATGGTAATGGGCATAGAGTGCCATGCTAGGCCACGCACACTGCTGCAGGGTTGTGACTGTGTCTGCTTAGTTCGGCTTAGCAAGGTGAACCCTGGGCGCGAACTGGGAGCCCGGGAATGGAAGGCCCAAGAGGCACCACCTCTCCCGCGACTCTTCATCCCTGCCGCGACAGAGCAAATGACCAAAGCCTTGCTGAGGAAGCAGCAGCGAAGTGCGGTTCGCGCCAAGCTGACAACCTCTGCGAAAGCATAGCACTCGCTGGGAAATCAGAGTTGGTTCTGTGGGCTGCTTTTGCTGCTTGCCTTAGCCTAGTATTCACAGCACGATGGGAGAAACGCGCATAGAGCGAAAGACTCTTTGCCGGGGCATCCCCTTGGGAAGGCAGAGCATTTTTTGGGAAATCAGAGTGGGGTCTGTGGGATGCTGCCTGCTGCTTGCCAGAGCTGGTCTCCACAGCACGGTGTAATACACCCGCATGGAGCGAAATCCTCTTTGCCTGGGCATCACCTCTGCCTGAGAGAGAAGCGCGGTGGCGCCTGTGGAAAGAGCCTTAAGGAAAGGGACACGTCTGTCACGACAGAGAGATGGAAGCCTGGCTGCTAAGGAGAAACGAGGGGAAGCTTAGGGCAGGGGAAAGGGCTCCATTCTGAGGAAGGAGTCTGGGCAGAAAGCATGCCTGTCCTCAGCCTTTGGGCTCAAGGAGACAGCAGCTCCTTGGCCACCTATCCGTGGTGGAGACATGGGCTTGCCACCAGGCGCCTACCCTGAACGTGAGCAACAACTCCCAGAAAGAACTGGCCATCAGAAGCCGGCTTTCTCCAGGATGGGGAAGCTTGGAGGAGGCACGGGGTTTAAGGGGAAGGAGTGGGGACAGTCCCCCAAAGCTCCCTATTCAGTGCACGGGCGGTGTGCAGGGATTCTGTCACCTCTCCTTTCCTGTGGGGAAAGCACTGGCTTAGTCTGCGAGTCCGCCTGAGCGCCAGAGTAAAAGGCCAAGCGATGCCTACCCGGGAGATGTTTGTGTGCATAGAGTGCCATCCTAGGCTACGGAGGCTACTGCACTTTTGTGGCTCTGTCTGCTTAGTTCGGCCTGGCAGGGTGAACCCAGGACGTGAACATGGAGCGCGGGAAAGGAAGACAGAAGAGGCACCAGCTCTCCAGCAGCTCTTCTTCCCTGACGAAACTGAAGCCTTGCTGAGGAAGAAGCGGCGAAGTGCTGTTCGCTCCAAGGCAAAGCCTCTGCGAAAGCACAGCATTCGCTGAGAAATGTTCGGCGGGCTTCTGCTGCTTGCCTGAGCTCAGTCTCCCAGTGGGAGAAATCGCGGTGGGAGAACCCGCATACAGTGAAAGCCTCTTTGCCTGGGCATCACCCCTGGGAAAGCACCGCATTCGTAGGGAATTCAGAGTTGGGTTTGGGGATGCTGCTGCTGCTTGCCTGAGCTAGTCTCCGCAGCACGGTGGAAGATACCCGCATGGAGCGAAATACCCTTTGCCCTAGCATGCCCTCTGCCTGAGAGAGAAGCATGGTCGCACAAGTCTGTCACCGCGCTCCCCAGGAGGAAGTGTGGGGAAGGCCCCGCACGCCGCCCCCTGGGATGAGAAGGAGCCCTTGGCCTTAGGGTCCGGAAACGCTTGGGAAGCAGGATAGCCTGCCATGGCAGGAATAGCAGGCCAGTGGCAAGACAAGTGTCACCCACTCCCTGTGCGGAGAGATCGAAGCCTGGCTGCTAAGGAGACATGAGTGGACGACTAGGGCAGGGGCGCGTGCTCCACTCTGAGGAAGGAGTCGGGCAGATGGCAGGCCTGTCCTGTGCCTCTGGTCCCAAGGGGAGAGCATCTCCTAGGCCACCTGTCCCAAGGGCAGTCGGGCTTGCCCCCAGTTGCCATACCCGGAACTCGCAGAAACAACCCCATGGAGAAACGGGCAGTCAGATGCTGTCTTCCACCAAGATGTGGCAGTGTTGTGGGTGGCAGGGGTGTGCCTGGTAAGGAGTGGATACAGACCCCACAGTTCCCCATCC
The DNA here is from genome assembly GCF_964662115.1 of Mustela nivalis. Classification (NCBI taxonomy): domain Eukaryota; kingdom Metazoa; phylum Chordata; class Mammalia; order Carnivora; family Mustelidae; genus Mustela; species Mustela nivalis. The sequence continues at coordinate 621,386 of NW_028136378.1, forward strand.
CAGTGCACGGGTCGTGTGCAGGGATCCTGTTGCCTCCTCTCTCCTGTGGTGAAGGCACTGGCCTAGACCTCGAGTCTGCCTGAGCGCATTAGCAAAAGTCAAAGCCTTACCTATGACAGGAGATGGTAATAGGCATAGAGTGCCATCCTAGGCCATGCACGCTGCTGTAGGGTTGTGATTATGTCTGCTTAGTTCGGCTTAGCAAGGTCAACCCAAGGCGCTAACGGGGAGCCCAGGAAGGCAAGGCCCAAGAGGCACCAGCTCTCCCGCGGCTCTTCATCCCAGCCACAACTGTGCGAACGACCAAAGCCTTGCTGAGGAAGCAGCAGCGAAGTGCGGTTCGCACCAAGCTGAAAACTTCTGCAAAAGCATAGCAGTCGCTGGGAAATCAGAGTTGGTTCTGTGGGCTGCTTTTGCTGCTTGCCTTAGCCTAGTATTCGCAGCACGATGGGAGAAACCCGCATAGAGCGAAAGCCTCTTTGACAGGGCATCCCCTCTGGGAAAGCACACCATTCTTTGGGAAATCAAAGTCGGGTCTGTGGGATGCTGCCTGCTGCTTGCCCGAGCTGGTCTCCACAGCACGGTGTAATACACTCGCATGGAGCGAAATCCTCTTTGCCTGGGCAACCCCTCTGCCTGAGAAAGAAGCGCGGTGACGCCTGTGGAAAGAGCCTTAAGGAAATGGACACGTTTGTCAGGGCAGAGCGACGGAAGCCTGGCTGCTAAAGAGACACGAGGGGAAGATTAGGGCAGGGGAAAGGGCTCCACTCTGTGGAAGGAGTCTGGGCAGAAGGCAGGCTTGTCCTGTGCCTCTGGTCCCAAGGGGACAGCATCACCTTGGCCACCTGCCCCGTCGGCAGTCGGGCTTGCTCCAAGGTGCCAAACCCGGAACTCGCAGAAACAACCCCATGGATAAACGGGCAGTCAGATGCCGTCTTCCACCAAGATGTGGCAGTGTTGTGGGTGGCAGGGTTTGTGCCTGGTAAGGAGTGGAGACAGTCCCCCACAGTTCCCCATCCCAGTGCACGGGCTGTGTGCAGGGATCCTGTCGCCTTCTCTCTCCTGTGGTGAAGGCATTGGTCTAGACCCCGAGTCTGCCTGAGCGCATGAGCAAAAGTCAAAGCCTTACCTATGACAGGAGATGGTAATAGGCATAGAGTGCCATGCTAGGCCACGCACGCTGCTGCAGGGTTGTGACTGTGTTGCTTAGTTCGGCTTAGTAAGGTGAACCCTGGGCGCGAACTGGGAGCCCGGGAATGCAAAGCCCAAGAGAAACAGCTCTCCCGCGGCTCTTCATTCCTGCCTCCACAGAGCGAACGACCATAGCCTTGCTAAGGAAGCAGCAGCGAAGTGCGGTTCGCACCAAGCTGAAAACCTCTGCGAAAGCATAGCAGTCGCTAGGAAATCAGAGTCGGTTCTGTGGGCTGCTTTTGTTGCTTGCCTTAGCCTAGTGTTGGCAGCATGATGGGAGAAACCCGCATAGAGCGAAAGCCTCTTTGCCGGGCATCCCCTCTGGGAAAACACAGCGTTCTTTGGGAAGTCAGAGTCTGGTCTGTGGGATGCTGCCTGCTGCTTGCCAGAGCTAGTCTCCACAGCACGGTGTAATAAACCGCATGGAGCGAAATCCTCTTTGCCTGGGCAACCCCTCTGCCTGAGAGAGAAGCGCGGTGGCGCCTGTGGAAAGAGCCTTAAGGAAAGGGACACGTCTGTCACGACAGAGAGATGGAAGCCTGGCTGCTAAGGAGAAACGAGGGGAAGCTTAGGGCAGGGGAAAGGGCTCCATTCTGAGGAAGGAGTCTGGGCAGAAAGCATGCCTGTCCTCAGCCTTTGGGCTCAAGGAGACAGCAGCTCCTTGGCCACCTGTCCGTGGTGGAGACATGGGCTTGCCACCAGGCGCCTACCCTGAACGTGAGCAACAACTCCCAGAAAGAACTGGGCATCAGAAGCCGGCTTTCTCCAGGATGGGGAAGCTTGGAGGAGGCACGGGGTTTAAGGGGAAGGAGTGGGGACAGTCCCCCAAAGCTCCCTATTCAGTGCACGGGCGGTGTGCAGGGATTCTGTCACCTCTCCTTTCCTGTGGGGAAAGCACTGGCTTAGTCTGCGAGTCCGCCTGAGCGCCAGAGTAAAAGGCCAAGCGATGCCTACCCGGGAGATGTTTGTGTGCATAGAGTGCCATCCTAGGCTACGCAGGCTACTGCACTTTTGTGGGTCTGTCTGCTTAGTTCGGCCTGGCAGGGTGAACCCAGGACGTGAACATGGAGCACGGGAAAGGAAGACAGAAGAGGCACCAGCTCTCCAGCAGCTCTTCTTCCCTGACGCGACTGAAGCCTTGTTGAGGAAGAAGCGGCGAAGTGCTGTACGCTCCAAGGCAAAGCCTCTGCGAAAGCACAGCATTCGCTGAGAAATGTTCGGCGGGCTGCTGCTGCTTGCCTGAGCTCAGTCTCCCAGTGGGAGAAATCGCGGTGGGAGAACCCGCATACAGTGAAAGCCTCTTTGCCTGGGCATCACCCCTGGGAAAGCACCGCATTCGTAGGGAATTCAGAGTTGGGTTTGGGGATGCTGCTGCTGCTTGCCTGAGCTAGTCTCCGCAGCACGGTGGAAGATACCCGCATGGAGCGAAATACCCTTTGCCCTAGCATGCCCTCTGCCTGAGAGAGAAGCATGGTCGCACAAGTCTGTCACCGCGCTCCCCAGGAGGAAGTGTGGGGAAGGCCCCGCACGCCGCCCCCTGGGATGAGAAGGAGCCCTTGGCCTTGGGGTCCGGAAACGCTTGGGAAGCAGGATAGCCTGCCATGGCAGGAACAGCAGGCCAGTGGCAAGACAAGTGTCACCCACTCCCTGTGCGGAGAGATCGAAGCCTGGCTGCTAAGGAGACATGAGTGGACGACTAGGGCAGGGGCGCGTGCTCCACTCTGAGGAAGGAGTCGGGCAGATGGCAGGCCTGTCCTGTGCCTCTGGTCCCAAGGGGAGAGCATCTCCTAGGCCACCTGTCCCAAGGGCAGTCGGGCTTGCCCCCAGTTGCCATACCCGGAACTCGCAGAAACAACCCCATGGAGAAACGGGCAGTCAGATGCTGTCTTCCACCAAGATGTGGCAGTGTTGTGGGTGGCAGGGGTGTGCCTGGTAAGGAGTGGATACAGACCCCACAGTTCCCCATCCCAGTGCACGGGTCGTGTGCAGGGATCCTGTTGCCTCCTCTCTCCTGTGGTGAAGGCACTGGCCTAGACCTCGAGTCTGCCTGAGCGCATTAGCAAAAGTCAAAGCCTTATCTATGACAGGAGATGGTAATAGGCATAGAGTGCCATCCTAGGCCATGCACGCTGCTGTAGTGTTGTGATTATGTCTGCTTAGTTCGGCTTAGCAAGGTGAACCCCAGGCGCTAACGGGGAGCCCAGGAATGCAAGGCCCAAGAGGCACCAGCTCTCCCGCGGCTCTTCATCCCAGCCACAACAGAGCGAACGACCAAAGCCTTGCTGAGGAAGCAGCAGCGAAGTGCGGTTCGCACCAAGCTGAAAACTTCTGCAAAAGCATAGCAGTCGCTGGGAAATCAGAGTTGGTTCTGTGGGCTGCTTTTGCTGCTTGCCTTAGCCTAGTATTCGCAGCACGATGGGAGAAACCCGCATAGAGCGAAAGCCTCTTTGACAGGGCATCCCCTCTGGGAAAGCGCACCATTCTTTGGGAAATCAAAGTCGGGTCTGTGGGATGCTGCCTGCTGCTTGCCCGAGCTGGTCTCCACAGCACGGTGTAATACACTCGCATGGAGCGAAATCCTCTTTGCCTGGGCAACCCCTCTGCCTGAGAAAGAAGCGCGGTGACGCCTGTGGAAAGAGCCTTAAGGAAATGGACACGTTTGTCAGGGCAGAGCGACGGAAGCCTGGCTGCTAAAGAGACACGAGGGGAAGATTAGGGCAGGGGAAAGGGCTCCACTCTGTGGAAGGAGTCTGGGCAGAAGGCAGGCCTGTCCTGTGCCTCTGGTCCCAAGGGGACCGCATCACCTTGGCCACCTGCCCCGTCGGCAGTCGGGCTTGCTCCAAGGTGCCATACCCGGAACTCGCAGAAACAACCCCATGGATAAACGGGCAGTCAGATGCCGTCTTCCACCAAGATGTGGCAGTGTTGTGGGTGGCAGGGTTTGTGCCTGGTAAGGAGTGGAGACAGTCCCCCACAGTTCCCCATCCCAGTGCACGGGCCGTGTGCAGGGATCCTGTCGCCTCCTCTCTCCTGTGGTGAAGGCACTGGTCTAGACCCCGAGTCTGCCTGAGCGCATGAGCAAAAGTCAAAGCCTTACCTATGACAGGAGATGGTAATAGGCATAGAGTGCCATGCTAGGCCACGCACGCTGATGCAGGGTTGTGACTGTGTCTGCTTAGTTCGGCTTAGTAAGGTGAACCCTGGGCACGAACTCGGAGCCCGGGAATGCAAAGCCCAAGAGAAACAGCTCTCCCGCGGCTCTTCATTCCTGCCTCCACAGAGCGAACGACCATATCCTTGCTAAGGAAGCAGCAGCGAAGTGCGGTTCGCACCAAGCTGAAAACCTCTGCGAAAGCATAGCAGTCGCTAGGAAATCAGAGTCGGTTCTGTGGGCTGCTTTTGTTGCTTGCCTTAGCCTAGTGTTGGCAGCATGATGGGAGAAACCCGCATAGAGCGAAAGCCTCTTTGCCGGGGCATCCCCTCTGGGAAAACACAGCATTCTTTGGGAAGTCAGAGTCTGGTCTGTGGGATGCTGCCTGCTGCTTGCCAGAGCTAGTCTCCACAGCACGGTGTAATAAACCCGCATGGAGCGAAATCCTCTTTGCCTGGGCAACCTCTCTGCCTGAGAGAGAAGCGCGGTGGCGCCTGTGGAAAGAGCCTTAAGGAAAGGGACACGTCTGTCACGGCATAGCGAGGAAAGCCTGGCTGCTAAGGAGACACGAGGGGAAGATTAGGGCAGGGGAAAGGGCTCCACTCTGAGGAAGGAGTCTGGGCAGAAAGCATGCCTGTCCTGAGCCTTTGGGCTCAAGGAGACAGCAGCTCCTTGGCCACCTGTCCGTGGTGGAGACATGGGCTTGCCACCAGGCGCCTACCCTGAACTCGAGAAACAACTCCCAGAAAGAACTGGCCATCAGATGCCGGCTTCCTCCAGGATGTGGAAGCTTGGAAGAGGCATGGGATTTAAGGGGAACGAGTGGGGACAGTCCCCCAAGCTCCCTATTCAGTGCATGGGCGGTGTGCAGGGATCCTGTCACCTCTCCTTTCCTGTGGGGAAAGCACTGGCTTAGTCTGCGAGTCCGCCAGAGTAAAAGGCCAAGCGATGCCTACCCTTTGAGATGTTTGTGTGCATAGAGTGCCATCCTATGCTACGCAGGCTACTGCACTTTTGTGGCTCTGTCTGCTTAGTTCGGCCTGGCAGGGTGAACCCAGGACATGAACATGGAGCGCGGGAAAGGAAGACAGAAGAGGCACCAGCTCTCCAGCAGCTCTTCTTCCCTGACGCGACTGAAGCCTTGCTGAGGAAGCAGTGGCGAAGTGCTGTTCGCTCCAAGGCAAAGCCTCTGCGAATGCACAGCATTCGCTGAGAAATGTTTGGCGGGCTTCTGCTGCTTGCCTGAGCTCAGTCTCCCAGTGGGAGAAATGGCAGTGGGAGAAACCCGCATAGAGCGAAAGCCTCTTTGCCGTAGCATTCCCTCTGGGAAAGCACAGCATTCTTTGGGAAATCAGAGTCGGGTCTGTGGGATGCGGCCTGCTGCTTGCCAGAGTTGGTCTCCACAGCACGGTGTAATAAACCCGCATGGAGCGAAATCCTCTTTGCCTGGGCATCCCCTCTGCCTGAGAGAGAAGCGCGGTGGCGCCTGTGGAAAGAGCCTTAAGGAAAGGGACACGTCTGTCACGGCAGAGCGAGGAAAGCCTGGCTGCTAAGGAGACGAGGGGAAGATTAGGGCAGGGGAAAGGGCTCCACTCTGAGGAAGGAGTCTGGGCAGAAAGCATGCCTGTCCTGAGCCTTTGGGCTCAAGGAGACAGCAGCTCCTTGGCCACCTGTCCGTGGTGGAGACATGGGCTTGCCACCAGGCGCCTACCCTGAACTCGAGAAACAACTCCCAGAAAGAACTGGCCATCAGATGCCGGCTTCCTCCAGGACTTGGAAGCTTGGAAGAGGCATGGGGTTTAAGGGGAAGGAGTGGGGACAGTCTCACAAAGCTCCCTATTCAGTGCACGGGCGGTGTGCAGGGATCCTGTCACCTCTCCTTTCCTGTGGGGAAAGCACTGGCTAAGTCCGCGAGTCCTCCTGAGCGGCAGAGTAAAGGGCCAAGCGATGCCTACCCGGGAGATGTTTGTGTGCATAAAGTGCCATCCTAGGAAATGCACACTACTGCACTTTTGTGGCTCTGTCCGCTTAGTTCGGCCTGGCAGGGTGAACCCAGGACGCGAACATGGAGCCCGGGAAAGCAAGGCCCAAGAAGCACCAGCTCTCCCGCATCTCTTCTTCCCTGACGCGACTGAAGCCTTGCTGAGGAAGCAGCGGCGAAGTGCTGTTCGCTCCAAGGCAAAACCTCTGCGAAAACACAGCATTCGCTGAGAAATGATCTGCGGGCTGCTGCTGCTTGTCTGAGCCCAGTCTCCCAGTGGGAGAAATGGCGGTGGGAGAAACCCGCATACAGTGAAAGCCTCTTTGCCTGGGCATCTCTCCTGGGAAAGCACAGCATTCGTAGGGAAATCAGAGTTGGGTTTGGGGATGCTGCTGCTGCTTGCCTTAGCTAGTCTCCGCAGCACTGTGAAAGATACCGCAAGGAGCGAAATACCCTTTGCCCTAGCATCCCCTCTGCCTGAGAGAGAAGCATGGTCGCACAAGTCTGTCACCGCCCTCCCCAGGAGCAAGTGTGGTGAAGGCACAGCACGCCGCCCCCTGGGATGAGAAGGAGCCCTTGGCCTTGGAGTCGGGAAACGCTTGGGAAGCAGAATAGCCTGCCATGGCACGAACAGCAGGCCAGTGGCAAGACAAGTGTCACCCGCTCCCTGTGCGGAGAGATTGAAGCCTGGGTGCTAAGGAGACATGAGGGGACGACTAGGGCAAGGGCGCGTGCTACACTCTGAGGAAGGAGTCTGGGCAGATGGCAGGCCTGTCCTGTGCCTCTGGTCCCAAGGGGAGAATATCTCCTAGGCCACCTGTCCAAAGGGCAGTCGGGCTTGCCCCCAGGTGCCATACCCGGAACTCGCAGAAACAACCCCATGGAGAAACGGGCAGTCAGATGCCGTCTTCCACCAAGATGTGGCAGTGTTGTGGGTGGCAGGGGGTGTGCCTGGTAAGGAGTGGAGACAGTCCCCCACAGTTCCCCATCCCAGTGCACGGGCCCTGTGCAGGGATGCTGTCGCCTCCTCTCTCCTGTGGTGAAGGCACTGGCCTAGACCCCGAGTCTGCCTGAGCGTCAGAGCAAAAGGCTAAGCCTTACCTACGCCAGGAGATGGTAATGGGCATAGAGTGCCATGCTAGGCCACGCACACTGCTGCAGGGTTGTGACTGTGTCTGCTTAGTTCGGCTTAGCAAGGTGAACCCTGGGCGCGAACTGGGAGCCCGGGAATGGAAGGCCCAAGAGGCACCACCTCTCCCGCGACTCTTCATCCCTGCCGCGACAGAGCAAATGACCAAAGCCTTGCTGAGGAAGCAGCAGCGAAGTGCGGTTCGCGCCAAGCTGACAACCTCTGCGAAAGCATAGCACTCGCTGGGAAATCAGAGTTGGTTCTGTGGGCTGCTTTTGCTGCTTGCCTTAGCCTAGTATTCACAGCAGGGTGGGAGAAACCCTCATAGAGCGAAAGACTCTTTGCCGGGGCATCCCCTTGGGAAGGCAGAGCATTTTTTGGGAAATCAGAGTGGGGTCTGTGGGATGCTGCCTGCTGCTTGCCAGAGCTGGTCTCCACAGCACGGTGTAATACACCCGCATGGAGCGAAATCCTCTTTGCCTGGGCATCACCTCTGCCTGAGAGAGAAGCGCGGTGGCGCCTGTGGAAAGAGCCTTAAGGAAAGGGACACGTCTGTCACGACAGAGAGATGGAAGCCTGGCTGCTAAGGAGAAACGAGGGGAAGCTTAGGGCAGGGGAAAGGGCTCCATTCTGAGGAAGGAGTCTGGGCAGAAAGCATGCCTGTCCTCAGCCTTTGGGCTCAAGGAGACAGCAGCTCCTTGGCCACCTATCCGTGGTGGAGACATGGGCTTGCCACCAGGCGCCTACCCTGAACGTGAGCAACAACTCCCAGAAAGAACTGGGCATCAGAAGCCGGCTTTCTCCAGGATGGGGAAGCTTGGAGGAGGCACGGGGTTTAAGGGGAAGGAGTGGGGACAGTCCCCCAAAGCTCCCTATTCAGTGCACGGGCGGTGTGCAGGGATTCTGTCACCTCTCCTTTCCTGTGGGGAAAGCACTGGCTTAGTCTGCGAGTCCGCCTGAGCGCCAGAGTAAAAGGCCAAGCGATGCCTACCCGGGAGATGTTTGTGTGCATAGAGTGCCATCCTAGGCTACGCAGGCTACTGCACTTTTGTGGGTCTGTCTGCTTAGTTCGGCCTGGCAGGGTGAACCCAGGACGTGAACATGGAGCACGGGAAAGGAAGACAGAAGAGGCACCAGCTCTCCAGCAGCTCTTCTTCCCTGACGCGACTGAAGCCTTGCTGAGGAAGAAGCGGCGAAGTGCTGTACGCTCCAAGGCAAAGCCTCTGCGAAAGCACAGCATTCGCTGAGAAATGTTCGGCGGGCTGCTGCTGCTTGCCTGAGCTCAGTCTCCCAGTGGGAGAAATCGCGGTGGGAGAACCCGCATACAGTGAAAGCCTCTTTGCCTGGGCATCACCCCTGGGAAAGCACCGCATTTGTAGGGAATTCAGAGTTGGGTTTGGGGATGCTGCTGCTGCTTGCCTGAGCTAGTCTCCGCAGCACGGTGGAAGATACCCGCATGGAGCGAAATACCCTTTGCCCTAGCATGCCCTCTGCCTGAGAGAGAAGCATGGTCGCACAAGTCTGTCACCGCGCTCCCCAGGAGGAAGTGTGGGGAAGGCCCCGCACGCCGCCCCCTGGGATGAGAAGGAGCCCTTGGCCTTGGGGTCCGGAAACGCTTGGGAAGCAGGATAGCCTGCCATGGCAGGAACAGCAGGCCAGTGGCAAGACAAGTGTCACCCACTCCCTGTGCGGAGAGATCGAAGCCTGGCTGCTAAGGAGACATGAGTGGACGACTAGGGCAGGGGCGCGTGCTCCACTCTGAGGAAGGAGTCGGGCAGATGGCAGGCCTGTCCTGTGCCTCTGGTCCCAAGGGGAGAGCATCTCCTAGGCCACCTGTCCCAAGGGCAGTCGGGCTTGCCCCCAGTTGCCATACCCGGAACTCGCAGAAACAACCCCATGGAGAAACGGGCAGTCAGATGCTGTCTTCCACCAAGATGTGGCAGTGTTGTGGGTGGCAGGGGTGTGCCTGGTAAGGAGTGGATACAGACCCCACAGTTCCCCATCCCAGTGCACGGGTCGTGTGCAGGGATCCTGTTGCCTCCTCTCTCCTGTGGTGAAGGCACTGGCCTAGACCTCGAGTCTGCCTGAGCGCATTAGCAAAAGTCAAAGCCTTATCTATGACAGGAGATGGTAATAGGCATAGAGTGCCATCCTAGGCCATGCACGCTGCTGTAGTGTTGTGATTATGTCTGCTTAGTTCGGCTTAGCAAGGTGAACCCCAGGCGCTAACGGGGAGCCCAGGAATGCAAGGCCAAAGAGGCACCAGCTCTCCCGCGGGTCTTCATCCCAGCCAAACAGAGCGAACGACCAAAGCCTTGCTGAGGAAGCAGCAGCGAAGTGCGGTTCGCACCAAGCTGAAAACTTCTGCAAAAGCATAGCAGTCGCTGGGAAATCAGAGTTGGTTCTGTGGGCTGCTTTTGATGCTTGCCTTAGCCTAGTATTCGCAGCACGATGGGAGAAACCCGCATAGAGCGAAAGCCTCTTTGACAGGGCATCCCCTCTGGGAAAGCGCACCATTCTTTGGGAAATCAAAGTCGGGTCTGTGGGATGCTGCCTGCTGCTTGCCCGAGCTGGTCTCCACAGCACGGTGTAATACACTCGCATGGAGCGAAATCCTCTTTGCCTGGGCAACCCCTCTGCCTGAGAAAGAAGCGCGGTGACGCCTGTGGAAAGAGCCTTAAGGAAATGGACACGTTTGTCAGGGCAGAGCGACGGAAGCCTGGCTGCTAAAGAGACACGAGGGGAAGATTAGGGCAGGGGAAAGGGCTCCACTCTGTGGAAGGTGTCTGGGCAGAAGGCAGGCCTGTCCTGTGCCTCTGGTCCCAAGGGGACCGCATCACCTTGGCCACCTGCCCCGTCGGCAGTCGGGCTTGCTCCAAGGTGCCATTCCCGGAACTCGCAGAAACAACCCCATGGATAAACGGGCAGTCAGATGCCGTCTTCCACCAAGATGTGGCAGTCTTGTGGGTGGCAGGGTTTGTGCCTGGTAAGGAGTGGAGACAGTCCCCCACAGTTCCCCATCCCAGTGCACGGGCCGTGTGCAGGGATCCTGTCGCCTCCTCTCTCCTGTGGTGAAGGCACTGGTCTAGACCCCGAGTCTGCCTGAGCGCATGAGCAAAAGTCAAAGCCTTACCTATGACAGGAGATGGTAATAGGCATAGAGTGCCATGCTAGGCCACGCACGCTGATGCAGGGTTGTGACTGTGTCTGCTTAGTTCGGCTTAGTAAGGTGAACCCTGGGCACGAACTCGGAGCCCGGGAATGCAAAGCCCAAGAGAAACAGCTCTCCCGCGGCTCTTCATTCCTGCCTCCACAGAGCGAACGACCATATCCTTGCTAAGGAAGCAGCAGCGAAGTGCGGTTCGCACCAAGCTGAAAACCTCTGCGAAAGCATAGCAGTCGCTAGGAAATCAGAGTCGGTTCTGTGGGCTGCTTTTGTTGCTTGCCTTAGCCTAGTGTTGGCAGCATGATGGGAGAAACCCGCATAGAGCGAAAGCCTCTTTGCCGGGGCATCCCCTCTGGGAAAACACAGCATTCTTTGGGAAGTCAGAGTCTGGTCTGTGGGATGCTGCCTGCTGCTTGCCAGAGCTAGTCTCCACAGCACGGTGTAATAAACCCGCATGGAGCGAAATCCTCTTTGCCTGGGCAACCTCTCTGCCTGAGAGAGAAGCGCGGTGGCGCCTGTGGAAAGAGCCTTAAGGAAAGGGACACGTCTGTCACGGCATAGCGAGGAAAGCCTGGCTGCTAAGGAGACACGAGGGGAAGATTAGGGCAGGGGAAAGGGCTCCACTCTGAGGAAGGAGTCTGGGCAGAAAGCATGCCTGTCCTGAGCCTTTGGGCTCAAGGAGACAGCAGCTCCTTGGCCACCTGTCCGTGGTGGAGACATGGGCTTGCCACCAGGCGCCTACCCTGAACTCGAGAAACAACTCCCAGAAAGAACTGGCCATCAGATGCCGGCTTCCTCCAGGATGTGGAAGCTTGGAAGAGGCATGGGATTTAAGGGGAACGAGTGGGGACAGTCCCCCAAGCTCCCTATTCAGTGCATGGGCGGTGTGCAGGGATCCTGTCACCTCTCCTTTCCTGTGGGGAAAGCACTGGCTTAGTCTGCGAGTCCGCCAGAGTAAAAGGCCAAGCGATGCCTACCCTTTGAGATGTTTGTGTGCATAGAGTGCCATCCTATGCTACGCAGGCTACTGCACTTTTGTGGCTCTGTCTGCTTAGTTCGGCCTGGCAGGGTGAACCCAGGACATGAACATGGAGCGCGGGAAAGGAAGACAGAAGAGGCACCAGCTCTCCAGCAGCTCTTCTTCCCTGACGCGACTGAAGCCTTGCTGAGGAAGCAGTGGCGAAGTGCTGTTCGCTCCAAGGCAAAGCCTCTGCGAATGCACAGCATTCGCTGAGAAATGTTTGGCGGGCTTCTGCTGCTTGCCTGAGCTCAGTCTCCCAGTGGGAGAAATGGCAGTGGGAGAAACCCGCATAGAGCGAAAGCCTCTTTGCCGTAGCATTCCCTCTGGGAAAGCACAGCATTCTTTGGGAAATCAGAGTCGGGTCTGTGGGATGCGGCCTGCTGCTTGCCAGAGTTGGTCTCCACAGCACGGTGTAATAAACCCGCATGGAGCGAAATCCTCTTTGCCTGGGCATCCCCTCTGCCTGAGAGAGAAGCGCGGTGGCGCCTGTGGAAAGAGCCTTAAGGAAAGGGACACGTCTGTCACGGCAGAGCGAGGAAAGCCTGGCTGCTAAGGAGACGAGGGGAAGATTAGGGCAGGGGAAAGGGCTCCACTCTGAGGAAGGAGTCTGGGCAGAAAGCATGCCTGTCCTGAGCCTTTGGGCTCAAGGAGACAGCAGCTCCTTGGCCACCTGTCCGTGGTGGAGACATGGGCTTGCCACCAGGCGCCTACCCTGAACTCGAGAAACAACTCCCAGAAAGAACTGGCCATCAGATGCCGGCTTCCTCCAGGACTTGGAAGCTTGGAAGAGGCATGGGGTTTAAGGGGAAGGAGTGGGGACAGTCTCACAAAGCTCCCTATTCAGTGCACGGGCGGTGTGCAGGGATCCTGTCACCTCTCCTTTCCTGTGGGGAAAGCACTGGCTAAGTCCGCGAGTCCTCCTGAGCGGCAGAGTAAAGGGCCAAGCGATGCCTACCCGGGAGATGTTTGTGTGCATAAAGTGCCATCCTAGGAAATGCACACTACTGCACTTTTGTGGCTCTGTCCGCTTAGTTCGGCCTGGCAGGGTGAACCCAGGACGCGAACATGGAGCCCGGGAAAGCAAGGCCCAAGAGGCACCAGCTCTCCCGCATCTCTTCTTCCCTGACGCGACTGAAGCCTTGCTGAGGAAGCAGCGGCGAAGTGCTGTTCGCTCCAAGGCAAAACCTCTGCGAAAACACAGCATTCGCTGAGAAATGATCTGCGGGCTGCTGCTGCTTGTCTGAGCCCAGTCTCCCAGTGGGAGAAATGGCGGTGGGAGAAACCCGCATACAGTGAAAGCCTCTTTGCCTGGGCATCTCTCCTGGGAAAGCACAGCATTCGTAGGGAAATCAGAGTTGGGTTTGGGGATGCTGCTGCTGCTTGCCTTAGCTAGTCTCCGCAGCACTGTGAAAGATACCGCAAGGAGCGAAATACCCTTTGCCCTAGCATCCCCTCTGCCTGAGAGAGAAGCATGGTCGCACAAGTCTGTCACCGCCCTCCCCAGGAGCAAGTGTGGTGAAGGCACAGCACGCCGCCCCCTGGGATGAGAAGGAGCCCTTGGCCTTGGAGTCGGGAAACGCTTGGGAAGCAGAATAGCCTGCCATGGCACGAACAGCAGGCCAGTGGCAAGACAAGTGTCACCCGCTCCCTGTGCGGAGAGATTGAAGCCTGGGTGCTAAGGAGACATGAGGGGACGACTAGGGCAAGGGCGCGTGCTACACTCTGAGGAAGGAGTCTGGGCAGATGGCAGGCCTGTCCTGTGCCTCTGGTCCCAAGGGGAGAGCATCTCCTAGGCCACCTGTCCCAAGGGCAGTCGGGCTTGCCCCCAGGTGCCATACCCGGAACTCGCAGAAACAACCCCATGGAGAAACGGGCAGTCAGATGCCGTCTTCCACCAAGATGTGGCAGTGTTGTGGGTGGCAGGGGGTGTGCCTGGTAAGGAGTGGAGACAGTCCCCCACAGTTCCCCATCCCAGTGCACGGGCCCTGTGCAGGGATGCTGTCGCCTCCTCTCTCCTGTGGTGAAGGCACTGGCCTAGACCCCGAGTCTGCCTGAGCGTCAGAGCAAAAGGCTAAGCCTTACCTACGCCAGGAGATGGTAATGGGCATAGAGTGCCATGCTAGGCCACGCACACTGCTGCAGGGTTGTGACTGTGTCTGCTTAGTTCGGCTTAGCAAGGTGAACCCTGGGCGCGAACTGGGAGCCCGGGAATGGAAGGCCCAAGAGGCACCACCTCTCCCGCGACTCTTCATCCCTGCCGCGACAGAGCAAATGACCAAAGCCTTGCTGAGGAAGCAGCAGCGAAGTGCGGTTCGCGCCAAGCTGACAACCTCTGCGAAAGCATAGCACTCGCTGGGAAATCAGAGTTGGTTCTGTGGGCTGCTTTTGCTGCTTGCCTTAGCCTAGTATTCACAGCAGGGTGGGAGAAACCCTCATAGAGCGAAAGACTCTTTGCCGGGGCATCCCCTTGGGAAGGCAGAGCATTTTTTGGGAAATCAGAGTGGGGTCTGTGGGATGTTGCCTGCTGCTTGCCAGAGCTGGTCTCCACAGCACGGTGTAATACACCCGCATGGAGCGAAATCCTCTTTGCCTGGGCATCACCTCTGCCTGAGAGAGAAGCGCGGTGGCGCCTGTGGAAAGAGCCTTAAGGAAAGGGACACGTCTGTCACGACAGAGAGATGGAAGCCTGGCTGCTAAGGAGAAACGAGGGGAAGCTTAGGGCAGGGGAAAGGGCTCCATTCTGAGGAAGGAGTCTGGGCAGAAAGCATGCCTGTCCTCAGCCTTTGGGCTCACGGAGACAGCAGCTCCTTGGCCACCTATCCGTGGTGGAGACATGGGCTTGCCACCAGGCGCCTACCCTGAACTCGAGAAACAACTCCCAGAAAGAACTGGCCATCAGATGCCGGCTTCCTCCAGGATGTGGAAGCTTGGAAGAGGCATGGTGTTTAAGGGGAAGGAGTGGGGACAGTCCCCCAAGCTCCCTATTCAGTGCATGGGCGGTGTGCAGGGATCCTGTCACCTCTCCTTTCCTGTGGGGAAAGCACTGGCTTAGTCTGCGAGTCCGCCAGAGTAAAAGGCCAAGCGATGCCTACCCTTTGAGATGTTTGTGTGCATAGAGTGCCATCCTATGCTACGCAGGCTACTGCACTTTTGTGGCTCTGTCTGCTTAGTTCGGCCTGGCAGGGTGAACCCAGGACGTGAACATGGAGCGCGGGAAAGGAAGACAGAAGAGGCACCAGCTCTCCAGCAGCTCTTCTTCCCTGACGCGACTGAAGCCTTGCTGAGGAAGCAGCGGCGAAGTGCTGTTCGCTCCAAGGCAAAGCCTCTGCGAATGCACAGCATTCGCTGAGAAATGTTTGGCGGGCTTCTGCTGCTTGCCTGAGCTCAGTCTCCCAGTGGGAGAAATGGCAGTGGGAGAAACCCGCATAGAGCGAAAGCCTCTTTGCCGTAGCATTCCCTCTGGGAAAGCACAGCATTCTTTGGGAAATCAGAGTCGGGTCTGTGGGATGCGGCCTGCTGCTTGCCAGAGTTGGTCTCCACAGCACGGTGTAATAAATCCGCATGGAGCGAAATCCTCTTTGCCTGGGCATCCCCTCTGCCTGAGAGAGAAGCGCGGTGGCGCCTGTGGAAAGAGCCTTAAGGAAAGGGACACGTCTGTCACGGCATAGCGAGGAAAGCCTGGCTGCTAAGGAGACACGAGGGGAAGATTAGGGCAGGGGAAAGGGCTCCATTCTGAGGAAGGAGTCTGGGCAGAAAGCATGCCTGTCCTGAGCCTTTGGGCTCAAGGAGACAGCAGCTCCTTGGCCACCTGTCCGTGGTGGAGACATGAGCTTGCCACCAGGCGCCTACCCTGAACTCGAGAAACAACTCCCAGAAAGAACTGGCCATCAGATGCCGGCTTCCTCCAGGACTTGGAAGCTTGGAAGAGGCATGGGGTTTAAGGGGAAGGAGTGGGGACAGTCTCACAAAGCTCCCTATTCAGTGCACGGGCGGTGTGCAGGGATCCTGTCACCTCTCCTTTCCTGTGGGGAAAGCACTGGCTAAGTCCGCGAGTCCTCCTGAGCGGCAGAGTAAAGGGCCAAGCGATGCCTACCCGGGAGATGTGTGTGTGCATAAAGTGCCATCCTAGGAAATGCACACTACTGCACTTTTGTGGCTCTGTCCGCTTAGTTCGGCCTGGCAGGGTGAACCCAGGACGCGAACATGGAGCCCGGGAAAGCAAGGCCCAAGAGGCACCAGCTCTCCCGCATCTCTTCTTCCCTGACGCGACTGAAGCCTTGCTGAGGAAGCAGCGGCGAAGTGCTGTTCGCTCCAAGGCAAAACCTCTGCGAAAACACAGCATTCGCTGAGAAATGATCTGCGGGCTGCTGCTGCTTGTCTGAGCCCAGTCTCCCAGTGGGAGAAATGGCGGTGGGAGAAACCCGCATACAGTGAAAGCCTCTTTGCCTGGGCATCTCTCCTGGGAAAGCACAGCATTCGTAGGGATATCAGAGTTGGGTTTGGGGATGCTGCTGCTGCTTGCCTTAGCTAGTCTCCGCAGCACTGTGAAAGATACCGCAAGGAGCGAAATACCCTTTGCCCTAGCATCCCCTCTGCCTGAGAGAGAAGCATGGTCGCACAAGTCTGTCACCGCCCTCCCCAGGAGCAAGTGTGGTGAAGGCACAGCACGCCGCCCCCTGGGATGAGAAGGAGCCCTTGGCCTTGGAGTCGGGAAACGCTTGGGAAGCAGAATAGCCTGCCATGGCACGAACAGCAGGCCAGTGGCAAGACAAGTGTCACCCGCTCCCTGTGCGGAGAGATTGAAGCCTGGGTGCTAAGGAGACATGAGGGGACGACTAGGGCAAGGGCGCGTGCTACACTCTGAGGAAGGAGTCTGGGCAGATGGCAGGCCTGTCCTGTGCCTCTGGTCCCAAGGGGAGAATATCTCCTAGGCCACCTGTCCCAAGGGCAGTCGGGCTTGCCCCCAGGTGCCATACCCGGAACTCGCAGAAACAACCCCATGGAGAAACGGGCAGTCAGATGCCGTCTTCCACCAAGATGTGGCAGTGTTGTGGGTGGCAGGGGGTGTGCCTGGTAAGGAGTGGAGACAGTCCCCCACAGTTCCCCATCCCAGTGCACGGGCCCTGTGCAGGGATGCTGTCGCCTCCTCTCTCCTGTGGTGAAGGCACTGGCCTAGACCCCGAGTCTGCCTGAGCGTCAGAGCAAAAGGCTAAGCCTTACCTACGCCAGGAGATGGTAATGGGCATAGAGTGCCATGCTAGGCCACGCACACTGCTGCAGGGTTGTGACTGTGTCTGCTTAGTTCGGCTTAGCAAGGTGAACCCTGGGCGCGAACTGGGAGCCCGGGAATGGAAGGCCCAAGAGGCACCACCTCTCCCGCGACTCTTCATCCCTGCCGCGACAGAGCAAATGACCAAAGCCTTGCTGAGGAAGCAGCAGCGAAGTGCGGTTCGCGCCAAGCTGACAACCTCTGCGAAAGCATAGCACTCGCTGGGAAATCAGAGTTGGATCTGTGGGCTGCTTTTGCTGCTTGCCTTAGCCTAGTATTCACAGCAGGGTGTGAGAAACGCGCATAGAGCAAAAGACTCTTTGCCGGGGCATCCCCTTGGGAAGGCAGAGCATTTTTTGGGAAATCAGAGTGGGGTCTGTGGGATGTTGCCTGCTGCTTGCCAGAGCTGGTCTCCACAGCACGGTGTAATACACCCGCATGGAGCGAAATCCTCTTTGCCTGGGCATCACCTCTGCCTGAGAGAGAAGCGCGGTGGCGCCTGTGGAAAGAGCCTTAAGGAAAGGGACACGTCTGTCACGACAGAGAGATGGAAGCCTGGCTGCTAAGGAGAAACGAGGGGAAGCTTAGGGCACGGAAAGGGCTCCATTCTGAGGAAGGAGTCTGGGCAGAAAGCATGCCTGTCCTGAGCCTTTGGGCTCAAGGAGACAGCAGCTCCTTGGCCACCTGTCCGTGGTGGAGACATGGGCTTGCCACCAGGCGCCTACCCTGAACTCGAGAAACAACTCCCAGAAAGAACTGGCCATCAGATGCCGGCTTCCTCCAGGATGTGGAAGCTTGGAGGAGGCATGGGGTTTAAGGGGAAGGAGTGGGGACAGTCCCCCAAGCTCCCTATTCAGTGCATGGGCGGTGTGCAGGGATCCTGTCACCTCTCCTTTCCTGTGGGGAAAGCACTGGCTTAGTCTGCGAGTCCGCCAGAGTAAAAGGCCAAGCGATGCCTACCCTTTGAGATGTTTGTGTGCATAGAGTGCCATCCTATGCTACGCAGGCTACTGCACTTTTGTGGCTCTGTCTGCTTAGTTCGGCCTGGCAGGGGAAACCCAGGACGTGAACATGGAGCGCGGGAAAGGAAGACAGAAGAGGCACCAGCTCTCCAGCAGCTCTTCTTCCCTGACGCGACTGAAGCCTTGCTGAGGAAGCAGCGGCGAAGTGCTGTTCGCTCCAAGACAAAGCCTCTGCGAATGCACAGCATTCGCTGAGAAATGTTTGGCGGGCTTCTGCTGCTTGCCTGAGCTCAGTCTCCCAGTGGGAGAAATGGCAGTGGGAGAAACCCGCATAGAGCGAAAGCCTCTTTGCCGTAGCATTCCCTCTGGGAAAGCACAGCATTCTTTGGGAAATCAGAGTCGGGTCTGTGGGATGCGGCCTGCTGCTTGCCAGAGTTGGTCTCCACAGCACGGTGTAATAAACCCGCATGGAGCGAAATCCTCTTTGCCTGGGCATCCCCTCTGCCTGAGAGAGAAGCGTGGTGGCGCCTGTGGAAAGAGCCTTAAGGAAAGGGACACGTCTGTCACGGCATAGCGAGGAAAGCCTGGCTGCTAAGGAGACACGAGGGGAAGATTAGGGCAGGGGAAAGGGCTCCACTCTGAGCAAGGAGTCTGGGCAGAAAGCATGCCTGTCCTGAGCCTTTGGGCTCAAGGAGACAGCAGCTCCTTGGCCACCTGTCCGTGGTGGAGACATGGGCTTGCCACCAGGCGCCTACCCTGAACTCGAGAAACAACTCCCAGAAAGAACTGGCCATCAGATGCCGGCTTCCTCCAGGACTTGGAAGCTTGGAAGAGGCATGGGGTTTAAGGGGAAGGAGTGGGGACAGTCCCCCAAGCTCCCTATTCAGTGCACGGGCGGTGTGCAGGGATCCTGTCACCTCTCCTTTCCTGTGGGGAAAGCACTGGCTAAGTCCGCGAGTCCTCCTGAGCGGCAGAGTAAAGGGCCAAGCGATGCCTACCCGGGAGATGTTTGTGTGCATAAAGTGCCATCCTAGGAAATGCACACTACTGCACTTTTGTGGCTCTGTCCGCTTAGTTCGGCCTGGCAGGGTGAACCCAGGACGCGAACATGGAGCCCGGGAAAGCAAGGCCCAAGAGGCACCAGCTCTCCCGCATCTCTTCTTCCCTGACGCGACTGAAGCCTTGCTGAGGAAGCAGCGGCGAAGTGCTGTTCGCTCCAAGGCAAAACCTCTGCGAAAACACAGCATTCGCTGAGAAATGATCTGCGGGCTGCTGCTGCTTGTCTGAGCCCAGTCTCCCAGTGGGAGAAATGGCGGTGGGAGAAACCCGCATACAGTGAAAGCCTCTTTGCCTGGGCATCTCTCCTGGGAAAGCACAGCATTCGTAGGGAAATCAGAGTTGGGTTTGGGGATGCTGCTGCTGCTTGCCTTAGCTAGTCTCCGCAGCACTGTGAAAGATACCGCAAGGAGCGAAATACCCTTTGCCCTAGCATCCCCTCTGCCTGAGAGAGAAGCATGGTCGCACAAGTCTGTCACCGCCCTCCCCAGGAGCAAGTGTGGTGAAGGCACAGCACGCCGCCCCCTGGGATGAGAAGGAGCCCTTGGCCTTGGAGTCGGGAAACGCTTGGGAAGCAGAATAGCCTGCCATGGCACGAACAGCAGGCCAGTGGCAAGACAAGTGTCACCCGCTCCCTGTGCGGAGAGATTGAAGCCTGGGTGCTAAGGAGACATGAGGGGACGACTAGGGCAAGGGCGCGTGCTACACTCTGAGGAAGGAGTCTGGGCAGATGGCAGGCCTGTCCTGTGCCTCTGGTCCCAAGGGGAGAATATCTCCTAGGCCACCTGTCCCAAGGGCAGTCGGGCTTGCCCCCAGGTGCCATACCCGGAACTCGCAGAAACAACCCCATGGAGAAACGGGCAGTCAGATGCCGTCTTCCACCAAGATGTGGCAGTGTTGTGGGTGGCAGGGGGTGTGCCTGGTAAGGAGTGGAGACAGTCCCCCACAGTTCCCCATCCCAGTGCACGGGCCCTGTGCAGGGATGCTGTCGCCTCCTCTCTCCTGTGGTGAAGGCACTGGCCTAGACCCCGAGTCTGCCTGAGCGTCAGAGCAAAAGGCTAAGCCTTACCTACGCCAGGAGATGGTAATGGGCATAGAGTGCCATGCTAGGCCACGCACACTGCTGCAGGGTTGTGACTGTGTCTGCTTAGTTCGGCTTAGCAAGGTGAACCCTGGGCGCGAACTGGGAGCCCGGGAATGGAAGGCCCAAGAGGCACCACCTCTCCCGCGACTCTTCATCCCTGCCGCGACAGAGCAAATGACCAAAGCCTTGCTGAGGAAGCAGCAGCGAAGTGCGGTTCACGCCAAGCTGACAACCTCTGCGAAAGCATAGCACTCGCTGGGAAATCAGAGTTGGTTCTGTGGGCTGCTTTTGCTGCTTGCCTTAGCCTAGTATTCACAGCACGATGGGAGAAATGCGCATAGAGCGAAAGACTCTTTGCCGGGGCATCCCCTTGGGAAGGCAGAGCATTTTTTGGGAAATCAGAGTGCGGTCTGTGGGATGCTGCCTGCTGCTTGCCAGAGCTGGTCTCCACAGCACGGTGTAATACACCCGCATGGAGCGAAATCCTCTTTGCCTGGGCATCACCTCTGCCTGAGAGAGAAGCGCGGTGGCTCCTGTGGAAAGAGCCTTAAGGAAAGGGACACGTCTGTCGGGACAGAGAGATGGAAGCCTGGCTGCTAAGGAGAAACGAGGGGAAGCTTAGGGCAGGGGAAAGGGCTCCATTCTGAGGAAGGAGTCTGGGCAGAAAGCATGCCTGTCCTGAGCCTTTGGGCTCAAGGAGACAGCAGCTCCTTGGCCACCTGTCCGTGGTGGAGACATGGGCTTGCCACCAGGCGCCTACCCTGAACTCGAGAAACAACTCCCAGAAAGAACTGGCCATCAGATGCCGGCTTCCTCCAGGATGTGGAAGCTTGGAGGAGGCATGGGGTTTAAGGGGAAGGAGTGGGGACAGTCCCCCAAGCTCCCTATTCAGTGCATGGGCGGTGTGCAGGGATCCTGTCGCCTCTCCTTTCCTGTGGGGAAAGCACTGGCTTAGTCTGCGAGTCCGCCAGAGTAAAAGGCCAAGCGATGCCTACCCTTTGAGATGTTTGTGTGCATAGAGTGCCATCCTATGCTACGCAGGCTACTGCACTTTTGTGGCTCTGTCTGCTTAGTTCGGCCTGGCAGGGTGAACCCAGGACGTGAACATGGAGCGCGGGAAAGGAAGACAGAAGAGGCACCAGCTCTCCAGCAGCTCTTCTTCCCTGACGCGACTGAAGCCTTGCTGAGGAAGCAGCGGCGAAGTGCTGTTCGCTCCAAGGCAAAGCCTCTGCGAATGCACAGCATTCGCTGAGAAATGTTTGGCGGGCTTCTGCTGCTTGCCTGAGCTCAGTCTCCCAGTGGGAGAAATGGCAGTGGGAGAAACCCGCATAGAGCGAAAGCCTCTTTGCCGGGGCATCCCCTCTGGGAAAACACAGCGTTCTTTGGGAAGTCAGAGTCTGGTCTGTGGGATGCTGCCTGCTGCTTGCCAGAGCTAGTCTCCACAGCACGGTGTAATAAACCGCATGGAGCGAAATCCTCTTTGCCTGGGCAACCCCTCTGCCTGAGAGAGAAGCGCGGTGGCGCCTGTGGAAAGAGCCTTAAGGAAAGGGACACGTCTGTCACGGCAGAGCGAGGAAAGCCTGGCTGCTAAGGAGACACGAGGGGAAGATTAGGGCAGGGGAAAGGGCTCCACTCTGAGCAAGGAGTCTGGGCAGAAAGCATGCCTGTCCTGAGCCTTTGGGCTCAAGGAGACAGCAGCTCCTTGGCCACCTGTCCGTGGTGGAGACATGGGCTTGCCACCAGGCGCCTACCCTGAACTCGAGAAACAACTCCCAGAAAGAACTGGCCATCAGATGCCGGCTTCCTCCAGGATGTGGAAGCTTGGAAGAGGCATGGGGTTTAAGGGGAAGGAGTGGGGACAGTCCCCCAAGCTCCCTATTCAGTGCATGGGCGGTGTGCAGGGATCCTGTCACCTCTCCTTTCCTGTGCGGAAAGCACTGGCTTAGTCTGCGAGTCCGCCAGAGTAAAAGGCCAAGCGATGCCTACCCTTTGAGATGTTTGTGTGCATAGAGTGCCATCCTATGCTACGCAGGCTACTGCACTTTTGTGGCTCTGTCTGCTTAGTTCGGCCTGGCAGGGTGAACCCAGGACGTGAACATGGAGCGCGGGAAAGGAAGACAGAAGAGGCACCAGCTCTCCAGCAGCTCTTCTTCCCTGACGCGACTGAAGCCTTGCTGAGGAAGCAGCGGCGAAGTGCTGTTCGCTCCAAGGCAAAGCCTCTGCGAATGCACAGCATTCGCTGAGAAATGTTTGGCGGGCTTCTGCTGCTTGCCTGAGCTCAGTCTCCCAGTGGGAGAAATGGCAGTGGGAGAAACCCGCATAGAGCGAAAGCCTCTTTGCCGTAGCATTCCCTCTGGGAAAGCACAGCATTCTTTGGGAAATCAGAGTCGGGTCTGTGGGATGCGGCCTGCTGCTTGCCAGAGTTGGTCTCCACAGCACGGTGTAATAAACCCGCATGGAGCGAAATCCTCTTTGCCTGGGCATCCCCTCTGCCTGAGAGAGAAGCGCGGTGGCGCCTGTGGAAAGAGCCTTAAGGAAAGGGACACGTCTGTCACGGCAGAGCGAGGAAAGCCTGGCTGCTAAGGAGACACGAGGGGAAGATTAGGGCAGGGGAAAGGGCTCCACTCTGAGGAAGGAGTCTGGGCAGAAAGCATGCCTGTCCTGAGCCTTTGGGCTCAAGGAGACAGCAGCTCCTTGGCCACCTGTCCGTGGTGGAGACATGGGCTTGCCACCAGGCGCCTACCCTGAACTCGAGAAACAACTCCCAGAAAGAACTGGCCATCAGATGCCGGCTTCCTCCAGGATGTGGAAGCTTGGAAGAGGCATGGGATTTAAGGGGAAGGAGTGGGGACAGTCCCCCAAGCTCCCTATTCAGTGCATGGGCGGTGTGCAGGGATCCTGTCACCTCTCCTTTCCTGTGGGGAAAGCACTGGCTTAGTCTGCGAGTCCGCCAGAGTAAAAGGCCAAGCGATGCCTACCCTTTGAGATGTTTGTGTGCATAGAGTGCCATCCTATGCTACGCAGGCTACTGCACTTTTGTGGCTCTGTCTGCTTAGTTCGGCCTGGCAGGGTGAACCCAGGACATGAACATGGAGCGCGGGAAAGGAAGACAGAAGAGGCACCAGCTCTCCAGCAGCTCTTCTTCCCTGACGCGACTGAAGCCTTGCTGAGGAAGCAGTGGCGAAGTGCTGTTCGCTCCAAGGCAAAGCCTCTGCGAATGCACAGCATTCGCTGAGAAATGTTTGGCGGGCTTCTGCTGCTTGCCTGAGCTCAGTCTCCCAGTGGGAGAAATGGCAGTGGGAGAAACCCGCATAGAGCGAAAGCCTCTTTGCCGTAGCATTCCCTCTGGGAAAGCACAGCATTCTTTGGGAAATCAGAGTCGGGTCTGTGGGATGCGGCCTGCTGCTTGCCAGAGTTGGTCTCCACAGCATGGTGTAATAAACCCGCATGGAGCGAAATCCTCTTTGCCTGGGCATCCCCTCTGCCTGAGAGAGAAGCGCGGTGGCGCCTGTGGAAAGAGCCTTAAGGAAAGGGACACGTCTGTCACGGCAGAGCGAGGAAAGCCTGGCTGCTAAGGAGACACGAGGGGAAGATTAGGGCAGGGGAAAGGGCTCCACTCTGAGGAAGGAGTCTGGGCAGAAAGCATGCCTGTCCTGAGCCTTTGGGCTCAAGGAGACAGCAGCTCCTTGGCCACCTGTCCGTGGTGGAGACATGGGCTTGCCACCAGGCGCCTACCCTGAACTCGAGAAACAACTCCCAGAAAGAACTGGCCATCAGATGCCGGCTTCCTCCAGGACTTGGAAGCTTGGAAGAGGCATGGGGTTTAAGGGGAAGGAGTGGGGACAGTCTCACAAAGCTCCCTATTCAGTGCACGGGCGGTGTGCAGGGATCCTGTCACCTCTCCTTTCCTGTGGGGAAAGCACTGGCTAAGTCCGCGAGTCCTCCTGAGCGGCAGAGTAAAGGGCCAAGCGATGCCTACCCGGGAGATGTTTGTGTGCATAAAGTGCCATCCTAGGAAATGCACACTACTGCACTTTTGTGGCTCTGTCCGCTTAGTTCGGCCTGGCAGGGTGAACCCAGGACGCGAACATGGAGCCCGGGAAAGCAAGGCCCAAGAGGCACCAGCTCTCCCGCATCTCTTCTTCCCTGACGCGACTGAAGCCTTGCTGAGGAAGCAGCGGCGAAGTGCTGTTCGCTCCAAGGCAAAACCTCTGCGAAAACACAGCATTCGCTGAGAAATGATCTGCGGGCTGCTGCTGCTTGTCTGAGCCCAGTCTCCCAGTGGGAGAAATGGCGGTGGGAGAAACCCGCATACAGTGAAAGCCTCTTTGCCTGGGCATCTCTCCTGGGAAAGCACAGCATTCGTAGGGAAATCAGAGTTGGGTTTGGGGATGCTGCTGCTGCTTGCCTTAGCTAGTCTCCGCAGCACTGTGAAAGATACCGCAAGGAGCGAAATACCCTTTGCCCTAGCATCCCCTCTGCCTGAGAGAGAAGCATGGTCGCACAAGTCTGTCACCGCCCTCCCCAGGAGCAAGTGTGGTGAAGGCACAGCACGCCGCCCCCTGGGATGAGAAGGAGCCCTTGGCCTTGGAGTCGGGAAACGCTTGGGAAGCAGAATAGCCTGCCATGGCACGAACAGCAGGCCAGTGGCAAGACAAGTGTCACCCGCTCCCTGTGCGGAGAGATTGAAGCCTGGGTGCTAAGGAGACATGAGGGGACGACTAGGGCAAGGGCGCGTGCTACACTCTGAGGAAGGAGTCTGGGCAGATGGCAGGCCTGTCCTGTGCCTCTGGTCCCAAGGGGAGAATATCTCCTAGGCCACCTGTCCCAAGGGCAGTCGGGCTTGCCCCCAGGTGCCATACCCGGAACTCGCAGAAACAACCCCATGGAGAAACGGGCAGTCAGATGCCATCTTCCACAAAGATGTGGCAGTGTTGTGGGTGGCAGGGGGTGTGCCTGGTAAGGAGTGGAGACAGTCCCCCACAGTTCCCCATCCCAGTGCACGGGCCCTGTGCAGGGATGCTGTCGCCTCCTCTCTCCTGTGGTGAAGGCACTGGCCTAGACCCCGAGTCTGCCTGAGCGTCAGAGCAAAAGGCTAAGCCTTACCTACGCCAGGAGATGGTAATGGGCATAGAGTGCCATGCTAGGCCACGCACACTGCTGCAGGGTTGTGACTGTGTCTGCTTAGTTCGGCTTAGCAAGGTGAACCCTGGGCGCGAACTGGGAGCCCGGGAATGGAAGGCCCAAGAGGCACCACCTCTCCCGCGACTCTTCATCCCTGCCGCGACAGAGCAAATGACCAAAGCCTTGCTGAGGAAGCAGCAGCGAAGTGCGGTTCGCGCCAAGCTGACAACCTCTGCGAAAGCATAGCACTCGCTGGGAAATCAGAGTTGGTTCTGTGGGCTGCTTTTGCTGCTTGCCTTAGCCTAGTATTCACAGCACGATGGGAGAAACGCGCATAGAGCGAAAGACTCTTTGCCGGGGCATCCCCTTGGGAAGGCAGAGCATTTTTTGGGAAATCAGAGTGGGGTCTGTGGGATGCTGCCTGCTGCTTGCCAGAGCTGGTCTCCACAGCATGGTGTAATACACCCGCATGGAGCGAAATCCTCTTTGCCTGGGCATCACCTCTGCCTGAGAGAGAAGCGCGGTGGCGCCTGTGGAAAGAGCCTTAAGGAAAGGGACACGTCTGTCACGACAGAGAGATGGAAGCCTGGCTGCTAAGGAGAAACGAGGGGAAGCTTAGGGCAGGGGAAAGGGCTCCATTCTGAGGAAGGAGTCTGGGCAGAAAGCATGCCTGTCCTCAGCCTTTGGGATCAAGGAGACAGCAGCTCCTTGGCCACCTATCCGTGGTGGAGACATGGGCTTGCCACCAGGCGCCTACCCTGAACGTGAGCAACAACTCCCAGAAAGAACTGGCCATCAGAAGCCGGCTTTCTCCAGGATGGGGAAGCTTGGAGGAGGCACGGGGTTTAAGGGGAAGGAGTGGGGACAGTCCCCCAAAGCTCCCTATTCAGTGCACGGGCGGTGTGCAGGGATTCTGTCACATCTCCTTTCCTGTGGGGAAAGCACTGGCTTAGTCAGCGAGTCCGCCTGAGCGCCAGAGTAAAAGGCCAAGCGATGCCTACCCGGGAGATGTTTGTGTGCATAGAGTGCCATCCTAGGCTTCGCAGGCTACTGCACTTTTGTGGCTCTGTCTGCTTAGTTCGGCCTGGCAGGGTGAACCCAGGACGTGAACATGGAGCCCGGGAAAGGAAGACAGAAGAGGCACCAGCTCTCCCGCAGCTCTTCTTCCCTGACGAAACTGAAGCCTTGCTGAGGAAGCAGCGGCGAAGTGCTGTTCGCTCCAAGGCAAAGCCTCTGCGAAAGCACAGCATTCGCTGAGAAATGTTCGGCGGGCTGCTGCTGCTTGCCTGAGCTCAGTCTCCCAGTGGGAGAAATCGCGGTGGGAGAACCCGCATACAGTGAAAGCCTCTTTGCCTGGGCATCACCCCTGGGAAAGCACCGCATTCGTAGGGAATTCAGAGTTGGGTTTGGGGATGCTGCTGCTGCTTGCCTGAGCTAGTCTCCGCAGCACGGTGGAAGATACCCGCATGGAGCGAAATACCCTTTGCCCTAGCATGCCCTCTGCCTGAGAGAGAAGCATGGTCGCACAAGTCTGTCACCGCGCTCCCCAGGAGGAAGTGTGGGGAAGGCCCCGCACGCCGCCCCCTGGGATGAGAAGGAGCCCTTGGCCTTGGGGTCCGGAAACGCTTGGGAAGCAGGATAGCCTGCCATGGCAGGAACAGCAGGCCAGTGGCAAGACAAGTGTCACCCACTCCCTGTGCGGAGAGATCGAAGCCTGGCTGCTAAGGAGACATGAGTGGACGACTAGGGCAGGGGCGCGTGCTCCACTCTGAGGAAGGAGTCGGGCAGATGGCAGGCCTGTCCTGTGCCTCTGGTCCCAAGGGGAGAGCATCTCCTAGGCCACCTGTCCTAAGGGCAGTCGGGCTTGCCCCCAGTTGCCATACCCGGAACTCGCAGAAACAACCCCATGGAGAAACGGGCAGTCAGATGCTGTCTTCCACCAAGATGTGGCAGTGTTGTGGGTGGCAGGGGTGTGCCTGGTAAGGAGTGGAGACAGACCCCACAGTTCCCCATCCCAGTGCACGGGTCGTGTGCAGGGATCCTGTTGCCTCCTCTCTCCTGTGGTGAAGGCACTGGCCTAGACCTCGAGTCTGCCTGAGCGCATTAGCAAAAGTCAAAGCCTTACCTATGACAGGAGATGGTAATAGGCATAGAGTGCCATCCTAGGCCATGCACGCTGCTGTAGGGTTGTGATTATGTCTGCTTAGTTCGGCTTAGCAAGGTGAACCCCAGGCGCTAACGGGGAGCCCAGGAATGCAAGGCCCAAGAGGCACCAGCTCTCCCGCGGCTCTTCATCCGGGCCACAACAGAGCGAACGACCAAAGCCTTGCTGAGGAAGCAGCAGCGAAGTGCGGTTCGCACCAAGCTGAAAACTTCTGCAAAAGCATAGCAGTCGCTGGGAAATCAGAGTTGGTTCTGTGGGCTGCTTTTGCTGCTTGCCTCAGCCTAGTATTCGCAGCACGATGGGAGAAACCCGCATAGAGCGAAAGCCTCTTTGACAGGGCATCCCCTCTGGGAAAGCACACCATTCTTTGGGAAATCAAAGTCGGGTCTGTGGGATGCTGCCTGCTGCTTGCCCGAGCTGGTCTCCACAGCACGGTGTAATACACTCGCATGGAGCGAAATCCTCTTTGCCTGGGCAACCCCTCTGCCTGAGAAAGAAGCGCGGTGACGCCTGTGGAAAGAGCCTTAAGGAAATGGACACGTTTGTCAGGGCAGAGCGACGGAAGCCTGGCTGCTAAAGAGACACGAGGGGAAGATTAGGGCAGGGGAAAGGGCTCCACTCTGTGGAAGGAGTCTGGGCAGAAGGCAGGCCTGTCCTGTGCCTCTGGTCCCAAGGGGACCGCATCACCTTGGCCACCTGCCCCGTCGGCAGTCGGGCTTGCTCCAAGGTGCCATACCCGGAACTCGCAGAAACAACCCCATGGATAAACGGGCAGTCAGATGCCGTCTTCCACCAAGATGTGGCAGTGTTGTGGGTGGCAGGGTTTGTGCCTGGTAAGGAGTGGAGACAGTCCCCCACAGTTCCCCATCCCAGTGCACGGGCCGTGTGCAGGGATCCTGTCGCCTTCTCTCTCCTGTGGTGAAGGCACTGGTCTAGACCCCGAGTCTGCCTGAGCGCATGAGCAAAAGTCAAAGCCTTACCTATGACAGGAGATGGTAATAGGCATAGAGTGCCATGCTAGGCCACGCACGCTGATGCAGGGTTGTGACTGTGTCTGCTTAGTTCGGCTTAGTAAGGTGAAACCTGGGCGCGAACTGGGAGCCCGGGAATGCAAAGCCCAAGAGGAACAGCTCTCCCGCGGCTCTTCATTCCTGCCTCCACAGAGCGAACGACCATAGCCTTGCTAAGGAAGCAGCAGCGAAGTGCGGTTCGCACCAAGCTGAAAACCTCTGCGAAAGCATAGCAGTCGCTAGGAAATCAGAGTCGGTTCTGTGGGCTGCTTTTGTTGCTTGCCTTAGCCTAGTGTTGGCAGCATGATGGGAGAAACCCGCATAGAGCGAAAGCCTCTTTGCCAAGGCATCCCCTCTGGGAAAACACAGCGTTCTTTGGGAAGTCAGAGTCTGGTCTGTGGGATGCTGCCTGCTGCTTGCCAGAGCTAGTCTCCACAGCACGGTGTAATAAACCACATGGAGCGAAATCCTCTTTGCCTGGGCATCCCCTCTGCCTGAGAGAGTAGCGCGGTGGCGCCTGTGGAAAGAGCCTTAAGGAAAGGGACACGTCTGTCATGGCAGAGAGATGGAAGCCTGGCTGCTAAGGAGACACGAGGGGAAGATTAGGGCAGGGGAAAGGGCTCCACTCTGAGGAAGGAGTCTGGGCAGAAAGCATGCCTGTCCTGAGCCTTTGGGCTCAAGGAGACAGCAGCTCCTTGGCCACCTGTCCATGGTGGAGAAAAAAGCTTGCCACCATGCGCCTACCCTGAACTCGAGAAACAACTCCCAGAAAGAACTGGCCATCAGATGCTGGCTTCCTACAGGACTTGGAAGCTTGGAGGAGGCACGGGGTTTAAGGGGAAGGAGTGGGGACAGTCTCACAAAGCTCCCTATTCAGTGCACGGGCGGTTGCAGGGATCCTGTCACCTCTCGTTTCCTGTGGGGAAAGCACTGGCTAAGTCCGCGAGTCCTCCTGAGCGGCAGAGTAAAGGGCCAAGCGATGCCTACCCGGGAGATGTGTGTGTGCATAAAGTGCCATCCTAGGAAATGCACACTACTGCACTTTTGTGGCTCTGTCCGCTTAGTTCGGCCTGGCAGGGTGAACCCAGGACGCGAACATGGAGCCCGGGAAAGCAAGGCCCAAGAGGCACCAGCTCTCCCGCATCTCTTCTTCCCTGACGCGACTGAAGCCTTGCTGAGGAAGCAGCGGCGAAGTGCTGTTCGCTCCAAGGCAAAACCTCTGCGAAAACACAGCATTTGCTGAGAAATGATCTGCGGGCTGCTGCTGCTTGTCTGAGCCCAGTCTCCCAGTGGGAGAAATGGCGGTGGGAGAAACCCGCATACAGTGAAAGCCTCTTTGCCTGGGCATCTCTCCTGGGAAAGCACAGCATTCGTAGGGAAATCAGAGTTGGGTTTGGGGATGCTGCTGCTGCTTGCCTTAGCTAGTCTCCGCAGCACTGTGAAAGATACCGCAAGGAGCGAAATACCCTTTGCCCTAGCATCCCCTCTGCCTGAGAGAGAAGCATGGTCGCACAAGTCTGTCACCGCCCTCCCCAGGAGCAAGTGTGGTGAAGGCACAGCACGCCGCCCCCTGGGATGAGAAGGAGCCCTTGGCCTTGGAGTCGGGAAACGCTTGGGAAGCAGAATAGCCTGCCATGGCACGAACAGCAGGCCAGTGGCAAGACAAGTGTCACCCGCTCCCTGTGCGGAGAGATTGAAGCCTGGGTGCTAAGGAGACATGAGGGGACGACTAGGGCAAGGGCGCGTGCTACACTCTGAGGAAGGAGTCTGGGCAGATGGCAGGCCTGTCCTGTGCCTCTGGTCCCAAGGGGAGAATATCTCCTAGGCCACCTGTCCCAAGGGCAGTCGGGCTTGCCCCCAGGTGCCATACCCGGAACTCGCAGAAACAACCCCATGGAGAAACGGGCAGTCAGATGCCGTCTTCCACCAAGATGTGGCAGTGTTGTGGGTGGCAGGGGGTGTGCCTGGTAAGGAGTGGAGACAGTCCCCCACAGTTCCCCATCCCAGTGCACGGGCCCTGTGCAGGGATGCTGTCGCCTCCTCTCTCCTGTGGTGAAGGCACTGGCCTAGACCCCGAGTCTGCCTGAGCGTCGGAGCAAAAGGCTAAGCCTTACCTACGCCAGGAGATGGTAATGGGCATAGAGTGCCATGCTAGGCCACGCACACTGCTGCAGGGTTGTGACTGTGTCTGCTTAGTTCGGCTTAGCAAGGTGAACCCTGGGCGCGAACTGGGAGCCCGGGAATGGAAGGCTCAAGAGGCACCACCTCTCCCGCGACTCTTCATCCCTGCCGCGACAGAGCAAATGACCAAAGCCTTGCTGAGGAAGCAGCAGCGAAGTGCGGTTCGCGCCAAGCTGACAACCTCTGCGAAAGCATAGCACTCGCTGGGAAATCAGAGTTGGATCTGTGGGCTGCTTTTGCTGCTTGCCTTAGCCTAGTATTCACAGCAGGGTGTGAGAAACGCGCATAGAGCGAAAGACTCTTTGCCGGGGCATCCCCTTGGGAAGGCAGAGCATTTTTTGGGAAATCAGAGTGGGGTCTCTGGGATGTTGCCTGCTGCTTGCCAGAGCTGGTCTCCACAGCACGGTGTAATACACCCGCATGGAGCGAAATCCTCTTTGCCTGGGCATCACCTCTGCCTGAGAGAGAAGCGCGGTGGCGCCTGTGGAAAGAGCCTTAAGGAAAGGGACACGTCTGTCACGACAGAGAGATGGAAGCCTGGCTGCTAAGGAGAAACGAGGGGAAGCTTAGGGCAGGGGAAAGGGCTCCATTCTGAGGAAGGAGTCTGGGCAGAAAGCATGCCTGTCCTGAGCCTTTGGGCTCAAGGAGACAGCAGCTCCTTGGCCACCTGTCCGTGGTGGAGACATGGGCTTGCCACCAGGCGCCTACCCTGAACTCGAGAAACAACTCCCAGAAAGAACTGGCCATCAGATGCCGGCTTCCTCCAGGATGTGGAAGCTTGGAGGAGGCATGGGGTTTAAGGGGAAGGAGTGGGGACAGTCCCCCAAGCTCCCTATTCAGTGCATGGGCGGTGTGCAGGGATCCTGTCACCTCTCCTTTCCTGTGGGGAAAGCACTGGCTTAGTCTGCGAGTCCGCCAGAGTAAAAGGCCAAGCGATGCCTAGCCTTTGAGATGTTTGTGTGCATAGAGTGCCATCCTATGCTACGCAGGCTACTGCACTTTTGTGGCTCTGTCTGCTTAGTTCGGCCTGGCAGGGTGAACCCAGGACGTGAACATGGAGCGCGGGAAAGGAAGACAGAAGAGGCACCAGCTCTCCAGCAGCTCTTCTTCCCTGACGCGACTGAACTCTTGCTGAGGAAGCAGCGGCGAAGTGCTGTTCGCTCCAAGGCAAAGCCTCTGCAAATGCACAGCATTCGCTGAGAAATGTTTGGCGGGCTTCTGCTGCTTGCCTGAGCTCAGTCTCCCAGTGGGAGAAATGGCAGTGGGAGAAACCCGCATAGAGCGAAAGCCTCTTTGCCGTAGCATTCCCTCTGGGAAAGCACAGCATTCTTTGGGAAATCAGAGTCGGGTCTGTGGGATGCGGCCTGCTGTTTGCCAGAGTTGGTCTCCACAGCACGGTGTAATAAACCCGCATGGAGCGAAATCCTCTTTGCCTGGGCATCCCCTCTGCCTGAGAGAGAAGCGCGGTGGCGCCTGTGGAAAGAGCCTTAAGGAAAGGGACACGTCTGTCACGGCATAGCGAGGAAAGCCTGGCTGCTAAGGAGACACGAGGGGAAGATTAGGGCAGGGGAAAGGGCTCCACTCTGAGCAAGGAGTCTGGGCAGAAAGCATGCCTGTCCTGAGCCTTTGGGCTCAAGGAGACAGCAGCTCCTTGGCCACCTGTCCGTGGTGGAGACATGGGCTTGCCACCAGGCGCCTACCCTGAACTCGAGAAACAACTCCCAGAAAGAACTGGCCATCAGATGCCGGCTTCCTCCAGGACTTGGAAGCTTGGAAGAGGCATGGGGTTTAAGGGGAAGGAGTGGGGACAGTCCCCCAAGCTCCCTATTCAGTGCACGGGCGGTGTGCAGGGATCCTGTCACCTCTCCTTTCCTGTGGGGAAAGCACTGGCTAAGTCCGCGAGTCCTCCTGAGCGGCAGAGTAAAGGGCCAAGCGATGCCTACCCGGGAGATGTTTGTGTGCATAAAGTGCCATCCTAGGAAATGCACACTACTGCACTTTTGTGGCTCTGTCCGCTTAGTTCGGCCTGGCAGGGTGAACCCAGGACGCGAACATGGAGCCCGGGAAAGCAAGGCCCAAGAGGCACCAGCTCTCCCGCATCTCTTCTTCCCTGACGCGACTGAAGCCTTGCTGAGGAAGCAGCGGCGAAGTGCTGTTCGCTCCAAGGCAAAACCTCTGCGAAAACACAGCATTCGCTGAGAAATGATCTGCGGGCTGCTGCTGCTTGTCTGAGCCCAGTCTCCCAGTGGGAGAAATGGCGGTGGGAGAAACCCGCATACAGTGAAAGCCTCTTTGCCTGGGCATCTCTCCTGGGAAAGCACAGCATTCGTAGGGAAATCAGAGTTGGGTTTGGGGATGCTGCTGCTGCTTGCCTTAGCTAGTCTCCGCAGCACTGTGAAAGATACCGCAAGGAGCGAAATACCCTTTGCCCTAGCATCCCCTCTGCCTGAGAGAGAAGCATGGTCGCACAAGTCTGTCACCGCCCTCCCCAGGAGCAAGTGTGGTGAAGGCACAGCACGCCGCCCCCTGGGATGAGAAGGAGCCCTTGGCCTTGGAGTTGGGAAACGCTTGGGAAGCAGAATAGCCTGCCATGGCACGAACAGCAGGCCAGTGGCAAGACAAGTGTCACCCGCTCCCTGTGCGGAGAGATTGAAGCCTGGGTGCTAAGGAGACATGAGGGGACGACTAGGGCAAGGGCGCGTGCTACACTCTGAGGAAGGAGTCTGGGCAGATGGCAGGCCTGTCCTGTGCCTCTGGTCCCAAGGGGAGAATATCTCCTAGGCCACCTGTCCCAAGGGCAGTCGGGCTTGCCCCCAGGTGCCATACCCGGAACTCGCAGAAACAACCCCATGGAGAAACGGGCAGTCAGATGCCGTCTTCCACCAAGATGTGGCAGTGTTGTGGGTGGCAGGGGGTGTGCCTGGTAAGGAGTGGAGACAGTCCCCCACAGTTCCCCATCCCAGTGCACGGGCCCTGTGCAGGGATGCTGTCGCCTCCTCTCTCCTGTGGTGAAGGCACTGGCCTAGACCCCGAGTCTGCCTGAGCGTCAGAGCAAAAGGCTAAGCCTTACCTACGCCAGGAGATGGTAATGGGCATAGAGTGCCATGCTAGGCCACGCACACTGCTGCAGGGTTGTGACTGTGTCTGCTTAGTTCGGCTTAGCAAGGTGAACCCTGGGCGCGAACTGGGAGCCCGGGAATGGAAGGCCCAAGAGGCACCACCTCTCCCGCGACTCTTCATCCCTGCCGCGACAGAGCAAATGACCAAAGCCTTGCTGAGGAAGCAGCAGCGAAGTGCGGTTCGCGCCAAGCTGACAACCTCTGCGAAAGCATAGCACTCGCTGGGAAATCAGAGTTGGTTCTGTGGGCTGCTTTTGCTGCTTGCCTTAGCCTAGTATTCACAGCACGATGGGAGAAACGCGCATAGAGCGAAAGACTCTTTGCCGGGGCATCCCCTTGGGAAGGCAGAGCATTTTTTGGGAAATCAGAGTGCGGTCTGTGGGATGCTGCCTGCTGCTTGCCAGAGCTGGTCTCCACAGCACGGTGTAATACACCCGCATGGAGCGAAATCCTCTTTGCCTGGGCATCACCTCTGCCTGAGAGAGAAGCGCGGTGGCGCCTGTGGAAAGAGCCTTAAGGAAAGGGACACGTCTGTCGGGACAGAGAGATGGAAGCCTGGCTGCTAAGGAGAAACGAGGGGAAGCTTAGGGCAGGGGAAAGGGTTCCATTCTGAGGAAGGAGTCTGGGCAGAAAGCATGCCTGTCCTGAGCCTTTGGGCTCAAGGAGACAGCAGCTCCTTGGCCACCTGTCCGTGGTGGAGACATGGGCTTGCCACCAGGCGCCTACCCTGAACTCGAGAAACAACTCCCAGAAAGAACTGGCCATCAGATGCCGGCTTCCTCCAGGATGTGGAAGCTTGGAGGAGGCATGGGGTTTAAGGGGAAGGAGTGGGGACAGTCCCCCAAGCTCCCTATTCAGTGCATGGGCGGTGTGCAGGGATCCTGTCACCTCTCCTTTCCTGTGGGGAAAGCACTGGCTTAGTCTGCGAGTCCGCCAGAGTAAAAGGCCAAGCGATGCCTACCCTTTGAGATGTTTGTGTGCATAGAGTGCCATCCTATGCTACGCAGGCTACTGCACTTTTGTGGCTCTGTCTGCTTAGTTCGGCCTGGCAGGGTGAACCCAGGACGTGAACATGGAGCGCGGGAAAGGAAGACAGAAGAGGCACCAGCTCTCCAGCAGCTCTTCTTCCCTGACGCGACTGAAGCCTTGCTGAGGAAGCAGCGGCGAAGTGCTGTTCGCTCCAAGGCAAAGCCTCTGCGAATGCACAGCATTCGCTGAGAAATGTTTGGCGGGCTTCTGCTGCTTGCCTGAGCTCAGTCTCCCAGTGGGAGAAATGGCAGTGGGAGAAACCCGCATAGAGCGAAAGCCTCTTTGCCGTAGCATTCCCTCTGGGAAAGCACAGCATTCTTTGGGAAATCAGAGTCGGGTCTGTGGGATGCGGCCTGCTGCTTGCCAGACTTGGTCTCCACAGCACGGTGTAATAAACCCGCATGGAGCGAAATCCTCTTTGCCTGGGCATCCCCTCTGCCTGAGAGAGAAGCGCGGTGGCGCCTGTGGAAAGAGCCTTAAGGAAAGGGACACGTCTGTCACGGCATAGCGAGGAAAGCCTGGCTGCTAAGGAGACACGAGGGGAAGATTAGGGCAGGGGAAAGGGCTCCACTCTGAGCAAGGAGTCTGGGCAGAAAGCATGCCTGTCCTGAGCCTTTGGGCTCAAGGAGACAGCAGCTCCTTGGCCACCTGTCCGTGGTGGAGACATGGGCTTGCCACCAGGCGCCTACCCTGAACTCGAGAAACAACTCCCAGAAAGAACTGGCCATCAGATGCCGGCTTCCTCCAGGACTTGGAAGCTTGGAAGAGGCATGGGGTTTAAGGGGAAGGAGTGGGGACAGTCCCCCAAGCTCCCTATTCAGTGCACGGGTGGTGTGCAGGGATCCTGTCACCTCTCCTTTCCTGTGGGGAAAGCACTGGCTAAGTCCGCGAGTCCTCCTGAGCGGCAGAGTAAAGGGCCAAGCGATGCCTACCCGGGAGATGTTTGTGTGCATAAAGTGCCATCCTAGGAAATGCACACTACTGCACTTTTGTGGCTCTGTCCGCTTAGTTCGGCCTGGCAGGGTGAACCCAGGACGCGAACATGGAGCCCGGGAAAGCAAGGCCCAAGAGGCACCAGCTCTCCCGCATCTCTTCTTCCCTGACGCGACTGAAGCCTTGCTGAGGAAGCAGCGGCGAAGTGCTGTTCGCTCCAAGGCAAAACCTCTGCGAAAACACAGCATTCGCTGAGAAATGATCTGCGGGCTGCTGCTGCTTGTCTGAGCCCAGTCTCCCAGTGGGAGAAATGGCGGTGGGAGAAACCCGCATACAGTGAAAGCCTCTTTGCCTGGGCATCTCTCCTGGGAAAGCACAGCATTCGTAGGGAAATCAGAGTTGGGTTTGGGGATGCTGCTGCTGCTTGCCTTAGCTAGTCTCCGCAGCACTGTGAAAGATACCGCAAGGAGCGAAATACCCTTTGCCCTAGCATCCCCTCTGCCTGAGAGAGAAGCATGGTCGCACAAGTCTGTCACCGCCCTCCCCAGGAGCAAGTGTGGTGAAGGCACAGCACGCCGCCCCCTGGGATGAGAAGGAGCCCTTGGCCTTGGAGTCGGGAAACGCTTGGGAAGCAGAATAGCCTGCCATGGCACGAACAGCAGGCCAGTGGCAAGACAAGTGTCACCCGCTCCCTGTGCGGAGAGATTGAAGCCTGGGTGCTAAGGAGACATGAGGGGACGACTAGGGCAAGGGCGCGTGCTACACTCTGAGGAAGGAGTCTGGGCAGATGGCAGGCCTGTCCTGTGCCTCTGGTCCCAAGGGGAGAATATCTCCTAGGCCACCTGTCCCAAGGGCAGTCGGGCTTGCCCCCAGGTGCCATACCCGGAACTCGCAGAAACAACCCCATGGAGAAACGGGCAGTCAGATGCCGTCTTCCACCAAGATGTGGCAGTGTTGTGGGTGGCAGGGGGTGTGCCTGGTAAGGAGTGGAGACAGTCCCCCACAGTTCCCCATCCCAGTGCACGGGCCCTGTGCAGGGATGCTGTCGCCTCCTCTCTCCTGTGGTGAAGGCACTGGCCTAGACCCCGAGTCTGCCTGAGCGTCAGAGCAAAAGGCTAAGCCTTACCTACGCCAGGAGATGGTAATGGGCATAGAGTGCCATGCTAGGCCACGTACACTGCTGCAGGGTTGTGACTGTGTCTGCTTAGTTCGGCTTAGCAAGGTGAACCCTGGGCGCGAACTGGGAGCCCGGGAATGGAAGGCCCAAGAGGCACCACCTCTCCCGCGACTCTTCATCCCTGCCGCGACAGAGCAAATGACCAAAGCCTTGCTGAGGAAGCAGCAGCGAAGTGCGGTTCGCGCCAAGCTGACAACCTCTGCGAAAGCATAGCACTCGCTGGGAAATCAGAGTTGGTTCTGTGGGCTGCTTTTGCTGCTTGCCTTAGCCTAGTATTCACAGCACGATGGGAGAAACGCGCATAGAGCGAAAGACTCTTTGCCGGGGCATCCCCTTGGGAAGGCAGAGCATTTTTTGGGAAATCAGAGTGGGGTCTGTGGGATGCTGCCTGCTGCTTGCCAGAGCTGGTCTCCACAGCACGGTGTAATACACCCGCATGGAGCGAAATCCTCTTTGCCTGGGCATCACCTCTGCCTGAGAGAGAAGCGCGGTGGCGCCTGTGGAAAGAGCCTTAAGGAAAGGGACACGTCTGTCGGGACAGAGAGATGGAAGCCTGGCTGCTAAGGAGAAACGAGGGGAAGCTTAGGGCAGGGGAAAGGGCTCCATTCTGAGGAAGGAGTCTGGGCAGAAAGCATGCCTGTCCTGAGCCTTTGGGCTCAAGGAGACAGCAGCTCCTTGGCCACCTGTCCGTGGTGGAGACATGGGCTTGCCACCAGGCGCCTACCCTGAACTCGAGAAACAACTCCCAGAAAGAACTGGCCATCAGATGCCGGCTTCCTCCAGGATGTGGAAGCTTGGAGGAGGCATGGGGTTTAAGGGGAAGGAGTGGGGACAGTCCCCCAAGCTCCCTATTCAGTGCATGGGCGGTGTGCAGGGATCCTGTCACCTCTCCTTTCCTGTGGGGAAAGCACTGGCTTAGTCTGCGAGTCCGCCAGAGTAAAAGGCCAAGCGATGCCTACCCTTTGAGATGTTTGTGTGCATAGAGTGCCATCCTAGGCTACGCAGGCTACTGCACTTTTGTGGCTCTGTCTGCTTAGTTCGGCCTGGCAGGGTGAACCCAGGACGTGAACATGGAGCGCGGGAAAGGAAGACAGAAGAGGCACCAGCTCTCCAGCAGCTCTTCTTCCCTGACGCGACTGAAGCCTTGCTGAGGAAGCAGCGGCGAAGTGCTGTTCCCTCCAAGGCAAAGCCTCTGCGAATGCACAGCATTCGCTGAGAAATGTTTGGCGGGCTTCTGCTGCTTGCCTGAGCTCAGTCTCCCAGTGGGAGAAATGGCAGTGGGAGAAACCCGCATAGAGCGAAAGCCTCTTTGCCGTAGCATTCCCTCTGGGAAAGCACAGCATTCTTTGGGAAATCAGAGTCGGGTCTGTGGGATGCGGCCTGCTGCTTGCCAGAGTTGGTCTCCACAGCACGGTGTAATAAACCCGCATGGAGCGAAATCCTCTTTGCCTGGGCATCCCCTCTGCCTGAGAGAGAAGCGCGGTGGCGCCTGTGGAAAGAGCCTTAAGGAAAGGGACACGTCTGTCACGGCATAGCGAGGAAAGCCTGGCTGCTAAGGAGACACGAGGGGAAGATTAGGGCAGGGGAAAGGGCTCCACTCTGAGGAAGGAGTCTGGGCAGAAAGCATGCCTGTCCTGAGCCTTTGGGCTCAAGGAGACAGCAGCTCCTTGGCCACCTGTCCGTGGTGGAGACATGGGCTTGCCACCAGGCGCCTACCCTGAACTCGAGAAACAACTCCCAGAAAGAACTGGCCATCAGATGCCGGCTTCCTCCAGGACTTGGAAGCTTGGAAGAGGCATGGGGTTTAAGGGGAAGGAGTGGGGACAGTCCCCCAAGCTCCCTATTCAGTGCACGGGCGGTGTGCAGGGATCCTGTCACCTCTCCTTTCCTGTGGGGAAAGCACTGGCTAAGTCCGCGAGTCCTCCTGAGCGGCAGAGTAAAGGGCCAAGCGATGCCTACCCGGGAGATGTTTGTGTGCATAAAGTGCCATCCTAGGAAATGCACACTACTGCACTTTTGTGGCTCTGTCCGCTTAGTTCGGCCTGGCAGGGTGAACCCAGGACGCGAACATGGAGCCCGGGAAAGCAAGGCCCAAGAGGCACCAGCTCTCCCGCATCTCTTCTTCCCTGACGCGACTGAAGCCTTGCTGAGGAAGCAGCGGCGAAGTGCTGTTCGCTCCAAGGCAAAACCTCTGCGAAAACACAGCATTCGCTGAGAAATGATCTGCGGGCTGCTGCTGCTTGTCTGAGCCCAGTCTCCCAGTGGGAGAAATGGCGGTGGGAGAAACCCGCATACAGTGAAAGCCTCTTTGCCTGGGCATCTCTCCTGGGAAAGCACAGCATTCGTAGGGAAATCAGAGTTGGGTTTGGGGATGCTGCTGCTGCTTGCCTTAGCTAGTCTCCGCAGCACTGTGAAAGATACCGCAAGGAGCGAAATACCCTTTGCCCTAGCATCCCCTCTGCCTGAGAGAGAAGCATGGTCGCACAAGTCTGTCACCGCCCTCCCCAGGAGCAAGTGTGGTGAAGGCACAGCACGCCGCCCCCTGGGATGAGAAGGAGCCCTTGGCCTTGGAGTCGGGAAACGCTTGGGAAGCAGAATAGCCTGCCATGGCACGAACAGCAGGCCAGTGGCAAGACAAGTGTCACCCGCTCCCTGTGCGGAGAGATTGAAGCCTGGGTGCTAAGGAGACATGAGGGGACGACTAGGGCAAGGGCGCGTGCTACACTCTGAGGAAGGAGTCTGGGCAGATGGCAGGCCTGTCCTGTGCCTCTGGTCCCAAGGGGAGAATATCTCCTAGGCCACCTGTCCCAAGGGCAGTCGGGCTTGCCCCCAGGTGCCATACCCGGAACTCGCAGAAACAACCCCATGGAGAAACGGGCAGTCAGATGCCGTCTTCCACCAAGATGTGGCAGTGTTGTGGGTGGCAGGGGGTGTGCCTGGTAAGGAGTGGAGACAGTCCCCCACAGTTCCCCATCCCAGTGCACGGGCCCTGTGCAGGGATGCTGTCGCCTCCTCTCTCCTGTGGTGAAGGCACTGGCCTAGACCCCGAGTCTGCCTGAGCGTCAGAGCAAAAGGCTAAGCCTTACCTACGCCAGGAGATGGTAATGGGCATAGAGTGCCATGCTAGGCCACGCACACTGCTGCAGGGTTGTGACTGTGTCTGCTTAGTTCGGCTTAGCAAGGTGAACCCTGGGCGCGAACTGGGAGCCCGGGAATGGAAGGCCCAAGAGGCACCACCTCTCCCGCGACTCTTCATCCCTGCCGCGACAGAGCAAATGACCAAAGCCTTGCTGAGGAAGCAGCAGCGAAGTGCGGTTCGCGCCAAGCTGACAACCTCTGCGAAAGCATAGCACTCGCTGGGAAATCAGAGTTGGTTCTGTGGGCTGCTTTTGCTGCTTGCCTTAGCCTAGTATTCACAGCACGATGGGAGAAACGCGCATAGAGCGAAAGACTCTTTGCCGGGGCATCCCCTTGGGAAGGCAGAGCATTTTTTGGGAAATCAGAGTGGGGTCTGTGGGATGCTGCCTGCTGCTTGCCAGAGCTGGTCTCCACAGCACGGTGTAATACACCCGCATGGAGCGAAATCCTCTTTGCCTGGGCATCACCTCTGCCTGAGAGAGAAGCGCGGTGGCGCCTGTGGAAAGAGCCTTAAGGAAAGGGACACGTCTGTCGGGACAGAGAGATGGAAGCCTGGCTGCTAAGGAGAAACGAGGGGACGCTTAGGGCAGGGGAAAGGGCTCCATTCTGAGGAAGGAGTCTGGGCAGAAAGCATGCCTGTCCTGAGCCTTTGGGCTCAAGGAGACAGCAGCTCCTTGGCCACCTGTCCGTGGTGGAGACATGGGCTTGCCACCAGGCGCCTACCCTGAACTCGAGAAACAACTCCCAGAAAGAACTGGCCATCAGATGCCGGCTTCCTCCAGGATGTGGAAGCTTGGAGGAGGCATGGGGTTTAAGGGGAAGGAGTGGGGACAGTCCCCCAAGCTCCCTATTCAGTGCATGGGCGGTGTGCAGGGATCCTGTCACCTCTCCTTTCCTGTGGGGAAAGCACTGGCTTAGTCTGCGAGTCCGCC
The DNA here is from genome assembly GCF_964662115.1 of Mustela nivalis. NCBI lineage: Eukaryota > Metazoa > Chordata > Mammalia > Carnivora > Mustelidae > Mustela > Mustela nivalis. The sequence continues at coordinate 662,203 of NW_028136378.1, forward strand.
AGAGTAAAAGGCCAAGCGATGCCTACCCTTTGAGATGTTTGTGTGCATAGAGTGCCATCCTAGGCTACGCAGGCTACTGCACATTTGTGGCTCTGTCTGCTTAGTTCGGCCTGGCAGGGTGAACCCAGGACGTGAACATGGAGCGCGGGAAAGGAAGACAGAAGAGGCACCAGCTCTCCAGCAGCTCTTCTTCCCTGACGCGACTGAAGCCTTGCTGAGGAAGCAGCGGCGAAGTGCTGTTCGCTCCAAGGCAAAGCCTCTGCGAATGCACAGCATTCGCTGAGAAATGTTTGGCGGGCTTCTGCTGCTTGCCTGAGCTCAGTCTCCCAGTGGGAGAAATGGCAGTGGGAGAAACCCGCATAGAGCGAAAGCCTCTTTGCCGTAGCATTCCCTCTGGGAAAGCACAGCATTCTTTGGGAAATCAGAGTCGGGTCTGTGGGATGCGGCCTGCTGCTTGCCAGAGTTGGTCTCCACAGCACGGTGTAATAAACCCGCATGGAGCGAAATCCTCTTTGCCTGGGCATCCCCTCTGCCTGAGAGAGAAGCGCGGTGGCGCCTGTGGAAAGAGCCTTAAGGAAAGGGACACGTCTGTCACGGCATAGCGAGGAAAGCCTGGCTGCTAAGGAGACACGAGGGGAAGATTAGGGCAGGGGAAAGGGCTCCACTCTGAGCAAGGAGTCTGGGCAGAAAGCATGCCTGTCCTGAGCCTTTGGGCTCAAGGAGACAGCAGCTCCTTGGCCACCTGTCCGTGGTGGAGACATGGGCCTGCCACCAGGCGCCTACCCTGAACTCGAGAAACAACTCCCAGAAAGAACTGGCCATCAGATGCCGGCTTCCTCCAGGACTTGGAAGCTTGGAAGAGGCATGGGGTTTAAGGGGAAGGAGTGGGGACAGTCCCCCAAGCTCCCTATTCAGTGCACGGGCGGTGTGCAGGGATCCTGTCACCTCTCCTTTCCTGTGGGGAAAGCACTGGCTAAGTCCGCGAGTCCTCCTGAGCGGCAGAGTAAAGGGCCAAGCGATGCCTACCCGGGAGATGTTTGTGTGCATAAAGTGCCATCCTAGGAAATGCACACTACTGCACTTTTGTGGCTCTGTCCGCTTAGTTCGGCCTGGCAGGGTGAACCCAGGACGCGAACATGGAGCCCGGGAAAGCAAGGCCCAAGAGGCACCAGCTCTCCCGCATCTCTTCTTCCCTGACGCGACTGAAGCCTTGCTGAGGAAGCAGCGGCGAAGTGCTGTTCGCTCCAAGGCAAAACCTCTGCGAAAACACAGCATTCGCTGAGAAATGATCTGCGGGCTGCTGCTGCTTGTCTGAGCCCAGTCTCCCAGTGGGAGAAATGGCGGTGGGAGAAACCCGCATACAGTGAAAGCCTCTTTGCCTGGGCATCTCTCCTGGGAAAGCACAGCATTCGTAGGGAAATCAGAGTTGGGTTTGGGGATGCTGCTGCTGCTTGCCTTAGCTAGTCTCCGCAGCACTGTGAAAGATACCGCAAGGAGCGAAATACCCTTTGCCCTAGCATCCCCTCTGCCTGAGAGAGAAGCATGGTCGCACAAGTCTGTCACCGCCCTCCCCAGGAGCAAGTGTGGTGAAGGCACAGCACGCCGCCCCCTGGGATGAGAAGGAGCCCTTGGCCTTGGAGTCGGGAAACGCTTGGGAAGCAGAATAGCCTGCCATGGCACGAACAGCAGGCCAGTGGCAAGACAAGTGTCACCCGCTCCCTGTGCGGAGAGATTGAAGCCTGGGTGCTAAGGAGACATGAGGGGACGACTAGGGCAAGGGCGCGTGCTACACTCTGAGGAAGGAGTCTGGGCAGATGGCAGGCCTGTCCTGTGCCTCTGGTCCCAAGGGGAGAATATCTCCTAGGCCACCTGTCCCAAGGGCAGTCGGGCTTGCCCCCAGGTGCCATACCCGGAACTCGCAGAAACAACCCCATGGAGAAACGGGCAGTCAGATGCCGTCTTCCACCAAGATGTGGCAGTGTTGTGGGTGGCAGGGGGTGTGCCTGGTAAGGAGTGGAGACAGTCCCCCACAGTTCCCCATCCCAGTGCACGGGCCCTGTGCAGGGATGCTGTCGCCTCCTCTCTCCTGTGGTGAAGGCACTGGCCTAGACCCCGAGTCTGCCTGAGCGTCAGAGCAAAAGGCTAAGCCTTACCTACGCCAGGAGATGGTAATGGGCATAGAGTGCCATGCTAGGCCACGCACACTGCTGCAGGGTTGTGACTGTGTCTGCTTAGTTCGGCTTAGCAAGGTGAACCCTGGGCGCGAACTGGGAGCCCGGGAATGGAAGGCCCAAGAGGCACCACCTCTCCCGCGACTCTTCATCCCTGCCGCGACAGAGCAAATGACCAAAGCCTTGCTGAGGAAGCAGCAGCGAAGTGCGGTTCGCGCCAAGCTGACAACCTCTGCGAAAGCATAGCACTCGCTGGGAAATCAGAGTTGGTTCTGTGGGCTGCTTTTGCTGCTTGCCTTAGCCTAGTATTCACAGCACGATGGGAGAAACGCGCATAGAGCGAAAGACTCTTTGCCGGGGCATCCCCTTGGGAAGGCAGACCATTTTTTGGGAAATCAGAGTGGGGTCTGTGGGATGCTGCCTGCTGCTTGCCAGAGCTGGTCTCCACAGCACGGTGTAATACACCCGCATGGAGCGAAATCCTCTTTGCCTGGGCATCACCTCTGCCTGAGAGAGAAGCGCGGTGGCGCCTGTGGAAAGAGCCTTAAGGAAAGGGACACGTCTGTCGGGACAGAGAGATGGAAGCCTGGCTGCTAAGGAGAAACGAGGGGACGCTTAGGGCAGGGGAAAGGGCTCCATTTTGAGGAAGGAGTCTGGGCAGAAAGCATGCCTGTCCTGAGCCTTTGGGCTCAAGGAGACAGCAGCTCCTTGGCCACCTGTCCGTGGTGGAGACATGGGCTTGCCACCAGGCGCCTACCCTGAACTCGAGAAACAACTCCCAGAAAGAACTGGCCATCAGATGCCGGCTTCCTCCAGGATGTGGAAGCTTGGAGGAGGCATGGGGTTTAAGGGGAAGGAGTGGGGACAGTCCCCCAAGCTCCCTATTCAGTGCATGGGCGGTGTGCAGGGATCCTGTCACCTCTCCTTTCCTGTGGGGAAAGCACTGGCTTAGTCTGCGAGTCCGCCAGAGTAAAAGGCCAAGCGATGCCTACCCTTTGAGATGTTTGTGTGCATAGAGTGCCATCCTAGGCTACGCAGGCTACTGCACATTTGTGGCTCTGTCTGCTTAGTTCGGCCTGGCAGGGTGAACCCAGGACGTGAACATGGAGCGCGGGAAAGGAAGACAGAAGAGGCACCAGCTCTCCAGCAGCTCTTCTTCCCTGACGCGACTGAAGCCTTGCTGAGGAAGCAGCGGCGAAGTGCTGTTCGCTCCAAGGCAAAGCCTCTGCGAATGCACAGCATTCGCTGAGAAATGTTTGGCGGGCTTCTGCTGCTTGCCTGAGCTCAGTCTCCCAGTGGGAGAAATGGCAGTGGGAGAAACCCGCATAGAGCGAAAGCCTCTTTGCCGTAGCATTCCCTCTGGGAAAGCACAGCATTCTTTGGGAAATCAGAGTCGGGTCTGTGGGATGCGGCCTGCTGCTTGCCAGAGTTGGTCTCCACAGCACGGTGTAATAAACCCGCATGGAGCGAAATCCTCTTTGCCTGGGCATCCCCTCTGCCTGAGAGAGAAGCGCGGTGGCGCCTGTGGAAAGAGCCTTAAGGAAAGGGACACGTCTGTCACGGCATAGCGAGGAAAGCCTGGCTGCTAAGGAGACACGAGGGGAAGATTAGGGCAGGGGAAAGGGCTCCACTCTGAGCAAGGAGTCTGGGCAGAAAGCATGCCTGTCCTGAGCCTTTGGGCTCAAGGAGACAGCAGCTCCTTGGCCACCTGTCCGTGGTGGAGACATGGGCCTGCCACCAGGCGCCTACCCTGAACTCGAGAAACAACTCCCAGAAAGAACTGGCCATCAGATGCCGGCTTCCTCCAGGACTTGGAAGCTTGGAAGAGGCATGGGGTTTAAGGGGAAGGAGTGGGGACAGTCCCCCAAGCTCCCTATTCAGTGCACGGGCGGTGTGCAGGGATCCTGTCACCTCTCCTTTCCTGTGGGGAAAGCACTGGCTAAGTCCGCGAGTCCTCCTGAGCGGCAGAGTAAAGGGCCAAGCGATGCCTACCCGGGAGATGTTTGTGTGCATAAAGTGCCATCCTAGGAAATGCACACTACTGCACTTTTGTGGCTCTGTCCGCTTAGTTCGGCCTGGCAGGGTGAACCCAGGACGCGAACATGGAGCCCGGGAAAGCAAGGCCCAAGAGGCACCAGCTCTCCCGCATCTCTTCTTCCCTGACGCGACTGAAGCCTTGCTGAGGAAGCAGCGGCGAAGTGCTGTTCGCTCCAAGGCAAAACCTCTGCGAAAACACAGCATTCGCTGAGAAATGATCTGCGGGCTGCTGCTGCTTGTCTGAGCCCAGTCTCCCAGTGGGAGAAATGGCGGTGGGAGAAACCCGCATACAGTGAAAGCCTCTTTGCCTGGGCATCTCTCCTGGGAAAGCACAGCATTCGTAGGGAAATCAGAGTTGGGTTTGGGGATGCTGCTGCTGCTTGCCTTAGCTAGTCTCCGCAGCACTGTGAAAGATACCGCAAGGAGCGAAATACCCTTTGCCCTAGCATCCCCTCTGCCTGAGAGAGAAGCATGGTCGCACAAGTCTGTCACCGCCCTCCCCAGGAGCAAGTGTGGTGAAGGCACAGCACGCCGCCCCCTGGGATGAGAAGGAGCCCTTGGCCTTGGAGTCGGGAAACGCTTGGGAAGCAGAATAGCCTGCCATGGCACGAACAGCAGGCCAGTGGCAAGACAAGTGTCACCCGCTCCCTGTGCGGAGAGATTGAAGCCTGGGTGCTAAGGAGACATGAGGGGACGACTAGGGCAAGGGCGCGTGCTACACTCTGAGGAAGGAGTCTGGGCAGATGGCAGGCCTGTCCTGTGCCTCTGGTCCCAAGGGGAGAATATCTCCTAGGCCACCTGTCCCAAGGGCAGTCGGGCTTGCCCCCAGGTGCCATACCCGGAACTCGCAGAAACAACCCCATGGAGAAACGGGCAGTCAGATGCCGTCTTCCACCAAGATGTGGCAGTGTTGTGGGTGGCAGGGGGTGTGCCTGGTAAGGAGTGGAGACAGTCCCCCACAGTTCCCCATCCCAGTGCACGGGCCCTGTGCAGGGATGCTGTCGCCTCCTCTCTCCTGTGGTGAAGGCACTGGCCTAGACCCCGAGTCTGCCTGAGCGTCAGAGCAAAAGGCTAAGCCTTACCTACGCCAGGAGATGGTAATGGGCATAGAGTGCCATGCTAGGCCACGCACACTGCTGCAGGGTTGTGACTGTGTCTGCTTAGTTCGGCTTAGCAAGGTGAACCCTGGGCGCGAACTGGGAGCCCGGGAATGGAGGGCCAAGAGGCACCACCTCTCCCGCGACTCTTCATCCCTGCCGCGACAGAGCAAATGACCAAAGCCTTGCTGAGGAAGCAGCAGCGAAGTGCGGTTCGCGCCAAGCTGACAACCTCTGCGAAAGCATAGCACTCGCTGGGAAATCAGAGTTGGTTCTGTGGGCTGCTTTTGCTGCTTGCCTTAGCCTAGTATTCACAGCACGATGGGAGAAACGCGCATAGAGCGAAAGACTCTTTGCCGGGGCATCCCCTTGGGAAGGCAGAGCATTTTTTGGGAAATCAGAGTGGGGTCTGTGGGATGCTGCCTGCTGCTTGCCAGAGCTGGTCTCCACAGCACGGTGTAATACACCCGCATGGAGCGAAATCCTCTTTGCCTGGGCATCACCTCTGCCTGAGAGAGAAGCGCGGTGGCGCCTGTGGAAAGAGCCTTAAGGAAAGGGACACGTCTGTCGGGACAGAGAGATGGAAGCCTGGCTGCTAAGGAGAAACGAGGGGAAGCTTAGGGCAGGGGAAAGGGCTCCATTCTGAGGAAGGAGTCTGGGCAGAAAGCATGCCTGTCCTGAGCCTTTGGGCTCAAGGAGACAGCAGCTCCTTGGCCACCTGTCCGTGGTGGAGACATGGGCTTGCCACCAGGCGCCTACCCTGAACTCGAGAAACAACTCCCAGAAAGAACTGGCCATCAGATGCCGGCTTCCTCCAGGATGTGGAAGCTTGGAGGAGGCATGGGGTTTAAGGGGAAGGAGTGGGGACAGTCCCCCAAGCTCCCTATTCAGTGCATGGGCGGTGTGCAGGGATCCTGTCACCTCTCCTTTCCTGTGGGGAAAGCACTGGCTTAGTCTGCGAGTCCGCCAGAGTAAAAGGCCAAGCGATGCCTACCCTTTGAGATGTTTGTGTGCATAGAGTGCCATCCTAGGCTACGCAGGCTACTGCACTTTTGTGGCTCTGTCTGCTTAGTTCGGCCTGGCAGGGTGAACCCAGGACGTGAACATGGAGCGCGGGAAAGGAAGACAGAAGAGGCACCAGCTCTCCAGCAGCTCTTCTTCCCTGACGCGACTGAAGCCTTGCTGAGGAAGCAGCGGCGAAGTGCTGTTCGCTCCAAGGCAAAGCCTCTGCGAATGCACAGCATTCGCTGAGAAATGTTTGGCGGGCTTCTGCTGCTTGCCTGAGCTCAGTCTCCCAGTGGGAGAAATGGCAGTGGGAGAAACCCGCATAGAGCGAAAGCCTCTTTGCCGTAGCATTCCCTCTGGGAAAGCACAGCATTCTTTGGGAAATCAGAGTCGGGTCTGTGGGATGCGGCCTGCTGCTTGCCAGAGTTGGTCTCCACAGCACAGTGTAATAAACCCGCATGGAGCGAAATCCTCTTTGCCTGGGCATCCCCTCTGCCTGAGAGAGAAGCGCGGTGGCGCCTGTGGAAAGAGCCTTAAGGAAAGGGACACGTCTGTCACGGCATAGCGAGGAAAGCCTGGCTGCTAAGGAGACACGAGGGGAAGATTAGGGCAGGGGAAAAGGCTCCACTCTGAGCAAGGAGTCTGGGCAGAAAGCATGCCTGTCCTGAGCCTTTGGGCTCAAGGAGACAGCAGCTCCTTGGCCACCTGTCCGTGGTGGAGACATGGGCTTGCCACCAGGCGCCTACCCTGAACTCGAGAAACAACTCCCAGAAAGAACTGGCCATCAGATGCCGGCTTCCTCCAGGACTTGGAAGCTTGGAAGAGGCATGGGGTTTAAGGGGAAGGAGTGGGGACAGTCCCCCAAGCTCCCTATTCAGTGCACGGGCGGTGTGCAGGGATCCTGTCACCTCTCCTTTCCTGTGGGGAAAGCACTGGCTAAGTCCGCGAGTCCTCCTGAGCGGCAGATTAAAGGGCCAAGCGATGCCTACCCGGGAGATGTTTGTGTGCATAAAGTGCCATCCTAGGAAATGCACACTACTGCACTTTTGTGGCTCTGTCCGCTTAGTTCGGCCTGGCAGGGTGAACCCAGGACGCGAACATGGAGCCCGGGAAAGCAAGGCCCAAGAGGCACCAGCTCTCCCGCATCTCTTCTTCCCTGACGCGACTGAAGCCTTGCTGAGGAAGCAGCGGCGAAGTGCTGTTCGCTCCAAGGCAAAACCTCTGCGAAAACACAGCATTCGCTGAGAAATGATCTGCGGGCTGCTGCTGCTTGTCTGAGCCCAGTCTCCCAGTGGGAGAAATGGCGGTGGGAGAAACCCGCATACAGTGAAAGCCTCTTTGCCTGGGCATCTCTCCTGGGAAAGCACAGCATTCGTAGGGAAATCAGAGTTGGGTTTGGGGATGCTGCTGCTGCTTGCCTTAGCTAGTCTCCGCAGCACTGTGAAAGATACCGCAAGGAGCGAAATACCCTTTGCCCTAGCATCCCCTCTGCCTGAGAGAGAAGCATGGTCGCACAAGTCTGTCACCGCCCTCCCCAGGAGCAAGTGTGGTGAAGGCACAGCACGCCGCCCCCTGGGATGAGAAGGAGCCCTTGGCCTTGGAGTCGGGAAACGCTTGGGAAGCAGAATAGCCTGCCATGGCACGAACAGCAGGCCAGTGGCAAGACAAGTGTCACCCGCTCCCTGTGCGGAGAGATTGAAGCCTGGGTGCTAAGGAGACATGAGGGGACGACTAGGGCAAGGGCGCGTGCTACACTCTGAGGAAGGAGTCTGGGCAGATGGCAGGCCTGTCCTGTGCCTCTGGTCCCAAGGGGAGAATATCTCCTAGGCCACCTGTCCCAAGGGCAGTCGGGCTTGCCCCCAGGTGCCATACCCGGAACTCGCAGAAACAACCCCATGGAGAAACGGGCAGTCAGATGCCGTCTTCCACCAAGATGTGGCAGTGTTGTGGGTGGCAGGGGGTGTGCCTGGTAAGGAGTGGAGACAGTCCCCCACAGTTCCCCATCCCAGTGCACGGGCCCTGTGCAGGGATGCTGTCGCCTCCTCTCTCCTGTGGTGAAGGCACTGGCCTAGACCCCGAGTCTGCCTGAGCGTCAGAGCAAAAGGCTAAGCCTTACCTATGCCAGGAGATGGTAATGGGCATAGAGTGCCATGCTAGGCCACGCACACTGCTGCAGGGCTGTGACTGTGTCTGCTTAGTTCGGCTTAGCAAGGTGAACCCTGGGCGCGAACTGGGAGCCCGGGAATGGAAGGCCCAAGAGGCACCACCTCTCCCGCGACTCTTCATCCCTGCCGCGACAGAGCAAATGACCAAAGCCTTGCTGAGGAAGCAGCAGCGAAGTGCGGTTCGCGCCAAGCTGACAACCTCTGCGAAAGCATAGCACTCGCTGGGAAATCAGAGTTGGTTCTGTGGGCTGCTTTTGCTGCTTGCCTTAGCCTAGTATTCACAGCACGATGGGAGAAACGCGCATAGAGCGAAAGACTCTTTGCCGGGGCATCCCCTTGGGAAGGCAGAGCATTTTTTGGGAAATCAGAGTGGGGTCTGTGGGATGCTGCCTGCTGCTTGCCAGAGCTGGTCTCCACAGCACGGTGTAATACACCCGCATGGAGCGAAATCCTCTTTGCCTGGGCATCACCTCTGCCTGAGAGAGAAGCGCGGTGGCGCCTGTGGAAAGAGCCTTAAGGAAAGGGACACGTCTGTCGGGACAGAGAGATGGAAGCCTGGCTGCTAAGGAGAAACGAGGGGAAGCTTAGGGCAGGGGAAAGGGCTCCATTCTGAGGAAGGAGTCTGGGCAGAAAGCATGCCTGTCCTGAGCCTTTGGGCTCAAGGAGACAGCAGCTCCTTGGCCACCTGTCCGTGGTGGAGACATGGGCTTGCCACCAGGCGCCTACCCTGAACTCGAGAAACAACTCCCAGAAAGAACTGGCCATCAGATGCCGGCTTCCTCCAGGATGTGGAAGCTTGGAGGAGGCATGGGGTTTAAGGGGAAGGAGTGGGGACAGTCCCCCAAGCTCCCTATTCAGTGCATGGGCGGTGTGCAGGGATCCTGTCACCTCTCCTTTCCTGTGGGGAAAGCACTGGCTTAGTCTGCGAGTCCGCCTGAGCGCCAGAGTAAAAGGCCAAGCGATGCCTACCCGGAGGATGTTTCTGTGCATAGAGTGCCATCCTAGGCTACGCAGGCTACTGCACTTTTGTGGCTCTGTCTGCTTAGTTCGGCCTGGCAGGGTGAACCCAGGACGTGAACATGGAGCGCGGGAAAGGAAGACAGAAGAGGCACCAGCTCTCCAGCAGCTCTTCTTCCCTGACGCGACTGAAGCCTTGCTGAGGAAGCAGCGGCGAAGTGCTGTTCGCTCCAAGGCAAAGCCTCTGCGAATGCACAGCATTCGCTGAGAAATGTTTGGCGGGCTTCTGCTGCTTGCCTGAGCTCAGTCTCCCAGTGGGAGAAATGGCAGTGGGAGAAACCCGCATAGAGCGAAAGCCTCTTTGCCGTAGCATTCCCTCTGGGAAAGCACAGCATTCTTTGGGAAATCAGAGTCGGGTCTGTGGGATGCGGCCTGCTGCTTGCCAGAGTTGGTCTCCACAGCACGGTGTAATAAACCCGCATGGAGCGAAATCCTCTTTGCCTGGGCATCCCCTCTGCCTGAGAGAGAAGCGCGGTGGCGCCTGTGGAAAGAGCCTTAAGGAAAGGGACACGTCTGTCACGGTAGAGCGAGGACAGCCTGGCTGCTAAGGAGACACGAGGGGAAGATTAGGGCAGGGGAAAGGGCTCCACTCTGAGCAAGGAGTCTGGGCAGAAAGCATGCCTGTCCTGAGCCTTTGGGCTCAAGGAGACAGCAGCTCCTTGGCCACCTGTCCGTGGTGGAGACATGGGCTTGCCACCAGGCGCCTACCCTGAACTCGAGAAACAACTCCCAGAAAGAACTGGCCATCAGATGCCGGCTTCCTCCAGGACTTGGAAGCTTGGAAGAGGCATGGGGTTTAAGGGGAAGGAGTGGGGACAGTCCCCCAAGCTCCCTATTCAGTGCACGGGCGGTGTGCAGGGATCCTGTCACCTCTCCTTTCCTGTAGGGAAAGCACTGGCTAAGTCCGCGAGTCCTCCTGAGCGGCAGAGTAAAGGGCCAAGCGATGCCTACCCGGGAGATGTTTGTGTGCATAAAGTGCCATCCTAGGAAATGCACACTACTGCACTTTTGTGGCTCTGTCCGCTTAGTTCGGCCTGGCAGGGTGAACCCAGGACGCGAACATGGAGCCCGGGAAAGCAAGGCCCAAGAGGCACCAGCTCTCCCGCATCTCTTCTTCCTTGACGCGACTGAAGCCTTGCTGAGGAAGCAGCGGCGAAGTGCTGTTCACTCCAAGGCAAAACCTCTGCGAAAACACAGCATTCGCTGAGAAATGATCTGCGGGCTGCTGCTGCTTGTCTGAGCCCAGTCTCCCAGTGGGAGAAATGGCGGTGGGAGAAACCCGCATACAGTGAAAGCCTCTTTGCCTGGGCATCTCTCCTGGGAAAGCACAGCATTCGTAGGGAAATCAGAGTTGGGTTTGGGGATGCTGCTGCTGCTTGCCTTAGCTAGTCTCCGCAGCACTGTGAAAGATACCGCAAGGAGCGAAATACCCTTTGCCCTAGCATCCCCTCTGCCTGAGAGAGAAGCATGGTCGCACAAGTCTGTCACCGCCCTCCCCAGGAGCAAGTGTGGTGAAGGCACAGCACGCCGCCCCCTGGGATGAGAAGGAGCCCTTGGCCTTGGAGTCGGGAAACGCTTGGGAAGCAGAATAGCCTGCCATGGCACGAACAGCAGGCCAGTGGCAAGACAAGTGTCACCCGCTCCCTGTGCGGAGAGATTGAAGCCTGGGTGCTAAGGAGACATGAGGGGACGACTAGGGCAAGGGCGCGTGCTACACTCTGAGGAAGGAGTCTGGGCAGATGGCAGGCCTGTCCTGTGCCTCTGGTCCCAAGGGGAGAATATCTCCTAGGCCACCTGTCCCAAGGGCAGTCGGGCTTGCCCCCAGGTGCCATACCCGGAACTCGCAGAAACAACCCCATGGAGAAACGGGCAGTCAGATGCCGTCTTCCACCAAGATGTGGCAGTGTTGTGGGTGGCAGGGGGTGTGCCTGGTAAGGAGTGGAGACAGTCCCCCACAGTTCCCCATCCCAGTGCACGGGCCCTGTGCAGGGATGCTGTCGCCTCCTCTCTCCTGTGGTGAAGGCACTGGCCTAGACCCCGAGTCTGCCTGAGCGTCAGAGCAAAAGGCTAAGCCTTACCTACGCCAGGAGATGGTAATGGGCATAGAGTGCCATGCTAGGCCACGCACACTGCTGCAGGGTTGTGACTGTGTCTGCTTAGTTCGGCTTAGCAAGGTGAACCCTGGGCGCGAACTGGGAGCCCGGGAATGGAAGGCCCAAGAGGCACCACCTCTCCCGCGACTCTTCATCCCTGCCGCGACAGAGCAAATGACCAAAGCCTTGCTGAGGAAGCAGCAGCGAAGTGCGGTTCACGCCAAGCTGACAACCTCTGCGAAAGCATAGCACTCGCTGGGAAATCAGAGTTGGTTCTGTGGGCTGCTTTTGCTGCTTGCCTTAGCCTAGTATTCACAGCACGATGGGAGAAACGCGCATAGAGCGAAAGACTCTTTGCCGGGGCATCCCCTTGGGAAGGCAGAGCATTTTTTGGGAAATCAGAGTGCGGTCTGTGGGATGCTGCCTGCTGCTTGCCAGAGCTGGTCTCCACAGCACGGTGTAATACACCCGCATGGAGCGAAATCCTCTTTGCCTGGGCATCACCTCTGCCTGAGAGAGAAGCGCGGTGGCGCCTGTGGAAAGAGCCTTAAGGAAAGGGACACGTCTGTCGGGACAGAGAGATGGAAGCCTGGCTGCTAAGGAGAAACGAGGGGAAGCTTAGGGCAGGGGAAAGGGCTCCATTCTGAGGAAGGAGTCTGGGCAGAAAGCATGCCTGTCCTGAGCCTTTGGGCTCAAGGAGACAGCAGCTCCTTGGCCACCTGTCCGTGGTGGAGACATGGGCTTGCCACCAGGCGCCTACCCTGAACTCGAGAAACAACTCCCAGAAAGAACTGGCCATCAGATGCCGGCTTCCTCCAGGATGTGGAAGCTTGGAGGAGGCATGGGGTTTAAGGGGAAGGAGTGGGGACAGTCCCCCAAGCTCCCTATGCAGTGCACGGGCGGTGTGCAGGGATCCTGTCACCTCTCCTTTCCTGTGGGGAAAGCACTGGCTTAGTCTGCGAGTCCGCCAGAGTAAAAGGCCAAGCGATGCCTACCCTTTGAGATGTTTGTGTGCATAGAGTGCCATCCTAGGCTACGCAGGCTACTGCACTTTTGTGGCTCTGTCTGCTTAGTTCGGCCTGGCAGGGTGAACCCAGGACGTGAACATGGAGCGCGGGAAAGGAAGACAGAAGAGGCACCAGCTCTCCAGCAGCTCTTCTTCCCTGACGCGACTGAAGCCTTGCTGAGGAAGCAGCGGCGAAGTGCTGTTCGCTCCAAGGCAAAGCCTCTGCGAATGCACAGCATTCGCTGAGAAATGTTTGGCGGGCTTCTGCTGCTTGCCTGAGCTCAGTCTCCCAGTGGGAGAAATGGCAGTGGGAGAAACCCGCATAGAGCGAAAGCCTCTTTGCCGTAGCATTCCCTCTGGGAAAGCACAGCATTCTTTGGGAAATCAGAGTCGGGTCTGTGGGATGCGGCCTGCTGCTTGCCAGAGTTGGTCTCCACAGCACGGTGTAATAAACCCGCATGGAGCGAAATCCTCTTTGCCTGGGCATCCCCTCTGCCTGAGAGAGAAGCGCGGTGGCGCCTGTGGAAAGAGCCTTAAGGAAAGGGACACGTCTGTCACGGCATAGCGAGGAAAGCCTGGCTGCTAAGGAGACACGAGGGGAAGATTAGGGCAGGGGAAAGGGCTCCACTCTGAGCAAGGAGTCTGGGCAGAAAGCATGCCTGTCCTGAGCCTTTGGGCTCAAGGAGACAGCAGCTCCTTGGCCACCTGTCCGTGGTGGAGACATGGGCTTGCCACCAGGCGCCTACCCTGAACTCGAGAAACAACTCCCAGAAAGAACTGGCCATCAGATGCCGGCTTCCTCCAGGACTTGGAAGCTTGGAAGAGGCATGGGGTTTAAGGGGAAGGAGTGGGGACAGTCCCCCAAGCTCCCTATTCAGTGCACGGGCGGTGTGCAGGGATCCTGTCACCTCTCCTTTCCTGTGGGGAAAGCACTGGCTAAGTCCGCGAGTCCTCCTGAGCGGCAGAGTAAAGGGCCAAGCGATGCCTACCCGGGAGATGTTTGTGTGCATAAAGTGCCATCCTAGGAAATGCACACTACTGCACTTTTGTGGCTCTGTCCGCTTAGTTCGGCCTGGCAGGGTGAACCCAGGACGCGAACATGGAGCCCGGGAAAGCAAGGCCCAAGAGGCACCAGCTCTCCCGCATCTCTTCTTCCCTGACGCGACTGAAGCCTTGCTGAGGAAGCAGCGGCGAAGTGCTGTTCGCTCCAAGGCAAAACCTCTGCGAAAACACAGCATTCGCTGAGAAATGATCTGCGGGCTGCTGCTGCTTGTCTGAGCCCAGTCTCCCAGTGGGAGAAATGGCGGTGGGAGAAACCCGCATACAGTGAAAGCCTCTTTGCCTGGGCATCTCTCCTGGGAAAGCACAGCATTCGTAGGGAAATCAGAGTTGGGTTTGGGGATGCTGCTGCTGCTTGCCTTAGCTAGTCTCCGCAGCACTGTGAAAGATACCGCAAGGAGCGAAATACCCTTTGCCCTAGCATCCCCTCTGCCTGAGAGAGAAGCATGGTCGCACAAGTCTGTCACCGCCCTCCCCAGGAGCAAGTGTGGTGAAGGCACAGCACGCCGCCCCCTGGGATGAGAAGGAGCCATTGGCCTTGGAGTCGGGAAATGCTTGGGAAGCAGAATAGCCTGCCATGGCACGAACAGCAGGCCAGTGGCAAGACAAGTGTCACCCGCTCCCTGTGCGGAGAGATTGAAGCCTGGGTGCTAAGGAGACATGAGGGGACGACTAGGGCAAGGGCGCGTGCTACACTCTGAGGAAGGAGTCTGGGCAGATGGCAGGCCTGTCCTGTGCCTCTGGTCCCAAGGGGAGAATATCTCCTAGGCCACCTGTCCCAAGGGCAGTCGGGCTTGCCCCCAGGTGCCATACCCGGCACTCGCAGAAACAACCCCATATAGAAACGGGCAGTCAGATGCCGTCTTCCACCAAGATGTGGCAGTGTTGTGGGTGGCAGGGGGTGTGCCTGGTAAGGAGTGGAGACAGTCCCCCACAGTTCCCCATCCCAGTGCACGGGCCCTGTGCAGGGATGCTGTCGCCTCCTCTCTCCTGTGGTGAAGGCACTGGCCTAGACCCCGAGTCTGCCTGAGCGTCAGAGCAAAAGGCTAAGCCTTACCTACGCCAGGAGATGGTAATGGGCATAGAGTGCCATGCTAGGCCACGCACACTGCTGCAGGGTTGTGACTGTGTCTGCTTAGTTCGGCTTAGCAAGGTGAACCCTGGGCGCGAACTGGGAGCCCGGGAATGGAAGGCCCAAGAGGCACCACCTCTCCCGCGACTCTTCATCCCTGCCGCGACAGAGCAAATGACCAAAGCCTTGCTGAGGAAGCAGCAGCGAAGTGCGGTTCGCGCCAAGCTGACAACCTCTGCGAAAGCATAGCACTCGCTGGGAAATCAGAGTTGGTTCTGTGGGCTGCTTTTGCTGCTTGCCTTAGCCTAGTATTCACAGCACGATGGGAGAAACGCGCATAGAGTGAAAGACTCTTTGCCGGGGCATCCCCTTGGGAAGGCAGAGCATTTTTTGGGAAATCAGAGTGGGGTCTGTGGGATGCTGCCTGCTGCTTGCCAGAGCTGGTCTCCACAGCACGGTGTAATACACCCGCATGGAGCGAAATCCTCTTTGCCTGGGCATCACCTCTGCCTGAGAGAGAAGCGCGGTGGCGCCTGTGGAAAGAGCCTTAAGGAAAGGGACACGTCTGTCACGACAGAGAGATGGAAGCCTGGCTGCTAAGGAGAAACGAGGGGAAGCTTAGGGCAGGGGAAAGGGCTCCATTCTGAGGAAGGAGTCTGGGCAGAAAGCATGCCTGTCCTCAGCCTTTGGGCTCAAGGAGACAGCAGCTCCTTGGCCACCTATCCGTGGTGGAGACATGGGCTTGCCACCAGGCGCCTACCCTGATCGTGAGCAACAACTCCCAGAAAGAACTGGGCATCAGAAGCCGGCTTTCTCCAGGATGGGGAAGCTTGGAAGAGGCACGGGGTTTAAGGGGAAGGAGTGGGGACAGTCCCCCAAAGCTCCCTATTCAGTGCACGGGCGGTGTGCAGGGATTCTGTCACCTCTCCTTTCCTGTGGGGAAAGCACTGGCTTAGTCTGCGAGTCCGCCTGAGCGCCAGAGTAAAAGGCCAAGCGATGCCTACCCGGGAGATGTTTGTGTGCATAGAGTGCCATCCTAGGCTACGCAGGCTACTGCAATTTTGTGGCTCTGTCTGCTTAGTTCGGCCTGGCAGGGTGAACCCAGGACGTGAACATGGAGCCCGGGAAAGGAAGACAGAAGAGGCACCAGCTCTCCTGCAGCTCTTCTTCCCTGACGAAACTGAAGCCTTGCTGAGGAAGCAGCGGCGAAGTGCTGTTCGCTCCAAGGCAAAGCCTCTGCTAAAGCACAGCATTCGCTGAGAAATGTTCGGCGGGCTGCTGCTGCTTGCCTGAGCTCAGTCTCCCAGTGGGAGAAATCGCGGTGGGAGAACCCGCATACAGTGAAAGCCTCTTTGCCTGGGCATCACCCCTGGGAAAGCACCGCATTCGTAGGGAATTCAGAGTTGGGTTTGTGGATGCTGCTGCTGCTTGCCTGAGCTAGTCTCCGCAGCACGGTGGAAGATACCCGCATGGAGCGAAATACCCTTTGCCCTAGCATGCCCTCTGCCTGAGAGAGAAGCATGGTCGCACAAGTCTGTCACCGCGCTCCCCAGGAGGAAGTGTGGGGAAGGCCCCGCACGCCGCCCCCTGGGATGAGAAGGAGCCCTTGGCCTTGGGGTCCGGAAACGCTTGGGAAGCAGGATAGCCTGCCATGGCAGGAACAGCAGGCCAGTGGCAAGACAAGTGTCACCCACTCCCTGTGCGGAGAGATCGAAGCCTGGCTGCTAAGGAGACATGAGTGGACGACTAGGGCAGGGGCGCGTGCTCCACTCTGAGGAAGGAGTCGGGCAGATGGCAGGCCTGTCCTGTGCCTCTGGTCCCAAGGGGAGAGCATCTCCTAGGCCACCTGTCCCAAGGGCAGTCGGGCTTGCCCCCAGTTGCCATACCCGGAACTCGCAGAAACAACCCCATGGAGAAACGGGCAGTCAGATGCTGTCTTCCACCAAGATGTGGCAGTGTTGTGGGTGGCAGGGGTGTGCCTGGTAAGGAGTGGAGACAGACCCCACAGTTCCCCATCCCAGTGCACGGGTCGTGTGCAGGGATCCTGTTGCCTCCTCTCTCCTGTGGTGAAGGCACTGGCCTAGACCTCGAGTCTGCCTGAGCGCATTAGCAAAAGTCAAAGCCTTACCTATGACAGGAGATGGTAATAGGCATAGAGTGCCATCCTAGGCCATGCACGCTGCTGTAGGGTTGTGATTATGTCTGCTTAGTTCGGCTTAGCAAGGTCAACCCCAGGCGCTAACGGGGAGCCCAGGAATGCAAGGCCCAAGAGGCACCAGCTCTCCCGCGGCTCTTCATCCCAGCCACAACAGAGCGAACGACCAAAGCCTTGCTGAGGAAGCAGCAGCGAAGTGCGGTTCGCACCAAGCTGAAAACTTCTGCAAAAGCATAGCAGTCGCTGGGAAATCAGAGTTGGTTCTGTGGGCTGCTTTTGCTGCTTGCCTTAGCCTAGTATTCGCAGCACGATGGGAGAAACCCGCATAGAGCGAAAGCCTCTTTGACAGGGCATCCCCTCTGGGAAAGCACACCATTCTTTGGGAAATCAAAGTCGGGTCTGTGGGATGCTGCCTGCTGCTTGCCCGAGCTGGTCTCCACAGCACGGTGTAATACACTCGCATGGAGCGAAATCCTCTTTGCCTGGGCAACCCCTCTGCCTGAGAAAGAAGCGCGGTGACGCCTGTGGAAAGAGCCTTAAGGAAATGGACACGTTTGTCAGGGCAGAGCGACGGAAGCCTGGCTGCTAAAGAGACACGAGGGGAAGATTAGGGCAGGGGAAAGGGCTCCACTCTGTGGAAGGAGTCTGGGCAGAAGGCAGGCCTGTCCTGTGCCTCTGGTCCCAAGGGGACCGCATCACCTTGGCCACCTGCCCCGTCGGCAGTCGGGCTTGCTCCAAGGTGCCATACCCGGAACTCGCAGAAACAACCCCATGGATAAACGGGCAGTCAGATGCCGTCTTCCACCAAGATGTGGCAGTGTTGTGGGTGGCAGGGTTTGTGCCTGGTAAGGAGTGGAGACAGTCCCCCACAGTTCCCCATCCCAGTGCACGGGCCGTGTGCAGGGATCCTGTCGCCTTCTCTCTCCTGTGGTGAAGGCACTGGTCTAGACCCCGAGTCTGCCTGAGCGCATGAGCAAAAGTCAAAGCCTTACCTATGACAGGAGATGGTAATAGGCATAGAGTGCCATGCTAGGCCACGCACGCTGCTGCAGGGTTGTGACTGTGTCTGCTTTGTTTGTCATAGCAAGGTGAACCGCGGGCGCGAAATAGGAGCACGGGAATGCAAGGCCCAAGAGGCACCAGCTCTCCCACGGCTCTTCATCCCTGCCGCGACAGAGCGAACGACCAAAGCCTTGCTGAGGAAGCAGCAGCGAAGTGCGGTTCGCACCAAGCTGAAAACTTCTGCAAAAGCATAGCAGTCGCTGGGAAATCAGAGTTGGTTCTGTGGGCTGCTTTTGTTGCTTGCCTTAGGCTAGTGTGGGAGGAACACGCGTAGAGCGAAAGCCTCATTGCCTGGGCATCCCCTCTGGGAAAGCACAGCATTCTATTGGAAATCAGAGTCGGGTCTGTGGGATGCTGCCTGCTGCTTGCCAGAGCTAGTTTCCACAGCATGGTGTAATAAACCCGCATGGAGCGAAATCCTCTTTGCCTGGGCATCCCCTCTGCCTGAGAGAGAAGCGCGGTGGCGCCTGTGGAAAGAGCCTTAAGGAAAGGGACACGTCTGTCACGGCATAGCGAGGAAAGCCTGGCTGCTAAGGAGACACGAGGGGAAGATTAGGGCAGGGGAAAGGGCTCCACTCTGAGGAAGGAGTCTGGGCAGAAAGCATGCCTGTCCTGAGCCTTTGGGCTCAAGGAGACAGCAGCTCCTTGGCCACCTGTCCGTGGTGGAGACATGGGCTTGCCACCAGGCGCCTACCCTGAACTCGAGAAACAACTCCCAGAAAGAACTGGCCATCAGATGCCGGCTTCCTCCAGGACTTGGAAGCTTGGAAGAGGCATGGGGTTTAAGGGGAAGGAGTGGGGACAGTCCCCCAAGCTCCCTATTCAGTGCACGGGCGGTGTGCAGGGATCCTGTCACCTCTCCTTTCCTGTGGGGAAAGCACTGGCTAAGTCCGCGAGTCCTCCTGAGCGGCAGAGTAAAGGGCCAAGCGATGCCTACCCGGGAGATGTTTGTGTGCATAAAGTGCCATCCTAGGAAATGCACACTACTGCACTTTTGTGGCTCTGTCCGCTTAGTTCGGCCTGGCAGGGTGAACCCAGGACGCGAACATGGAGCCCGGGAAAGCAAGGCCCAAGAGGCACCAGCTCTCCCGCATCTCTTCTTCCCTGACGCGACTGAAGCCTTGCTGAGGAAGCAGCGGCGAAGTGCTGTTCGCTCCAAGGCAAAACCTCTGCGAAAACACAGCATTCGCTGAGAAATGATCTGCGGGCTGCTGCTGCTTGTCTGAGCCCAGTCTCCCAGTGGGAGAAATGGCGGTGGGAGAAACCCGCATACAGTGAAAGCCTCTTTGCCTGGGCATCTCTCCTGGGAAAGCACAGCATTCGTAGGGAAATCAGAGTTGGGTTTGGGGATGCTGCTGCTGTTTGCCTTAGCTAGTCTCCGCAGCACTGTGAAAGATACCGCAAGGAGCGAAATACCCTTTGCCCTAGCATCCCCTCTGCCTGAGAGAGAAGCATGGTCGCACAAGTCTGTCACCGCCCTCCCCAGGAGCAAGTGTGGTGAAGGCACAGCACGCCGCCCCCTGGGATGAGAAGGAGCCCTTGGCCTTGGAGTCGGGAAACGCTTGGGAAGCAGAATAGCCTGCCATGGCACGAACAGCAGGCCAGTGGCAAGACAAGTGTCACCCGCTCCCTGTGCGGAGAGATTGAAGCCTGGGTGCTAAGGAGACATGAGGGGACGACTAGGGCAAGGGCGCGTGCTACACTCTGAGGAAGGAGTCTGGGCAGATGGCAGGCCTGTCCTGTGCCTCTGGTCCCAAGGGGAGAATATCTCCTAGGCCACCTGTCCCAAGGGCAGTCGGGCTTGCCCCCAGGTGCCATACCCGGCACTCGCAGAAACAACCCCATATAGAAACGGGCAGTCAGATGCCGTCTTCCACCAAGATGTGGCAGTGTTGTGGGTGGCAGGGGGTGTGCCTGGTAAGGAGTGGAGACAGTCCCCCACAGTTCCTCATCCCAGTGCACGGGCCCTGTGCAGGGATGCTGTCGCCTCCTCTCTCCTGTGGTGAAGGCACTGGCCTAGACCCCGAGTCTGCCTGAGCGTCAGAGCAAAAGGCTAAGCCTTACCTACGCCAGGAGATGGTAATGGGCATAGAGTGCCATGCTAGGCCACGCACACTGCTGCAGGGTTGTGACTGTGTCTGCTTAGTTCGGCTTAGCAAGGTGAACCCTGGGCGCGAACTGGGAGCCCGGGAATGGAAGGCCCAAGAGGCACCACCTCTCCCGCGACTCTTCATCCCTGCCGCGACAGAGCAAATGACCAAAGCCTTGCTGAGGAAGCAGCAGCGAAGTGCGGTTCGCGCCAAGCTGACAACCTCTGCGAAAGCATAGCACTCGCTGGGAAATCAGAGTTGGTTCTGTGGGCTGCTTTTGCTGCTTGCCTTAGCCTAGTATTCACAGCACGATGGGAGAAACGCGCATAGAGCGAAAGACTCTTTGCCGGGGCATCCCCTTGGGAAGGCAGAGCATTTTTTGGGAAATCAGAGTGGGGTCTGTGGGATGCTGCCTGCTGCTTGCCAGAGCTGGTCTCCACAGCACGGTGTAATACACCCGCATGGAGCGAAATCCTCTTTGCCTGGGCATCACCTCTGCCTGAGAGAGAAGCGCGGTGGCGCCTGTGGAAAGAGCCTTAAGGAAAGGGACACGTCTGTCACGACAGAGAGATGGAAGCCTGGCTGCTAAGGAGAAACGAGGGGAAGCTTAGGGCAGGGGAAAGGGCTCCATTCTGAGGAAGGAGTCTGGGCAGAAAGCATGCCTGTCCTCAGCCTTTGGGCTCAAGGAGACAGCAGCTCCTTGGCCACCTATCCGTGGTGGAGACATGGGCTTGCCACCAGGCGCCTACCCTGAACGTGAGCAACAACTCCCAGAAAGAACTGGGCATCAGAAGCCGGCTTTCTCCAGGATGGGGAAGCTTGGAGGAGGCACGGGGTTTAAGGGGAAGGAGTGGGGACAGTCCCCCAAAGCTCCCTATTCAGTGCACGGGCGGTGTGCAGGGATTCTGTCACCTCTCCTTTCCTGTGGGGAAAGCACTGGCTTAGTCTGCAGTCCGCCTGAGCGCCAGAGTAAAAGGCCAAGCGATGCCTACCCGGGAGATGTTTGTGTGCATAGAGTGCCATCCTAGGCTACGCAGGCTACTGCACTTTTGTGGCTCTGTCTGCTTAGTTCGGCCTGGCAGGGTGAACCCAGGACGTGAACATGGAGCCCGGGAAAGGAAGACAGAAGAGGCACCAGCTCTCCCGCAGCTCTTCTTCCCTGACGAAACTGAAGCCTTGCTGAGGAAGCAGCGGCGAAGTGCTGTTCGCTCCAAGGCAAAGCCTCTGCGAAAGCACAGCATTCGCTGAGAAATGTTCGGCGGGCTGCTGCTGCTTGCCTGAGCTCAGTCTCCCAGTGGGAGAAATCGCGGTGGGAGAACCCGCATACAGTGAAAGCCTCTTTGCCTGGGCATCACCCCTGGGAAAGCACCGCATTCGTAGGGAATTCAGAGTTGGGTTTGGGGATGCTGCTGCTGCTTGCCTGAGCTAGTCTCCGCAGCACGGTGGAAGATACCCGCATGGAGCGAAATACCCTTTGCCCTAGCATGCCCTCTGCCTGAGAGAGAAGCATGGTCGCACAAGTCTGTCACCGCGCTCCCCAGGAGGAAGTGTGGGTAGGCCCCGCACGCCGCCCCCTGGGATGAGAAGGAGCCCTTGGCCTTGGGGTCCGGAAACGCTTGGGAAGCAGGATAGCCTGCCATGGCAGGAACAGCAGGCCAGTGGCAAGACAAGTGTCACCCACTCCCTGTGCGGAGAGATCGAAGCCTGGCTGCTAAGGAGACATGAGTGGACGACTAGGGCAGGGGCGCGTGCTCCACTCTGAGGAAGGAGTCGGGCAGATGGCAGGCCTGTCCTGTGCCTCTGGTCCCAAGGGGAGAGCATCTCCTAGGCCACCTGTCCCAAGGGCAGTCGGGCTTGCCCCCAGTTGCCATACCCGGAACTCGCAGAAACAACCCCATGGAGAAACGGGCAGTCAGATGCTGTCTTCCACCAAGATGTGGCAGTGTTGTGGGTGGCAGGGGTGTGCCTGGTAAGGAGTGGAGACAGACCCCACAGTTCCCCATCCCAGTGCACGGGTCGTGTGCAGGGATCCTGTTGCCTCCTCTCTCCTGTGGTGAAGGCACTGGCCTAGACCTCGAGTCTGCCTGAGCGCATTAGCAAAAGTCAAAGCCTTACCTATGACAGGAGATGGTAATAGGCATAGAGTGCCATCCTAGGCCATGCACGCTGCTGTAGGGTTGTGATTATGTCTGCTTAGTTCGGCTTAGCAAGGTCAACCCCAGGCGCTAACGGGGAGCCCAGGAATGCAAGGCCCAAGAGGCACCAGCTCTCCCGCGGCTCTTCATCCCAGCCACAACAGAGCGAACGACCAAAGCCTTGCTGAGGAAGCAGCAGCGAAGTGCGGTTCGCACCAAGCTGAAAACTTCTGCAAAAGCATAGCAGTCGCTGGGAAATCAGAGTTGGTTCTGTGGGCTGCTTTTGCTGCTTGCCTTAGCCTAGTATTCGCAGCACGATGGGAGAAACCCGCATAGAGCGAAAGCCTCTTTGACAGGGCATCCCCTCTGGGAAAGCACACCATTCTTTGGGAAATCAAAGTCGGGTCTGTGGGATGCTGCCTGCTGCTTGCCAGAGCTGGTCTCCACAGCACGGTGTAATACACTCGCATGGAGCGAAATCCTCTTTGCCTGGGCAACCCCTCTGCCTGAGAAAGAAGCGCGGTGACGCCTGTGGAAAGAGCCTTAAGGAAATGGACACGTTTGTCAGGGCAGAGCGACGGAAGCCTGGCTGCTAAAGAGACACGAGGGGAAGATTAGGGCAGGGGAAAGGGCTCCACTCTGTGGAAGGAGTCTGGGCAGAAGGCAGGCCTGTCCTGTGCCTCTGGTCCCAAGGGGACCGCATCACCTTGGCCACCTGCCCCGTCGGCAGTCGGGCTTGCTCCAAGGTGCCATACCCGGAACTCGCAGAAACAACCCCATGGATAAACGGGCAGTCAGATGCCGTCTTCCACCAAGATGTGGCAGTGTTGTGGGTGGCAGGGTTTGTGCCTGGTAAGGAGTGGAGACAGTCCCCCACAGTTCCCCATCCCAGTGCACGGGCCGTGTGCAGGGATCCTGTCGCCTTCTCTCTCCTGTGGTGAAGGCACTGGTCTAGACCCCGAGTCTGCCTGAGCGCATGAGCAAAAGTCAAAGCCTTACCTATGACAGGAGATGGTAATAGGCATAGAGTGCCATGCTAGGCCACGCACGCTGCTGCAGGGTTGTGACTGTGTCTGCTTTGTTCGGCATAGCAAGGTGAACCGCGGGCGCGAAATAGGAGCACGGGAATGCAAGGCCCAAGAGGCACCAGCTCTCCCACGGCTCTTCATCCCTGCCGCGACAGAGCGAACGACCAAAGCCTTGCTGAGGAAGCAGCAGCGAAGTGCGGTTCGCACCAAGCTGAAAACTTCTGCAAAAGCATAGCAGTCGCTGGGAAATCAGAGTTGGTTTGTGGGCTGCTTTTGTTGCTTGCCTTAGGCTAGTGTGGGAGGAACACGCGTAGAGCGAAAGCCTCATTGCCTGGGCATCCCCTCTGGGAAAGCACAGCATTCTATTGGAAATCAGAGTCGGGTCTGTGGGATGCTGCCTGCTGCTTGCCAGAGCTAGTTTCCACAGCATGGTGTAATAAACCCGCATGGAGCGAAATCCTCTTTGCCTGGGCAACCCCTCTGCCTGAGAGAGAAGCGCGGTGGCGCCTGTGGAAAGAGCCTTAAGGAAAGGGACACGTCTGTCACGGCAGAGCGAGGAAAGCCTGGCTGCTAAGGAGACACGAGGGGAAGATTAGGGCAGGGGAAAGGGCTCCACTCTGAGGAAGGAGTCTGGGCAGAAAGCATGCCTGTCCTGAGCCTTTGGGCTCAAGGAGACAGCAGCTCCTTGGCCACCTGTCCGTGGTGGAGACATGGGCTTGCCACCAGGCGCCTACCCTGAACTCGAGAAACAACTCCCAGAAAGAACTGGCCATCAGATGCCGGCTTCCTCCAGGATGTGGAAGCTTGGAAGAGGCATGGGGTTTAAAGGGAAGGAGTGGGGACAGTCCCCCAACCTCCCTATTCAGTGCATGGGCGGTGTGCAGGGATCCTGTCACCTCTCCTTTCCTGTGGGGAAAGCACTGGCTTAGTCTGCGAGTCCGCCAGAGTAAAAGGCCAAGCGATGCCTACCCTTTGAGATGTTTGTGTGCATAGAGTGCCATCCTATGCTACGCAGGCTACTGCACTTTTGTGGCTCTGTCTGCTTAGTTCGGCCTGGCAGGGTGAACCCAGGACGTGAACATGGAGCGCGGGAAAGGAAGACAGAAGAGGCACCAGCTCTCCAGCAGCTCTTCTTCCCTGACGCGACTGAAGCCTTGCTGAGGAAGCAGCGGCGAAGTGCTGTTCGCTCCAAGGCAAAGCCTCTGCGAATGCACAGCATTCGCTGAGAAATGTTTGGCGGGCTTCTGCTGCTTGCCTGAGCTCAGTCTCCCAGTGGGAGAAATGGCAGTGGGAGAAACCCGCATAGAGCGAAAGCCTCTTTGCCGTAGCATTCCCTCTGGGAAAGCACAGCATTCTTTGGGAAATCAGAGTCGGGTCTGTGGGATGCGGCCTGCTGCTTGCCAGAGTTGGTCTCCACAGCACGGTGTAATAAACCCGCATGGAGCGAAATCCTCTTTGCCTGGGCATCCCCTCTGCCTGAGAGAGAAGCGCGGTGGCGCCTGTGGAAAGAGCCTTAAGGAAAGGGACACGTCGGTCACGGCATAGCGAGGAAAGCCTGGCTGCTAAGGAGACACGAGGGGAAGATTAGGGCAGGGGAAAGGGCTCCACTCTGAGGAAGGAGTCTGGGCAGAAAGCATGCCTGTCCTGAGCCTTTGGGCTCAAGGAGACAGCAGCTCCTTGGCCACCTGTCCGTGGTGGAGACATGGGCTTGCCACCAGGCGCCTACCCGGAACTCGAGAAACAACTCCCAGAAAGAACTGGCCATCAGATGCCGGCTTCTTCCAGGACTTGGAAGCTTGGAAGAGGCATGGGGTTTAAGGGGAAGGAGTGGGGACAGTCCCCCAAGCTCCCTATTCAGTGCACGGGCGGTGTGCAGGGATCCTGTCACCTCTCCTTTCCTGTGGGGAAAGCACTGGCTAAGTCCGCGAGTCCTCCTGAGCGGCAGAGTAAAGGGCCAAGCGATGCCTACCCGGGAGATGTTTGTGTGCATAAAGTGCCATCCTAGGAAATGCACACTACTGCACTTTTGTGGCTCTGTCCCCTTAGTTCGGCCTGGCAGGGTGAACCCAGGACGCGAACATGGAGCCCGGGAAAGCAAGGCCCAAGAGGCACCAGCTCTCCCGCATCTCTTCTTCCCTGACGCGACTGAAGCCTTGCTGAGGAAGCAGCGGCGAAGTGCTGTTCGCTCCAAGGCAAAACCTCTGCGAAAACACAGCATTCGCTGAGAAATGATCTGCGGGCTGCTGCTGCTTGTCTGAGCCCAGTCTCCCAGTGGGAGAAATGGCGGTGGGAGAAACCCGCATACAGTGAAAGCCTCTTTGCCTGGGCATCTCTCCTGGGAAAGCACAGCATTCGTAGGGAAATCAGAGTTGGGTTTGGGGATGCTGCTGCTGTTTGCCTTAGCTAGTCTCCGCAGCACTGTGAAAGATACCGCAAGGAGCGAAATACCCTTTGCCCTAGCATCCCCTCTGCCTGAGAGAGAAGCATGGTCGCACAAGTCTGTCACCGCCCTCCCCAGGAGCAAGTGTGGTGAAGGCACAGCACGCCGCCCCCTGGGATGAGAAGGAGCCCTTGGCCTTGGAGTCGGGAAACGCTTGGGAAGCAGAATAGCCTGCCATGGCACGAACAGCAGGCCAGTGGCAAGACAAGTGTCACCCGCTCCCTGTGCGGAGAGATTGAAGCCTGGGTGCTAAGGAGACATGAGGGGACGACTAGGGCAAGGGCGCGTGCTACACTCTGAGGAAGGAGTCTGGGCAGATGGCAGGCCTGTCCTGTGCCTCTGGTCCCAAGGGGAGAATATCTCCTAGGCCACCTGTCCCAAGGGCAGTCGGGCTTGCCCCCAGGTGCCATACCCGGCACTCGCAGAAACAACCCCATATAGAAACGGGCAGTCAGATGCCGTCTTCCACCAAGATGTGGCAGTGTTGTGGGTGGCAGGGGGTGTGCCTGGTAAGGAGTGGAGACAGTCCCCCACAGTTCCTCATCCCAGTGCACGGGCCCTGTGCAGGGATGCTGTCGCCTCCTCTCTCCTGTGGTGAAGGCACTGGCCTAGACCCCGAGTCTGCCTGAGCGTCAGAGCAAAAGGCTAAGCCTTACCTACGCCAGGAGATGGTAATGGGCATAGAGTGCCATGCTAGGCCACGCACACTGCTGCAGGGTTGTGACTGTGTCTGCTTAGTTCGGCTTAGCAAGGTGAACCCTGGGCGCGAACTGGGAGCCCGGGAATGGAAGGCCCAAGAGGCACCACCTCTCCCGCGACTCTTCATCCCTGCCGCGACAGAGCAAATGACCAAAGCCTTGCTGAGGAAGCAGCAGCGAAGTGCGGTTCGCGCCAAGCTGACAACCTCTGCGAAAGCATAGCACTCGCTGGGAAATCAGAGTTGGTTCTGTGGGCTGCTTTTGCTGCTTGCCTTAGCCTAGTATTCACAGCACGATGGGAGAAACGCGCATAGAGCGAAAGACTCTTTGCCGGGGCATCCCCTTGGGAAGGCAGAGCATTTTTTGGGAAATCAGAGTGGGGTCTGTGGGATGCTGCCTGCTGCTTGCCAGAGCTGGTCTCCACAGCACGGTGTAATACACCCGCATGGAGCGAAATCCTCTTTGCCTGGGCATCACCTCTGCCTGAGAGAGAAGCGCGGTGGCGCCTGTGGAAAGAGCCTTAAGGAAAGGGACACGTCTGTCACGACAGAGAGATGGAAGCCTGGCTGCTAAGGAGAAACGAGGGGAAGCTTAGGGCAGGGGAAAGGGCTCCATTCTGAGGAAGGAGTCTGGGCAGAAAGCATGCCTGTCCTCAGCCTTTGGGCTCAAGGAGACAGCAGCTCCTTGGCCACCTATCCGTGGTGGAGACATGGGCTTGCCACCAGGCGCCTACCCTGAACGTGAGCAACAACTCCCAGAAAGAACTGGGCATCAGAAGCCGGCTTTCTCCAGGATGGGGAAGCTTGGAGGAGGCACGGGGTTTAAGGGGAAGGAGTGGGGACAGTCCCCCAAAGCTCCCTATTCAGTGCACGGGCGGTGTGCAGGGATTCTGTCACCTCTCCTTTCCTGTGGGGAAAGCACTGGCTTAGTCTGCAGTCCGCCTGAGCGCCAGAGTAAAAGGCCAAGCGATGCCTACCCGGGAGATGTTTGTGTGCATAGAGTGCCATCCTAGGCTACGCAGGCTACTGCACTTTTGTGGCTCTGTCTGCTTAGTTCGGCCTGGCAGGGTGAACCCAGGACGTGAACATGGAGCCCGGGAAAGGAAGACAGAAGAGGCACCAGCTCTCCCGCAGCTCTTCTTCCCTGACGAAACTGAAGCCTTGCTGAGGAAGCAGCGGCGAAGTGCTGTTCGCTCCAAGGCAAAGCCTCTGCGAAAGCACAGCATTCGCTGAGAAATGTTCGGCGGGCTGCTGCTGCTTGCCTGAGCTCAGTCTCCCAGTGGGAGAAATCGCGGTGGGAGAACCCGCATACAGTGAAAGCCTCTTTGCCTGGGCATCACCCCTGGGAAAGCACCGCATTCGTAGGGAATTCAGAGTTGGGTTTGGGGATGCTGCTGCTGCTTGCCTGAGCTAGTCTCCGCAGCACGGTGGAAGATACCCGCATGGAGCGAAATACCCTTTGCCCTAGCATGCCCTCTGCCTGAGAGAGAAGCATGGTCGCACAAGTCTGTCACCGCGCTCCCCAGGAGGAAGTGTGGGTAGGCCCCGCACGCCGCCCCCTGGGATGAGAAGGAGCCCTTGGCCTTGGGGTCCGGAAACGCTTGGGAAGCAGGATAGCCTGCCATGGCAGGAACAGCAGGCCAGTGGCAAGACAAGTGTCACCCACTCCCTGTGCGGAGAGATCGAAGCCTGGCTGCTAAGGAGACATGAGTGGACGACTAGGGCAGGGGCGCGTGCTCCACTCTGAGGAAGGAGTCGGGCAGATGGCAGGCCTGTCCTGTGCCTCTGGTCCCAAGGGGAGAGCATCTCCTAGGCCACCTGTCCCAAGGGCAGTCGGGCTTGCCCCCAGTTGCCATACCCGGAACTCGCAGAAACAACCCCATGGAGAAACGGGCAGTCAGATGCTGTCTTCCACCAAGATGTGGCAGTGTTGTGGGTGGCAGGGGTGTGCCTGGTAAGGAGTGGAGACAGACCCCACAGTTCCCCATCCCAGTGCACGGGTCGTGTGCAGGGATCCTGTTGCCTCCTCTCTCCTGTGGTGAAGGCACTGGCCTAGACCTCGAGTCTGCCTGAGCGCATTAGCAAAAGTCAAAGCCTTACCTATGACAGGAGATGGTAATAGGCATAGAGTGCCATCCTAGGCCATGCACGCTGCTGTAGGGTTGTGATTATGTCTGCTTAGTTCGGCTTAGCAAGGTCAACCCCAGGCGCTAACGGGGAGCCCAGGAATGCAAGGCCCAAGAGGCACCAGCTCTCCCGCGGCTCTTCATCCCAGCCACAACAGAGCGAACGACCAAAGCCTTGCTGAGGAAGCAGCAGCGAAGTGCGGTTCGCACCAAGCTGAAAACTTCTGCAAAAGCATAGCAGTCGCTGGGAAATCAGAGTTGGTTCTGTGGGCTGCTTTTGCTGCTTGCCTTAGCCTAGTATTCGCAGCACGATGGGAGAAACCCGCATAGAGCGAAAGCCTCTTTGACAGGGCATCCCCTCTGGGAAAGCACACCATTCTTTGGGAAATCAAAGTCGGGTCTGTGGGATGCTGCCTGCTGCTTGCCAGAGCTGGTCTCCACAGCACGGTGTAATACACTCGCATGGAGCGAAATCCTCTTTGCCTGGGCAACCCCTCTGCCTGAGAAAGAAGCGCGGTGACGCCTGTGGAAAGAGCCTTAAGGAAATGGACACGTTTGTCAGGGCAGAGCGACGGAAGCCTGGCTGCTAAAGAGACACGAGGGGAAGATTAGGGCAGGGGAAAGGGCTCCACTCTGTGGAAGGAGTCTGGGCAGAAGGCAGGCCTGTCCTGTGCCTCTGGTCCCAAGGGGACCGCATCACCTTGGCCACCTGCCCCGTCGGCAGTCGGGCTTGCTCCAAGGTGCCATACCCGGAACTCGCAGAAACAACCCCATGGATAAACGGGCAGTCAGATGCCGTCTTCCACCAAGATGTGGCAGTGTTGTGGGTGGCAGGGTTTGTGCCTGGTAAGGAGTGGAGACAGTCCCCCACAGTTCCCCATCCCAGTGCACGGGCCGTGTGCAGGGATCCTGTCGCCTTCTCTCTCCTGTGGTGAAGGCACTGGTCTAGACCCCGAGTCTGCCTGAGCGCATGAGCAAAAGTCAAAGCCTTACCTATGACAGGAGATGGTAATAGGCATAGAGTGCCATGCTAGGCCACGCACGCTGCTGCAGGGTTGTGACTGTGTCTGCTTTGTTCGGCATAGCAAGGTGAACCGCGGGCGCGAAATAGGAGCACGGGAATGCAAGGCCCAAGAGGCACCAGCTCTCCCACGGCTCTTCATCCCTGCCGCGACAGAGCGAACGACCAAAGCCTTGCTGAGGAAGCAGCAGCGAAGTGCGGTTCGCACCAAGCTGAAAACTTCTGCAAAAGCATAGCAGTCGCTGGGAAATCAGAGTTGGTTTGTGGGCTGCTTTTGTTGCTTGCCTTAGGCTAGTGTGGGAGGAACACGCGTAGAGCGAAAGCCTCATTGCCTGGGCATCCCCTCTGGGAAAGCACAGCATTCTATTGGAAATCAGAGTCGGGTCTGTGGGATGCTGCCTGCTGCTTGCCAGAGCTAGTTTCCACAGCATGGTGTAATAAACCCGCATGGAGCGAAATCCTCTTTGCCTGGGCAACCCCTCTGCCTGAGAGAGAAGCGCGGTGGCGCCTGTGGAAAGAGCCTTAAGGAAAGGGACACGTCTGTCACGGCAGAGCGAGGAAAGCCTGGCTGCTAAGGAGACACGAGGGGAAGATTAGGGCAGGGGAAAGGGCTCCACTCTGAGGAAGGAGTCTGGGCAGAAAGCATGCCTGTCCTGAGCCTTTGGGCTCAAGGAGACAGCAGCTCCTTGGCCACCTGTCCGTGGTGGAGACATGGGCTTGCCACCAGGCGCCTACCCTGAACTCGAGAAACAACTCCCAGAAAGAACTGGCCATCAGATGCCGGCTTCCTCCAGGATGTGGAAGCTTGGAAGAGGCATGGGGTTTAAAGGGAAGGAGTGGGGACAGTCCCCCAACCTCCCTATTCAGTGCATGGGCGGTGTGCAGGGATCCTGTCACCTCTCCTTTCCTGTGGGGAAAGCACTGGCTTAGTCTGCGAGTCCGCCAGAGTAAAAGGCCAAGCGATGCCTACCCTTTGAGATGTTTGTGTGCATAGAGTGCCATCCTATGCTACGCAGGCTACTGCACTTTTGTGGCTCTGTCTGCTTAGTTCGGCCTGGCAGGGTGAACCCAGGACGTGAACATGGAGCGCGGGAAAGGAAGACAGAAGAGGCACCAGCTCTCCAGCAGCTCTTCTTCCCTGACGCGACTGAAGCCTTGCTGAGGAAGCAGCGGCGAAGTGCTGTTCGCTCCAAGGCAAAGCCTCTGCGAATGCACAGCATTCGCTGAGAAATGTTTGGCGGGCTTCTGCTGCTTGCCTGAGCTCAGTCTCCCAGTGGGAGAAATGGCAGTGGGAGAAACCCGCATAGAGCGATAGCCTCTTTGCCGTAGCATTCCCTCTGGGAAAGCACAGCATTCTTTGGGAAATCAGAGTCGGGTCTGTGGGATGCGGCCTGCTGCTTGCCAGAGTTGGTCTCCACAGCACGGTGTAATAAACCCGCATGGAGCGAAATCCTCTTTGCCTGGGCATCCCCTCTGCCTGAGAGAGAAGCGCGGTGGCGCCTGTGGAAAGAGCCTTAAGGAAAGGGACACATCTGTCACGGCATAGCGAGGAAAGCCTGGCTGCTAAGGAGACACGAGGGGAAGATTAGGGCAGGGGAAAGGGCTCCACTCTGAGGAAGGAGTCTGGGCAGAAAGCATGCCTGTCCTGAGCCTTTGGGCTCAAGGAGACAGCAGCTCCTTGGCCACCTGTCCGTGGTGGAGACATGGGCTTGCCACCAGGCGCCTACCATGAACTCGAGAAACAACTCCCAGAAAGAACTGGCCATCAGATGCCGGCTTCCTCCAGGACTTGGAAGCTTGGAAGAGGCATGGGGTTTAAGGGGAAGGAGTGGGGACAGTCCCCCAAGCTCCCTATTCAGTGCACGGGCGGTGTGCAGGGATCCTGTCACCTCTCCTTTCCTGTGGGGAAAGCACTGGCTAAGTCCGCGAGTCTTCCTGAGCGGCAGAGTAAAGGGCCAAGCGATGCCTACCCGGGAGATGTTTGTGTGCATAAAGTGCCATCCTAGGAAATGCACACTACTGCACTTTTGTGGCTCTGTCCGCTTAGTTCGGCCTGGCAGGGTGAACCCAGGACGCGAACATGGAGCCCGGGAAAGCAAGGCCCAAGAGGCACCAGCTCTCCCGCATCTCTTCTTCCCTGACGCGACTGAAGCCTTGCTGAGGAAGCAGCGGCGAAGTGCTGTTCACTCCAAGGCAAAACCTCTGCGAAAACACAACATTCGCTGAGAAATGATCTGCGGGCTGCTGCTGCTTGTCTGAGCCCAGTCTCCCAGTGGGAGAAATGGCGGTGGGAGAAACCCGCATACAGTGAAAGCCTCTTTGCCTGGGCATCTCTCCTGGGAAAGCACAGCATTCGTAGGGAAATCAGAGTTGGGTTTGGGGATGCTGCTGCTGCTTGCCTTAGCTAGTCTCCGCAGCACTGTGAAAGATACCGCAAGGAGCGAAATACCCTTTGCCCTAGCATCCCCTCTGCCTGAGAGAGAAGCATGGTCGCACAAGTCTGTCACCGCCCTCCCCAGGAGCAAGTGTGGTGAAGGCACAGCACGCCGCCCCCTGGGATGAGAAGGAGCCCTTGGCCTTGGAGTCGGGAAACGCTTGGGAAGCAGAATAGCCTGCCATGGCACGAACAGCAGGCCAGTGGCAAGACAAGTGTCACCCGCTCCCTGTGCGGAGAGATTGAAGCCTGGGTGCTAAGGAGACATGAGGGGACGACTAGGGCAAGGGCGCGTGCTACACTCTGAGGAAGGAGTCTGGGCAGATGGCAGGCCTGTCCTGTGCCTCTGGTCCCAAGGGGAGAATATCTCCTAGGCCACCTGTCCCAAGGGCAGTCGGGCTTGCCCCCAGGTGCCATACCCGGCACTCGCAGAAACAACCCCATATAGAAACGGGCAGTCAGATGCCGTCTTCCACCAAGATGTGGCAGTGTTGTGGGTGGCAGGGGGTGTGCCTGGTAAGGAGTGGAGACAGTCCCCCACAGTTCCCCATCCCAGTGCACGGGCCCTGTGCAGGGATGCTGTCGCCTCCTCTCTCCTGTGGTGAAGGCACTGGCCTAGACCCCGAGTCTGCCTGAGCGTCAGAGCAAAAGGCTAAGCCTTACCTACGCCAGGAGATGGTAATGGGCATAGAGTGCCATGCTAGGCCACGCACACTGCTGCAGGGTTGTGACTGTGTCTGCTTAGTTCGGCTTAGCAAGGTGAACCCTGGGCGCGAACTGGGAGCCCGGGAATGGAAGGCCCAAGAGGCACCACCTCTCCCGCGACTCTTCATCCCTGCCGCGACAGAGCAAATGACCAAAGCCTTGCTGAGGAAGCAGCAGCGAAGTGCGGTTCGCGCCAAGCTGACAACCTCTGCGAAAGCATAGCACTCGCTGGGAAATCAGAGTTGGTTCTGTGGGCTGCTTTTGCTGCTTGCCTTAGCCTAGTATTCACAGCACGATGGGAGAAACGCGCATAGAGCGAAAGACTCTTTGCCGGGGCATCCCCTTGGGAAGGCAGAGCATTTTTTGGGAAATCAGAGTGGGGTCTGTGGGATGCTGCCTGCTGCTTGCCAGAGCTGGTCTCCACAGCACGGTGTAATACACCCGCATGGAGCGAAATCCTCTTTGCCTGGGCATCACCTCTGCCTGAGAGAGAAGCGCGGTGGCGCCTGTGGAAAGAGCCTTAAGGAAAGGGACACGTCT
This sequence comes from Mustela nivalis, assembly GCF_964662115.1. Lineage (NCBI taxonomy): Eukaryota > Metazoa > Chordata > Mammalia > Carnivora > Mustelidae > Mustela > Mustela nivalis. The sequence continues at coordinate 695,358 of NW_028136378.1, forward strand.
GTCACGACAGAGAGATGGAAGCCTGGCTGCTAAGGAGAAACGAGGGGAAGCTTAGGGCAGGGGAAAGGGCTCCATTCTGAGGAAGGAGTCTGGGCAGAAAGCATGCCTGTCCTCAGCCTTTGGGCTCAAGGAGACAGCAGCTCCTTGGCCACCTGTCCGTGGTGGAGACATAGGCTTGCCACCAGGCGCCTACCCTGAACGTGAGCAACAACTCCCAGAAAGAACTGGGCATCAGAAGCCGGCTTTCTCCAGGATGGGGAAGCTTGGAAGAGGCACGGGGTTTAAGGGGAAGGAGTGGGGACAGTCCCCCAAAGCTCCCTATTCAGTGCACGGGCGGTGTGCAGGGATTCTGTCACCTCTCCTTTCCTGTGGGGAAAGCACTGGCTTAGTCTGCGAGTCCGCCTGAGCGCCAGAGTAAAAGGCCAAGCGATGCCTACCCGGGAGATGTTTGTGTGCATAGAGTGCCATCCTAGGCTACGCAGGCTACTGCACTTTTGTGGCTCTGTCTGCTTAGTTCGGCCTGGCAGGGTGAACCCAGGACGTGAACATGGAGCCCGGGAAAGGAAGACAGAAGAGGCACCAGCTCTCCCGCAGCTCTTCTTCCCTGACGAAACTGAAGCCTTGCTGAGGAAGCAGCGGCGAAGTGCTGTTCGCTCCAAGGCAAAGCCTCTGCGAAAGCACAGCATTCGCTGAGAAATGTTCGGCGGGCTGCTGCTGCTTGCCTGAGCTCAGTCTCCCAGTGGGAGAAATCGCGGTGGGAGAACCCGCATACAGTGAAAGCCTCTTTGCCTGGGCATCACCCCTGGGAAAGCACCGCATTCGTAGGGAATTCAGAGTTGGGTTTGGGGATGCTGCTGCTGCTTGCCTGAGCTAGTCTCCGCAGCACGGTGGAAGATACCCGCATGGAGCGAAATACCCTTTGCCCTAGCATGCCCTCTGCCTGAGAGAGAAGCATGGTCGCACAAGTCTGTCACCGCGCTCCCCAGGAGGAAGTGTGGGGAAGGCCCCGCACGCCGCCCCCTGGGATGAGAAGGAGCCCTTGGCCTTGGGGTCCGGAAACGCTTGGGAAGCAGGATAGCCTGCCATGGCAGGAACAGCAGGCCAGTGGCAAGACAAGTGTCACCCACTCCCTGTGCGGAGAGATCGAAGCCTGGGTGCTAAGGAGACATGAGTGGACGACTAGGGCAGGGGCGCGTGCTCCACTCTGAGGAAGGAGTCGGGCAGATGGCAGGCCTGTCCTGTGCCTCTGGTCCCAAGGGGAGAGCATCTCCTAGGCCACCTGTCCCAAGGGCAGTCGGGCTTGCCCCCAGTTGCCATACCCGGAACTCGCAGAAACAACCCCATGGAGAAACGGGCAGTCAGATGCTGTCTTCCACCAAGATGTGGCAGTGTTGTGGGTGGCAGGGGTGTGCCTGGTAAGGAGTGGAGACAGACCCCACAGTTCCCCATCTCAGTGCACGGGTCGTGTGCAGGGATCCTGTTGCCTCCTCTCTCCTGTGGTGAAGGCACTGGCCTAGACCTCGAGTCTGCCTGAGCGCATTAGCAAAAGTCAAAGCCTTACCTATGACAGGAGATGGTAATAGGCATAGAGTGCCATCCTAGGCCATGCACCCTGCTGTAGGGTTGTGATTATGTCTGCTTAGTTCGGCTTAGCAAGGTCAACCCCAGGCGCTAACGGGGAGCCCAGGAATGCAAGGCCCAAGAGACACCAGCTCTCCCGCGGCTCTTCATCCCAGCCACAACAGAGCGAACGACCAAAGCCTTGCTGAGGAAGCAGCAGCGAAGTGCGGTTCGCACCAAGCTGAAAACTTCTGCAAAAGCATAGCAGTCGCTGGGAAATCAGAGTTGGTTCTGTGGGCTGCTTTTGCTGCTTGCCTTAGCCTAGTATTCGCAGCACGATGGGAGAAACCCGCATAGAGCGAAAGCCTCTTTGACAGGGCATCCCCTCTGGGAAAGCACACCATTCTTTGGGAAATCAAAGTCGGGTCTGTGGGATGCTGCCTGCTGCTTGCCAGAGCTGGTCTCCACAGCACGGTGTAATACACTCGCATGGAGCGAAATCCTCTTTGCCTGGGCAACCCCTCTGCCTGAGAAAGAAGCGCGGTGACGCCTGTGGAAAGAGCCTTAAGGAAATGGACACGTTTGTCAGGGCAGAGCGACGGAAGCCTGGCTGCTAAAGAGACACGAGGGGAAGATTAGGGCAGGGGAAAGGGCTCCACTCTGTGGAAGGAGTCTGGGCAGAAGGCAGGCCTGTCCTGTGCCTCTGGTCCCAAGGGGACCGCATCACCTTGGCCACCTGCCCCGTCGGCAGTCGGGCTTGCTCCAAGGTGCCATACCCGGAACTCGCAGAAACAACCCCATGGATAAACGGGCAGTCAGATGCCGTCTTCCACCAAGATGTGGCAGTGTTGTGGGTGGCAGGGTTTGTGCCTGGTAAGGAGTGGAGACAGTCCCCCACAGTTCCCCATCCCAGTGCACGGGCCGTGTGCAGGGATCCTGTCGCCTTCTCTCTCCTGTGGTGAAGGCACTGGTCTAGACCCCGAGTCTGCCTGAGCGCATGAGCAAAAGTCAAAGCCTTACCTATGACAGGAGATGGTAATAGGCATAGAGTGCCATGCTAGGCCACGCACGCTGCTGCAGGGTTGTGACTGTGTCTGCTTTGTTCGGCATAGCAAGGTGAACCGCGGGCGCGAAATAGGAGCACGGGAATGCAAGGCCCAAGAGGCACCAGCTCTCCCACGGCTCTTCATCCCTGCCGCGACAGAGCGAACGACCAAAGCCTTGCTGAGGAAGCAGCAGCGAAGTGCGGTTCGCACCAAGCTGAAAACTTCTGCAAAAGCATAGCAGTCGCTGGGAAATCAGAGTTGGTTCTGTGGGCTGCTTTTGTTGCTTGCCTTAGGCTAGTGTGGGAGGAACACGCGTAGAGCGAAAGCCTCATTGCCTGGGCATCCCCTCTGGGAAAGCACAGCATTCTATTGGAAATCAGAGTCGGGTCTGTGGGATGCTGCCTGCTGCTTGCCAGAGCTAGTTTCCACAGCATGGTGTAATAAACCCGCATGGAGCGAAATCCTCTTTGCCTGGGCATCCCCTCTGCCTGAGAGAGAAGCGCGGTGGCGCCTGTGGAAAGAGCCTTAAGGAAAGGGACACGTCTGTCACGGCATAGCGAGGAAAGCCTGGCTGCTAAGGAGACACGAGGGGAAGATTAGGGCAGGGGAAAGGGCTCCACTCTGAGGAAGGAGTCTGGGCAGAAAGCATGCCTGTCCTGAGCCTTTGGGCTCAAGGAGACAGCAGCTCCTTGGCCACCTGTCCGTGGTGGAGACATGGGCTTGCCACCAGGCGCCTACCCTGAACTCGAGAAACAACTCCCAGAAAGAACTGGCCATCAGATGCCGGCTTCCTCCAGGACTTGGAAGCTTGGAAGAGGCATGGGGTTTAAGGGGAAGGAGTGGGGACAGTCCCCCAAGCTCCCTATTCAGTGCACGGGCGGTGTGCAGGGATCCTGTCACCTCTCCTTTCCTGTGGGGAAAGCACTGGCTAAGTCCGCGAGTCCTCCTGAGCGGCAGAGTAAAGGGCCAAGCGATGCCTACCCGGGAGATGTTTGTGTGCATAAAGTGCCATCCTAGGAAATGCACACTACTGCACTTTTGTGGCTCTGTCCGCTTAGTTCGGCCTGGCAGGGTGAACCCAGGACGCGAACATGGAGCCCGGGAAAGCAAGGCCCAAGAGGCACCAGCTCTCCCGCATCTCTTCTTCCCTGACGCGACTGAAGCCTTGCTGAGGAAGCAGCGGCGAAGTGCTGTTCGCTCCAAGGCAAAACCTCTGCGAAAACACAGCATTCGCTGAGAAATGATCTGCGGGCTGCTGCTGCTTGTCTGAGCCCAGTCTCCCAGTGGGAGAAATGGCGGTGGGAGAAACCCGCATACAGTGAAAGCCTCTTTGCCTGGGCATCTCTCCTGGGAAAGCACAGCATTCGTAGGGAAATCAGAGTTGGGTTTGGGGATGCTGCTGCTGTTTGCCTTAGCTAGTCTCCGCAGCACTGTGAAAGATACCGCAAGGAGCGAAATACCCTTTGCCCTAGCATCCCCTCTGCCTGAGAGAGAAGCATGGTCGCACAAGTCTGTCACCGCCCTCCCCAGGAGCAAGTGTGGTGAAGGCACAGCACGCCGCCCCCTGGGATGAGAAGGAGCCCTTGGCCTTGGAGTCGGGAAACGCTTGGGAAGCAGAATAGCCTGCCATGGCACGAACAGCAGGCCAGTGGCAAGACAAGTGTCACCCGCTCCCTGTGCGGAGAGATTGAAGCCTGGGTGCTAAGGAGACATGAGGGGACGACTAGGGCAAGGGCGCGTGCTACACTCTGAGGAAGGAGTCTGGGCAGATGGCAGGCCTGTCCTGTGCCTCTGGTCCCAAGGGGAGAATATCTCCTAGGCCACCTGTCCCAAGGGCAGTCGGGCTTGCCCCCAGGTGCCATACCCGGCACTCGCAGAAACAACCCCATATAGAAACGGGCAGTCAGATGCCGTCTTCCACCAAGATGTGGCAGTGTTGTGGGTGGCAGGGGGTGTGCCTGGTAAGGAGTGGAGACAGTCCCCCACAGTTCCTCATCCCAGTGCACGGGCCCTGTGCAGGGATGCTGTCGCCTCCTCTCTCCTGTGGTGAAGGCACTGGCCTAGACCCCGAGTCTGCCTGAGCGTCAGAGCAAAAGGCTAAGCCTTACCTACGCCAGGAGATGGTAATGGGCATAGAGTGCCATGCTAGGCCACGCACACTGCTGCAGGGTTGTGACTGTGTCTGCTTAGTTCGGCTTAGCAAGGTGAACCCTGGGCGCGAACTGGGAGCCCGGGAATGGAAGGCCCAAGAGGCACCACCTCTCCCGCGACTCTTCATCCCTGCCGCGACAGAGCAAATGACCAAAGCCTTGCTGAGGAAGCAGCAGCGAAGTGCGGTTCGCGCCAAGCTGACAACCTCTGCGAAAGCATAGCACTCGCTGGGAAATCAGAGTTGGTTCTGTGGGCTGCTTTTGCTGCTTGCCTTAGCCTAGTATTCACAGCACGATGGGAGAAACGCGCATAGAGCGAAAGACTCTTTGCCGGGGCATCCCCTTGGGAAGGCAGAGCATTTTTTGGGAAATCAGAGTGGGGTCTGTGGGATGCTGCCTGCTGCTTGCCAGAGCTGGTCTCCACAGCACGGTGTAATACACCCGCATGGAGCGAAATCCTCTTTGCCTGGGCATCACCTCTGCCTGAGAGAGAAGCGCGGTGGCGCCTGTGGAAAGAGCCTTAAGGAAAGGGACACGTCTGTCGGGACAGAGAGATGGAAGCCTGGCTGCTAAGGAGAAACGAGGGGAAGCTTAGGGCAGGGGAAAGGGCTCCATTCTGAGGAAGGAGTCTGGGCAGAAAGCATGCCTGTCCTCAGCCTTTGGGCTCAAGGAGACAGCAGCTCCTTGGCCACCTATCCGTGGTGGAGACATGGGCTTGCCACCAGGCGCCTACCCTGAACGTGAGCAACAACTCCCAGAAAGAACTGGGCATCAGAAGCCGGCTTTCTCCAGGATGGGGAAGCTTGGAGGAGGCACGGGGTTTAAGGGGAAGGAGTGGGGACAGTCCCCCAAAGCTCCCTATTCAGTGCACGGGCGGTGTGCAGGGATTCTGTCACCTCTCCTTTCCTGTGGGGAAAGCACTGGCTTAGTCTGCAGTCCGCCTGAGCGCCAGAGTAAAAGGCCAAGCGATGCCTACCCGGGAGATGTTTGTGTGCATAGAGTGCCATCCTAGGCTACGCAGGCTACTGCACTTTTGTGGCTCTGTCTGCTTAGTTCGGCCTGGCAGGGTGAACCCAGGACGTGAACATGGAGCCCGGGAAAGGAAGACAGAAGAGGCACCAGCTCTCCCGCAGCTCTTCTTCCCTGACGAAACTGAAGCCTTGCTGAGGAAGCAGCGGCGAAGTGCTGTTCGCTCCAAGGCAAAGCCTCTGCGAAAGCACAGCATTCGCTGAGAAATGTTCGGCGGGCTGCTGCTGCTTGCCTGAGCTCAGTCTCCCAGTGGGAGAAATCGCGGTGGGAGAACCCGCATACAGTGAAAGCCTCTTTGCCTGGGCATCACCCCTGGGAAAGCACCGCATTCGTAGGGAATTCAGAGTTGGGTTTGGGGATGCTGCTGCTGCTTGCCTGAGCTAGTCTCCGCAGCACGGTGGAAGATACCCGCATGGAGCGAAATACCCTTTGCCCTAGCATGCCCTCTGCCTGAGAGAGAAGCATGGTCGCACAAGTCTGTCACCGCGCTCCCCAGGAGGAAGTGTGGGGAAGGCCCCGCACGCCGCCCCCTGGGATGAGAAGGAGCCCTTGGCCTTGGGGTCCGGAAACGCTTGGGAAGCAGGATAGCCTGCCATGGCAGGAACAGCAGGCCAGTGGCAAGACAAGTGTCACCCACTCCCTGTGCGGAGAGATCGAAGCCTGGCTGCTAAGGAGACATGAGTGGACGACTAGGGCAGGGGCGCGTGCTCCACTCTGAGGAAGGAGTCGGGCAGATGGCAGGCCTGTCCTGTGCCTCTGGTCCCAAGGGGAGAGCATCTCCTAGGCCACCTGTCCCAAGGGCAGTCGGGCTTGCCCCCAGTTGCCATACCCGGAACTCGCAGAAACAACCCCATGGAGAAACGGGCAGTCAGATGCTGTCTTCCACCAAGATGTGGCAGTGTTGTGGGTGGCAGGGGTGTGCCTGGTAAGGAGTGGAGACAGACCCCACAGTTCCCCATCCCAGTGCACGGGTCGTGTGCAGGGATCCTGTTGCCTCCTCTCTCCTGTGGTGAAGGCACTGGCCTAGACCTCGAGTCTGCCTGAGCGCATTAGCAAAAGTCAAAGCCTTACCTATGACAGGAGATGGTAATAGGCATAGAGTGCCATCCTAGGCCATGCACGCTGCTGTAGGGTTGTGATTATGTCTGCTTAGTTCGGCTTAGCAAGGTCAACCCCAGGCGCTAACGGGGAGCCCAGGAATGCAAGGCCCAAGAGGCACCAGCTCTCCCGCGGCTCTTCATCCCAGCCACAACAGAGCGAACGACCAAAGCCTTGCTGAGGAAGCAGCAGCGAAGTGCGGTTCGCACCAAGCTGAAAACTTCTGCAAAAGCATAGCAGTCGCTGGGAAATCAGAGTTGGTTCTGTGGGCTGCTTTTGCTGCTTGCCTTAGCCTAGTATTCGCAGCACGATGGGAGAAACCCGCATAGAGCGAAAGCCTCTTTGACAGGGCATCCCCTCTGGGAAAGCACACCATTCTTTGGGAAATCAAAGTCGGGTCTGTGGGATGCTGCCTGCTGCTTGCCAGAGCTGGTCTCCACAGCACGGTGTAATACACTCGCATGGAGCGAAATCCTCTTTGCCTGGGCAACCCCTCTGCCTGAGAAAGAAGCGCGGTGACGCCTGTGGAAAGAGCCTTAAGGAAATGGACACGTTTGTCAGGGCAGAGCGACGGAAGCCTGGCTGCTAAAGAGACACGAGGGGAAGATTAGGGCAGGGGAAAGGGCTCCACTCTGTGGAAGGAGTCTGGGCAGAAGGCAGGCCTGTCCTGTGCCTCTGGTCCCAAGGGGACCGCATCACCTTGGCCACCTGCCCCGTCGGCAGTCGGGCTTGCTCCAAGGTGCCATACCCGGAACTCGCAGAAACAACCCCATGGATAAACGGGCAGTCAGATGCCGTCTTCCACCAAGATGTGGCAGTGTTGTGGGTGGCAGGGTTTGTGCCTGGTAAGGAGTGGAGACAGTCCCCCACAGTTCCCCATCCCAGTGCACGGGCCGTGTGCAGGGATCCTGTCGCCTTCTCTCTCCTGTGGTGAAGGCACTGGTCTAGACCCCGAGTCTGCCTGAGCGCATGAGCAAAAGTCAAAGCCTTACCTATGACAGGAGATGGTAATAGGCATAGAGTGCCATGCTAGGCCACGCACGCTGCTGCAGGGTTGTGACTGTGTCTGCTTTGTTCGGCATAGCAAGGTGAACCGCGGGCGCGAAATAGGAGCACGGGAATGCAAGGCCCAAGAGGCACCAGCTCTCCCACGGCTCTTCATCCCTGCCGCGACAGAGCGAACGACCAAAGCCTTGCTGAGGAAGCAGCAGCGAAGTGCGGTTCGCACCAAGCTGAAAACTTCTGCAAAAGCATAGCAGTCGCTGGGAAATCAGAGTTGGTTTGTGGGCTGCTTTTGTTGCTTGCCTTAGGCTAGTGTGGGAGGAACACGCGTAGAGCGAAAGCCTCATTGCCTGGGCATCCCCTCTGGGAAAGCACAGCATTCTATTGGAAATCAGAGTCGGGTCTGTGGGATGCTGCCTGCTGCTTGCCAGAGCTATTTTCCACAGCATGGTGTAATAAACCCGCATGGAGCGAAATCCTCTTTGCCTGGGCAACCCCTCTGCCTGAGAGAGAAGCGCGGTGGCGCCTGTGGAAAGAGCCTTAAGGAAAGGGACACGTCTGTCACGGCAGAGCGAGGAAAGCCTGGCTGCTAAGGAGACACGAGGGGAAGATTAGGGCAGGGGAAAGGGCTCCACTCTGAGGAAGGAGTCTGGGCAGAAAGCATGCCTGTCCTGAGCCTTTGGGCTCAAGGAGACAGCAGCTCCTTGGCCACCTGTCCGTGGTGGAGACATGGGCTTGCCACCAGGCGCCTACCCTGAACTCGAGAAACAACTCCCAGAAAGAACTGGCCATCAGATGCCGGCTTCCTCCAGGATGTGGAAGCTTGGAAGAGGCATGGGGTTTAAAGGGAAGGAGTGGGGACAGTCCCCCAACCTCCCTATTCAGTGCACGGGCGGTGTGCAGGGATCCTGTCACCTCTCCTTTCCTGTGGGGAAAGCACTGGCTTAGTCTGCGAGTCCGCCAGAGTAAAAGGCCAAGCGATGCCTACCCTTTGAGATGTTTGTGTGCATAGAGTGCCTTCCTATGCTACGCAGGCTACTGCACTTTTGTGGCTCTGTCTGCTTAGTTCGGCCTGGCAGGGTGAACCCAGGACGTGAACATGGAGCGCGGGAAAGGAAGACAGAAGAGGCACCAGCTCTCCAGCAGCTCTTCTTCCCTGACGCGACTGAAGCCTTGCTGAGGAAGCAGCGGCGAAGTGCTGTTCGCTCCAAGGCAAAGCCTCTGCGAATGCACAGCATTCGCTGAGAAATGTTTGGCGGGCTTCTGCTGCTTGCCTGAGCTCAGTCTCCCAGTGGGAGAAATGGCAGTGGGAGAAACCCGCATAGAGCGAAAGCCTCTTTGCCGTAGCATTCCCTCTGGGAAAGCACAGCATTCTTTGGGAAATCAGAGTCGGGTCTGTGGGATGCGGCCTGCTGCTTGCCAGAGTTGGTCTCCACAGCACGGTGTAATAAACCCGCATGGAGCGAAATCCTCTTTGCCTGGGCATCCCCTCTGCCTGAGAGAGAAGCGCGGTGGCGCCTGTGGAAAGAGCCTTAAGGAAAGGGACACATCTGTCACGGCATAGCGAGGAAAGCCTGGCTGCTAAGGAGACACGAGGGGAAGATTAGGGCAGGGGAAAGGGCTCCACTCTGAGGAAGGAGTCTGGGCAGAAAGCATGCCTGTCCTGAGCCTTTGGGCTCAAGGAGACAGCAGCTCCTTGGCCACCTGTCCGTGGTGGAGACATGGGCTTGCCACCAGGCGCCTACCATGAACTCGAGAAACAACTCCCAGAAAGAACTGGCCATCAGATGCCGGCTTCCTCCAGGACTTGGAAGCTTGGAAGAGGCATGGGGTTTAAGGGGAAGGAGTGGGGACAGTCCCCCAAGCTCCCTATTCAGTGCACGGGCGGTGTGCAGGGATCCTGTCACCTCTCCTTTCCTGTGGGGAAAGCACTGGCTAAGTCCGCGAGTCTTCCTGAGCGGCAGAGTAAAGGGCCAAGCGATGCCTACCCGGGAGATGTTTGTGTGCATAAAGTGCCATCCTAGGAAATGCACACTACTGCACTTTTGTGGCTCTGTCCGCTTAGTTCGGCCTGGCAGGGTGAACCCAGGACGCGAACATGGAGCCCGGGAAAGCAAGGCCCAAGAGGCACCAGCTCTCCCGCATCTCTTCTTCCCTGACGCGACTGAAGCCTTGCTGAGGAAGCAGCGGCGAAGTGCTGTTCACTCCAAGGCAAAACCTCTGCGAAAACACAACATTCGCTGAGAAATGATCTGCGGGCTGCTGCTGCTTGTCTGAGCCCAGTCTCCCAGTGGGAGAAATGGCGGTGGGAGAAACCCGCATACAGTGAAAGCCTCTTTGCCTGGGCATCTCTCCTGGGAAAGCACAGCATTCGTAGGGAAATCAGAGTTGGGTTTGGGGATGCTGCTGCTGCTTGCCTTAGCTAGTCTCCGCAGCACTGTGAAAGATACCGCAAGGAGCGAAATACCCTTTGCCCTAGCATCCCCTCTGCCTGAGAGAGAAGCATGGTCGCACAAGTCTGTCACCGCCCTCCCCAGGAGCAAGTGTGGTGAAGGCACAGCACGCCGCCCCCTGGGATGAGAAGGAGCCCTTGGCCTTGGAGTCGGGAAACGCTTGGGAAGCAGAATAGCCTGCCATGGCACGAACAGCAGGCCAGTGGCAAGACAAGGGTCACCCGCTCCCTGTGCGGAGAGATTGAAGCCTGGGTGCTAAGGAGACATGAGGGGACGACTAGGGCAAGGACGCGTGCTACACTCTGAGGAAGGAGTCTGGGCAGATGGCAGGCCTGTCCTGTGCCTCTGGTCCCAAGGGGAGAATATCTCCTAGGCCACCTGTCCCAAGGGCAGTCGGGCTTGCCCCCAGGTGCCATACCCGGCACTCGCAGAAACAACCCCATATAGAAACGGGCAGTCAGATGCCGTCTTCCACCAAGATGTGGCAGTGTTGTGGGTGGCAGGGGGTGTGCCTGGTAAGGAGTGGAGACAGTCCCCCACAGTTCCCCATCCCAGTGCACGGGCCCTGTGCAGGGATGCTGTCGCCTCCTCTCTCCTGTGGTGAAGGCACTGGCCTAGACCCCGAGTCTGCCTGAGCGTCAGAGCAAAAGGCTAAGCCTTACCTACGCCAGGAGATGGTAATGGGCATAGAGTGCCATGCTAGGCCACGCACACTGCTGCAGGGTTGTGACTGTGTCTGCTTAGTTCGGCTTAGCAAGGTGAACCCTGGGCGCGAACTGGGAGCCCGGGAATGGAAGGCCCAAGAGGCACCACCTCTCCCGCGACTCTTCATCCCTGCCGCGACAGAGCAAATGACCAAAGCCTTGCTGAGGAAGCAGCAGCGAAGTGCGGTTCGCGCCAAGCTGACAACCTCTGCGAAAGCATAGCACTCGCTGGGAAATCAGAGTTGGTTCTGTGGGCTGCTTTTGCTGCTTGCCTTAGCCTAGTATTCACAGCACGATGGGAGAAACGCGCATAGAGCGAAAGACTCTTTGCCGGGGCATCCCCTTGGGAAGGCAGAGCATTTTTTGGGAAATCAGAGTGGGGTCTGTGGGATGCTGCCTGCTGCTTGCCAGAGCTGGTCTCCACAGCATGGTGTAATACACCCGCATGGAGCGAAATCCTCTTTGCCTGGGCATCACCTCTGCCTGAGAGAGAAGCGCGGTGGCGCCTGTGGAAAGAGCCTTAAGGAAAGGGACACGTCTGTCACGACAGAGAGATGGAAGCCTGGCTGCTAAGGAGAAACGAGGGGAAGCTTAGGGCAGGGGAAAGGGCTCCATTCTGAGGAAGGAGTCTGGGCAGAAAGCATGCCTGTCCTCAGCCTTTGGGCTCAAGGAGACAGCAGCTCCTTGGCCACCTGTCCGTGGTGGAGACATAGGCTTGCCACCAGGCGCCTACCCTGAACGTGAGCAACAACTCCCAGAAAGAACTGGGCATCAGAAGCCGGCTTTCTCCAGGATGGGGAAGCTTGGAAGAGGCACGGGGTTTAAGGGGAAGGAGTGGGGACAGTCCCCCAAAGCTCCCTATTCAGTGCACGGGCGGTGTGCAGGGATTCTGTCACCTCTCCTTTCCTGTGGGGAAAGCACTGGCTTAGTCTGCGAGTCCGCCTGAGCGCCAGAGTAAAAGGCCAAGCGATGCCTACCCGGGAGATGTTTGTGTGCATAGAGTGCCATCCTAGGCTACGCAGGCTACTGCACTTTTGTGGCTCTGTCTGCTTAGTTCGGCCTGGCAGGGTGAACCCAGGACGTGAACATGGAGCCCGGGAAAGGAAGACAGAAGAGGCACCAGCTCTCCCGCAGCTCTTCTTCCCTGACGAAACTGAAGCCTTGCTGAGGAAGCAGCGGCGAAGTGCTGTTCGCTCCAAGGCAAAGCCTCTGCGAAAGCACAGCATTCGCTGAGAAATGTTCGGCGGGCTGCTGCTGCTTGCCTGAGCTCAGTCTCCCAGTGGGAGAAATCGCGGTGGGAGAACCCGCATACAGTGAAAGCCTCTTTGCCTGGGCATCACCCCTGGGAAAGCACCGCATTCGTAGGGAATTCAGAGTTGGGTTTGGGGATGCTGCTGCTGCTTGCCTGAGCTAGTCTCCGCAGCACGGTGGAAGATACCCGCATGGAGCGAAATACCCTTTGCCCTAGCATGCCCTCTGCCTGAGAGAGAAGCATGGTCGCACAAGTCTGTCACCGCGCTCCCCAGGAGGAAGTGTGGGGAAGGCCCCGCACGCCGCCCCCTGGGATGAGAAGGAGCCCTTGGCCTTGGGGTCCGGAAACGCTTGGGAAGCAGGATAGCCTGCCATGGCAGGAACAGCAGGCCAGTGGCAAGACAAGTGTCACCCACTCCCTGTGCGGAGAGATCGAAGCCTGGCTGCTAAGGAGACATGAGTGGACGACTAGGGCAGGGGCGCGTGCTCCACTCTGAGGAAGGAGTCGGGCAGATGGCAGGCCTGTCCTGTGCCTCTGGTCCCAAGGGGAGAGCATCTCCTAGGCCACCTGTCCCAAGGGCAGTCGGGCTTGCCCCCAGTTGCCATACCCGGAACTCGCAGAAACAACCCCATGGAGAAACGGGCAGTCAGATGCTGTCTTACACCAAGATGTGGCAGTGTTGTGGGTGGCAGGGGTGTGCCTGGTAAGGAGTGGAGACAGACCCCACAGTTCCCCATCTCAGTGCACGGGTCGTGTGCAGGGATCCTGTTGCCTCCTCTCTCCTGTGGTGAAGGCACTGGCCTAGACCTCGAGTCTGCCTGAGCGCATTAGCAAAAGTCAAAGCCTTACCTATGACAGGAGATGGTAATAGGCATAGAGTGCCATCCTAGGCCATGCACCCTGCTGTAGGGTTGTGATTATGTCTGCTTAGTTCGGCTTAGCAAGGTCAACCCCAGGCGCTAACGGGGAGCCCAGGAATGCAAGGCCCAAGAGGCACCAGCTCTCCCGCGGCTCTTCATCCCAGCCACAACAGAGCGAACGACCAAAGCCTTGCTGAGGAAGCAGCAGCGAAGTGCGGTTCGCACCAAGCTGAAAACTTCTGCAAAAGCATAGCAGTCGCTGGGAAATCAGAGTTGGTTCTGTGGGCTGCTTTTGCTGCTTGCCTTAGCCTAGTATTCGCAGCACGATGGGAGAAACCCGCATAGAGCGAAAGCCTCTTTGACAGGGCATCCCCTCTGGGAAAGCACACCATTCTTTGGGAAATCAAAGTCGGGTCTGTGGGATGCTGCCTGCTGCTTGCCAGAGCTGGTCTCCACAGCACGGTGTAATACACTCGCATGGAGCGAAATCCTCTTTGCCTGGGCAACCCCTCTGCCTGAGAAAGAAGCGCGGTGACGCCTGTGGAAAGAGCCTTAAGGAAATGGACACGTTTGTCAGGGCAGAGCGACGGAAGCCTGGCTGCTAAAGAGACACGAGGGGAAGATTAGGGCAGGGGAAAGGGCTCCACTCTGTGGAAGGAGTCTGGGCAGAAGGCAGGCCTGTCCTGTGCCTCTGGTCCCAAGGGGACCGCATCACCTTGGCCACCTGCCCCGTCGGCAGTCGGGCTTGCTCCAAGGTGCCATACCCGGAACTCGCAGAAACAACCCCATGGATAAACGGGCAGTCAGATGCCGTCTTCCACCAAGATGTGGCAGTGTTGTGGGTGGCAGGGTTTGTGCCTGGTAAGGAGTGGAGACAGTCCCCCACAGTTCCCCATCCCAGTGCACGGGCCGTGTGCAGGGATCCTGTCGCCTTCTCTCTCCTGTGGTGAAGGCACTGGTCTAGACCCCGAGTCTGCCTGAGCGCATGAGCAAAAGTCAAAGCCTTACCTATGACAGGAGATGGTAATAGGCATAGAGTGCCATGCTAGGCCACGCACGCTGCTGCAGGGTTGTGACTGGGTCTGCTTTGTTCGGCATAGCAAGGTGAACCGCGGGCGCGAAATAGGAGCACGGGAATGCAAGGCCCAAGAGGCACCAGCTCTCCCACGGCTCTTCATCCCTGCCGCGACAGAGCGAACGACCAAAGCCTTGCTGAGGAAGCAGCAGCGAAGTGCGGTTCGCACCAAGCTGAAAACTTCTGCAAAAGCATAGCAGTCGCTGGGAAATCAGAGTTGGTTCTGTGGGCTGCTTTTGTTGCTTGCCTTAGGCTAGTGTGGGAGGAACACGCGTAGAGCGAAAGCCTCATTGCCTGGGCATCCCCTCTGGGAAAGCACAGCATTCTATTGGAAATCAGAGGCGGGTCTGTGGGATGCTGCCTGCTGCTTGCCAGAGCTAGTTTCCACAGCATGGTGTAATAAACCCGCATGGAGCGAAATCCTCTTTGCCTGGGCAACCCCTCTGCCTGAGAGAGAAGCGCGGTGGCGCCTGTGGAAAGAGCCTTAAGGAAAGGGACACGTCTGTCACGGCAGAGCGAGGAAAGCCTGGCTGCTAAGGAGACACGAGGGGAAGATTAGGGCAGGGGAAAGGGCTCCACTCTGAGGAAGGAGTCTGGGCAGAAAGCATGCCTGTCCTGAGCCTTTGGGCTCAAGGAGACAGCAGCTCCTTGGCCACCTGTCCGTGGTGGAGACATGGGCTTGCCACCAGGCGCCTACCCTGAACTCGAGAAACAACTCCCAGAAAGAACTGGCCATCAGATGCCGGCTTCCTCCAGGATGTGGAAGCTTGGAAGAGGCATGGGGTTTAAAGGGAAGGAGTGGGGACAGTCCCCCAAGCTCCCTATTCAGTGCACGGGCGGTGTGCAGGGATCCTGTCACCTCTCCTTTCCTGTGGGGAAAGCACTGGCTTAGTCTGCGAGTCCGCCAGAGTAAAAGGCCAAGCGATGCCTACCCTTTGAGATGTTTGTGTGCATAGAGTGCCATCCTATGCTACGCAGGCTACTGCACTTTTGTGGCTCTGTCTGCTTAGTTCGGCCTGGCAGGGTGAACCCAGGACGTGAACATGGAGCGCGGGAAAGGAAGACAGAAGAGGCACCAGCTCTCCAGCAGCTCTTCTTCCCTGACGCGACTGAAGCCTTGCTGAGGAAGCAGCGGCGAAGTGCTGTTCGCTCCAAGGCAAAGCCTCTGCGAATGCACAGCATTCGCTGAGAAATGTTTGGCGGGCTTCTGCTGCTTGCCTGAGCTCAGTCTCCCAGTGGGAGAAATGGCAGTGGGAGAAACCCGCATAGAGCGAAAGCCTCTTTGCCGTAGCAATCCCTCTGGGAAAGCACAGCATTCGTTGGGAAATCAGAGTCGGGTCTGTGGGATGCGGCCTGCTGCTTGCCAGAGTTGGTCTCCACAGCACGGTGTAATAAACCCGCATGGAGCGAAATCCTCTTTGCCTGGGCATCCCCTCTGCCTGAGAGAGAAGCGCGGTGGCGCCTGTGGAAAGAGCCTTAAGGAAAGGGACACGTCTGTCACGGCAGAGCGAGGAAAGCCTGGCTGCTAAGGAGACACGAGGGGAAGATTAGGGCAGGGGAAAGGGCTCCACTCTGAGGAAGGAGTCTGGGCAGAAAGCATGCCTGTCCTGAGCCTTTGGGCTCAAGGAGACAGCAGCTCCTTGGCCACCTGTCCGTGGTGGAGACATGGGCTTGCCACCAGGCGCCTACCCTGAACTCGAGAAACAACTCCCAGAAAGAACTGGCCATCAGATGCCGGCTTCCTCCAGGACTTGGAAGCTTGGAAGAGGCATGGGGTTTAAGGGGAAGGAGTGGGGACAATCCCCCAAGCTCCCTATTCAGTGCACGGGCGGTGTGCAGGGATCCTGTCACCTCTCCTTTCCTGTGGGGAAAGCACTGGCTAAGTCCGCGAGTCCTCCTGAGCGGCAGAGTAAAGGGCCAAGCGATGCCTACCCGGGAGATGTTTGTGTGCATAAAGTGCCATCCTAGGAAATGCACACTACTGCACTTTTGTGGCTCTGTCCGCTTAGTTCGGCCTGGCAGGGTGAACCCAGGACGCGAACATGGAGCCCGGGAAAGCAAGGCCCAAGAGGCACCAGCTCTCCCGCATCTCTTCTTCCCTGACGCGACTGAAGCCTTGCTGAGGAAGCAGCGGCGAAGTGCTGTTCGCTCCAAGGCAAAACCTCTGCGAAAACACAGCATTCGCTGAGAAATGATCTGCGGGCTGCTGCTGCTTGTCTGAACCCAGTCTCCCAGTGGGAGAAATCGCGGTGGGAGAACCCGCATACAGTGAAAGCCTCTTTGCCTGGCCATCACCCCTGGGAAAGCACCGCATTCGTAGGGAATTCAGAGTTGGGTTTGGGGATGCTGCTGCTGCTTGCCTGAGCTAGTCTCCGCAGCACGGTGGAAGATACCCGCATGGAGCGAAATACCCTTTGCCCTAGCATGCCCTCTGCCTGAGAGAGAAGCATGGTCGCACAAGACTGTCACCGCGCTCCCCAGGAGGAAGTGTGGGGAAGGACCCGCACGCCGCCCCCTGGGATGAGAAGGAGCCCTTGGCCTTGGGGTCCGGAAACGCTTGGGAAGCAGGATAGCCTGCCATGGCAGGAACAGCAGGCCAGTGGCAAGACAAGTGTCACCCACTCCCTGTGCGGAGAGATCGAAGCCTGGCTGCTAAGGAGACATGAGTGGACGACTAGGGCAGGGGCGCGTGCTCCACTCTGAGGAAGGAGTCGGGCAGATGGCAGGCCTGTCCTGTGCCTCTGGTCCCAAGGGGAGAGCATCTCCTAGGCCACCTGTCCCAAGGGCAGTCGGGCTTGCCCCCAGTTGCCATACCCGGAACTCGCAGAAACAACCCCATGGAGAAACGGGCAGTCAGATGCTGTCTTCCACCAAGATGTGGCAGTGTTGTGGGTGGCAGGGGTGTGCCTGGTAAGGAGTGGAGACAGACCCCACAGTTCCCCATCCCAGTGCACGGGTCGTGTGCAGGGATCCTGTTGCCTCCTCTCTCCTGTGGTGAAGGCACTGGCCTAGACCTCGAGTCTGCCTGAGCGCATTAGCAAAAGTCAAAGCCTTACCTATGACAGGAGATGGTAATAGGCATAGAGTGCCATCCTAGGCCATGCACGCTGCTGTAGGGTTGTGATTATGTCTGCTTAGTTCGGCTTAGCAAGGTCAACCCCAGGCGCTAACGGGGAGCCCAGGAATGCAAGGCCCAAGAGGCACCAGCTCTCCCGCGGCTCTTCATCCCAGCCACAACAGAGCGAACGACCAAAGCCTTGCTGAGGAAGCAGCAGCGAAGTGCGGTTCGCACCAAGCTGAAAACTTCTGCAAAAGCATAGCAGTCGCTGGGAAATCAGAGTTGGTTCTGTGGGCTGCTTTTGCTGCTTGCCTTAGCCTAGTATTCGCAGCACGATGGGAGAAACCCGCATAGAGCGAAAGCCTCTTTGACAGGGCATCCCCTCTGGGAAAGCACACCATTCTTTGGGAAATCAAAGTCGAGTCTGTGGGATGCTGCTTGCTGCTTGCCCGAGCTGGTCTCCACAGCACGGTGTAATACACTCGCATGGAGCGAAATCCTCTTTGCCTGGGCAACCCCTCTGCCTGAGAAAGAAGCGCGGTGACGCCTGTGGAAAGAGCCTTAAGGAAATGGACACGTTTGTCAGGGCAGAGCGACGGAAGCCTGGCTGCTAAAGAGACACGAGGGGAAGATTAGGGCAGGGGAAAGGGCTCCACTCTGTGGAAGGAGTCTGGGCAGAAGGCAGGCCTGTCCTGTGCCTCTGGTCCCAAGGGGACCGCATCACCTTGGCCACCTGCCCCGTCGGCAGTCGGTCTTGCTCCAAGGTGCCATACCCGGAACTCGCAGAAACAACCCCATGGATAAACGGGCAGTCAGATGCCGTCTTCCACCAAGATGTGGCAGTGTTGTGGGTGGCAGGGTTTGTGCCTGGTAAGGAGTGGAGACAGTCCCCCACAGTTCCCCATCCCAGTGCACGGGCCGTGTGCAGGGATCCTGTCGCCTTCTCTCTCCTGTGGTGAAGGCACTGGTCTAGACCCCGAGTCTGCCTGAGCGCATGAGCAAAAGTCAAAGCCTTACCTATGACAGGAGATGGTAATAGGCATAGAGTGCCATGCTAGGCCACGCACGCTGCTGCAGGGTTGTGACTGTGTCTGCTTTGTTCGGCATAGCAAGGTGAACCGCGGGCGCGAAATAGGAGCACGGGAATGCAAGGCCCAAGAGGCACCAGCTCTCCCACGGCTCTTCATCCCTGCCGCGACAGAGCGAACGACCAAAGCCTTGCTGAGGAAGCAGCAGCGAAGTGCGGTTCGCACCAAGCTGAAAACTTCTGCAAAAGCATAGCAGTCGCTGGGAAATCAGAGTTGGTTCTGTGGGCTGCTTTTGTTGCTTGCCTTAGGCTAGTGTGGGAGGAACACGCGTAGAGCGAAAGCCTCATTGCCTGGGCATCCCCTCTGGGAAAGCACAGCATTCTATTGGAAATCAGAGTCGGGTCTGTGGGATGCTGCCTGCTGCTTGCCAGAGCTAGTTTCCACAGCATGGTGTAATAAACCCGCATGGAGCGAAATCCTCTTTGCCTGGGCAACCCCTCTGCCTGAGAGAGAAGCGCGGTGGCGCCTGTGGAAAGAGCCTTAAGGAAAGGGACACGTCTGTCACGGCAGAGCGAGGAAAGCCTGGCTGCTAAGGAGACACGAGGGGAAGATTAGGGCAGGGGAAAGGGCTCCACTCTGAGGAAGGAGTCTGGGCAGAAAGCATGCCTGTCCTGAGCCTTTGGGCTCAAGGAGACAGCAGCTCCTTGGCCACCTGTCCGTGGTGGAGACATGGGCTTGCCACCAGGCGCCTACCCTGAACTCGAGAAACAACTCCCAGAAAGAACTGGCCATCAGATGCCGGCTTCCTCCAGGATGTGGAAGCTTGGAAGAGGCATGGGGTTTAAGGGGAAGGAGTGGGGACAGTCCCCCAAGCTCCCTATTCAGTGCACGGGCGGTGTGCAGGGATCCTGTCACCTCTCCTTTCCTGTGGGGAAAGCACTGGCTTAGTCTGCGAGTCCGCCAGAGTAAAAGGCCAAGCGATGCCTACCCTTTGAGATGTTTGTGTGCATAGAGTGCCATCCTATGCTACGCAGGATACTGCACTTTTGTGGCTCTGTCTGCTTAGTTCGGCCTGGCAGGGTGAACCCAGGACGTGAACATGGAGCGCGGGAAAGGAAGACAGAAGAGGCACCAGCTCTCCAGCAGCTCTTCTTCCCTGACGCGACTGAAGCCTTGATGAGGAAGCAGCGGCGAAGTGCTGTTCGCTCCAAGGCAAAGCCTCTGCGAATGCACAGCATTCGCTGAGAAATGTTTGGCGGGCTTCTGCTGCTTGCCTGAGCTCAGTCTCCCAGTGGGAGAAATGGCAGTGGGAGAAACCCGCATAGAGCGAAAGCCTCTTTGCCGTAGCATTCCCTCTGGGAAAGCACAGCATTCTTTGGGAAATCAGAGTCGGGTCTGTGGGATGCGGCCTGCTGCTTGCCAGAGTTGGTCTCCACAGCACGGTGTAATAAACCCGCATGGAGCGAAATCCTCTTTGCCTGGGCATCCCCTCTGCCTGAGAGAGAAGCGCGGTGGCGCCTGTGGAAAGAGCCTTAAGGAAAGGGACACGTCGGTCACGGCATAGCGAGGAAAGCCTGGCTGCTAAGGAGACACGAGGGGAAGATTAGGGCAGGGGAAAGGGCTCCACTCTGAGGAAGGAGTCTGGGCAGAAAGCATGCCTGTCCTGAGCCTTTGGGCTCAAGGAGACAGCAGCTCCTTGGCCACCTGTCCGTGGTGGAGACATGGGCTTGCCACCAGGCGCCTACCCGGAACTCGAGAAACAACTCCCAGAAAGAACTGGCCATCAGATGCCGGCTTCTTCCAGGACTTGGAAGCTTGGAAGAGGCATGGGGTTTAAGGGGAAGGAGTGGGGACAGTCCCCCAAGCTCCCTATTCAGTGCACGGGCGGTGTGCAGGGATCCTGTCACCTCTCCTTTCCTGTGGGGAAAGCACTGGCTAAGTCCGCGAGTCCTCCTGAGCGGCAGAGTAAAGGGCCAAGCGATGCCTACCCTTTGAGATGTTTGTGTGCATAAAGTGCCATCCTAGGAAATGCACACTACTGCACTTTTGTGGCTCTGTCCGCTTAGTTCGGCCTGGCAGGGTGAACCCAGGACGCGAACATGGAGCCCGGGAAAGCAAGGCCCAAGAGGCACCAGCTCTCCCGCATCTCTTCTTCCCTGACGCGACTGAAGACTTGCTGAGGAAGCAGCGGCGACGTGCTGTTCGCTCCAAGGCAAAACCTCTGCGAAAACACAGCATTCGCTGAGAAATGATCTGCGGGCTGCTGCTGCTTGTCTGAGCCCAGTCTCCCAGTGGGAGAAATGGCGGTGGGAGAAACCCGCATACGGTGAAAGCCTCTTTGCCTGGGCATCTCTCCTGGGAAAGCACAGCATTCGTAGGGAAATCAGAGTTGGGTTTGGGGATGCTGCTGCTGCTTGCCTTAGCTAGTCTCCGCAGCACTGTGAAAGATACCGCAAGGAGCGAAATACCCTTTGCCCTAGCATCCCCTCTGCCTGAGAGAGAAGCATGGTCGCACAAGTCTGTCACCGCCCTCCCCAGGAGCAAGTGTGGTGAAGGCACAGCACGCCGCCCCCTGGGATGAGAAGGAGCCCTTGGCCTTGGAGTCGGGAAACGCTTGGGAAGCAGAATAGCCTGCCATGGCACGAACAGCAGGCCAGTGGCAAGACAAGTGTCACCCGCTCCCTGTGCGGAGAGATTGAAGCCTGGGTGCTAAGGAGACATGAGGGGACGACTAGGGCAAGGGCGCGTGCTACACTCTGAGGAAGGAGTCTGGGCAGATGGCAGGCCTGTCCTGTGCCTCTGGTCCCAAGGGGAGAATATCTCCTAGGCCACCTGTCCCAAGGGCAGTCGGGCTTGCCCCCAGGTGCCATACCCGGCACTCGCAGAAACAACCCCATATAGAAACGGGCAGTCAGATGCCGTCTTCCACCAAGATGTGGCAGTGTTGTGGGTGGCAGGGGGTGTGCCTGGTAAGGAGTGGAGACAGTCCCCCACAGTTCCCCATCCCAGTGCACGGGCCCTGTGCAGGGATGCTGTCGCCTCCTCTCTCCTGTGGTGAAGGCACTGGCCTAGACCCCGAGTCTGCCTGAGCGTCAGAGCAAAAGGCTAAGCCTTACCTACGCCAGGAGATGGTAATGGGCATAGAGTGCCATGCTAGGCCACGCACACTGCTGCAGGGTTGTGACTGTGTCTGCTTAGTTCGGCTTAGCAAGGTGAACCCTGGGCGCGAACTGGGAGCCCGGGAATGGAAGGCCCAAGAGGCACCACCTCTCCCGCGACTCTTCATCCCTGCCGCGACAGAGCAAATGACCAAAGCCTTGCTGAGGAAGCAGCAGCGAAGTGCGGTTCGCACCAAGCTGACAACCTCTGCGAAAGCATAGCACTCGCTGGGAAATCAGAGTTGGTTCTGTGGGCTGCTTTTGCTGCTTGACTTAGCCTAGTATTCACAGCACGATGGGAGAAACGCGCATAGAGCGAAAGACTCTTTGCCGGGGCATCCCCTTGGGAAGGCAGAGCATTTTTTGGGAAATCAGAGTGGGGTCTGTGGGATGCTGCCTGCTGCTTGCCAGAGCTGGTCTCCACAGCACGGTGTAATACACCCGCATGGAGCGAAATCCTCTTTGCCTGGGCATCACCTCTGCCTGAGAGAGAAGCGCGGTGGCGCCTGTGGAAAGAGCCTTAAGGAAAGGGACACGTCTGTCACGACAGAGAGATGGAAGCCTGGCTGCTAAGGAGAAACGAGGGGAAGCTTAGGGCAGGGGAAAGGGCTCCATTCTGAGGAAGGAGTCTGGGCAGAAAGCATGCCTGTCCTCAGCCTTTGGGCTCAAGGAGACAGCAGCTCCTTGGCCACCTGTCCGTGGTGGAGACATGGGCTTGCCACCAGGCGCCTACCCTGAACGTGAGCAACAACTCCCAGAAAGAACTGGGCATCAGAAGCCGGCTTTCTCCAGGATGGGGAAGCTTGGAGGAGGCACAGGGTTTAAGGGGAAGGAGTGGGGACAGTCCCCCAAAGCTCCCTATTCAGTGCACGGGCGGTGTGCAGGGATTCTGTCACCTCTCCTTTCCTGTGGGGAAAGCACTGGCTTAGTCTGCGAGTCCGCCTGAGCGCCAGAGTAAAAGGCCAAGCGATGCCTACCCGGGAGATGTTTGTGTGCATAGAGTGCCATCCTAGGCTACGCAGGCTACTGCACTTTTGTGGCTCTGTCTGCTTAGTTCGGCCTGGCAGGGTGAACCCAGGACGTGAACATGGAGCCCGGGAAAGGAAGACAGAAGAGGCACCAGCTCTCCCGCAGCTCTTCTTCCCTGACGAAACTGAAGCCTTGCTGAGGAAGCAGCGGCGAAGTGCTGTTCGCTCCAAGGCAAAGCCTCTGCGAAAGCACAGCATTCGCTGAGAAATGTTCGGCGGGCTGCTGCTGCTTGCCTGAGCTCAGTCTCCCAGTGGGAGAAATCGCGGTGGGAGAACCCGCATACAGTGAAAGCCTCTTTGCCTGGGCATCACCCCTGGGAAAGCACCGCATTCGTAGGGAATTCAGAGTTGGGTTTGGGGATGCTGCTGCTGCTTGCCTGAGCTAGTCTCCGCAGCACGGTGGAAGATACCCGCATGGAGCGAAATACCCTTTGCCCTAGCATGCCCTCTGCCTGAGAGAGAAGCATGGTCGCACAAGTCTGTCACCGCGCTCCCCAGGAGGAAGTGTGGGGAAGGCCCCGCACGCCGCCCCCTGGGATGAGAAGGAGCCCTTGGCCTTGGGGTCCGGAAACGCTTGGGAAGCAGGATAGCCTGCCATGGCAGGAACAGCAGGCCAGTGGCAAGACAAGTGTCACCCACTCCCTGTGCGGAGAGATCGAAGCCTGGCTGCTAAGGAGACATGAGTGGACGACTAGGGCAGGGGCGCGTGCTCCACTCTGAGGAAGGAGTCGGGCAGATGGCAGGCCTGTCCTGTGCCTCTGGTCCCAAGGGGAGAGCATCTCCTAGGCCACCTGTCCCAAGGGCAGTCGGGCTTGCCCCCAGTTGCCATACCCGGAACTCGCAGAAACAACCCCATGGAGAAACGGGCAGTCAGATGCTGTCTTCCACCAAGATGTGGCAGTGTTGTGGGTGGCAGGGGTGTGCCTGGTAAGGAGTGGAGACAGACCCCACAGTTCCCCATCCCAGTGCACGGGTCGTGTGCAGGGATCCTGTTGCCTCCTCTCTCCTGTGGTGAAGGCACTGGCCTAGACCTCGAGTCTGCCTGAGCGCATTAGCAAAAGTCAAAGCCTTACCTATGACAGGAGATGGTAATAGGCATAGAGTGCCATCCTAGGCCATGCACGCTGCTGTAGGGTTGTGATTATGTCTGCTTAGTTCGGCTTAGCAAGGTCAACCCCAGGCGCTAACGGGGAGCCCAGGAATGCAAGGCCCAAGAGGCACCAGCTCTCCCGCGGCTCTTCATCCCAGCCACAACAGAGCGAACGACCAAAGCCTTGCTGAGGAAGCAGCAGCGAAGTGCGGTTCGCACCAAGCTGAAAACTTCTGCAAAAGCATAGCAGTTGCTGGGAAATCAGAGTTGGTTCTGTGGGCTGCTTTTGCTGCTTGCCTTAGCCTAGTATTCGCAGCACGATGGGAGAAACCCGCATAGAGCGAAAGCCTCTTTGACAGGGCATCCCCTCTGGGAAAGCACACCATTCTTTGGGAAATCAAAGTCGGGTCTGTGGGATGCTGCCTGCTGCTTGCCCGAGCTGGTCTCCACAGCACGGTGTAATACACTCGCATGGAGCGAAATCCTCTTTGCCTGGGCAACCCCTCTGCCTGAGAAAGAAGCGCGGTGACGCCTGTGGAAAGAGCCTTAAGGAAATGGACACGTTTGTCAGGGCAGAGCGACGGAAGCCTGGCTGCTAAAGAGACACGAGGGGAAGATTAGGGCAGGGGAAAGGGCTCCACTCTGTGGAAGGAGTCTGGGCAGAAGGCAGGCCTGTCCTGTGCCTCTGGTCCCAAGGGGACCGCATCACCTTGGCCACCTGCCCCGTCGGCAGTCGGGCTTGCTCCAAGGTGCCATACCCGGAACTCGCAGAAACAACCCCATGGATAAACGGGCAGTCAGATGCCGTCTTCCACCAAGATGTGGCAGTGTTGTGGGTGGCAGGGTTTGTGCCTGGTAAGGAGTGGAGACAGTCCCCCACAGTTCCCCATCCCAGTGCACGGGCCGTGTGCAGGGATCCTGTCGCCTTCTCTCTCCTGTGGTGAAGGCACTGGTCTAGACCCCGAGTCTGCCTGAGCGCATGAGCAAAAGTCAAAGCCTTACCTATGACAGGAGATGGTAATAGGCATAGAGTGCCATGCTAGGCCACGCACGCTGCTGCAGGGTTGTGACTGTGTCTGCTTTGTTCGGCATAGCAAGGTGAACCGCGGGCGCGAAATAGGAGCACGGGAATGCAAGGCCCAAGAGGCACCAGCTCTCCCACGGCTCTTCATCCCTGCCGCGACAGAGCGAACGACCAAAGCCTTGCTGAGGAAGCAGCAGCGAAGTGCGGTTCGCACCAAGCTGAAAACTTCTGCAAAAGCATAGCAGTCGCTGGGAAATCAGAGTTGGTTCTGTGGGCTGCTTTTGTTGCTTGCCTTAGGCTAGTGTGGGAGGAACACGCGTAGAGCGAAAGCCTCATTGCCTGGGCATCCCCTCTGGGAAAGCACAGCATTCTATTGGAAATCAGAGTCGGGTCTGTGGGATGCTGCCTGCTGCTTGCCAGAGCTAGTTTCCACAGCATGGTGTAATAAACCCGCATGGAGCGATATCCTCTTTGCCTGGGCAACCCCTCTGCCTGAGAGAGAAGCGCGGTGGCGCCTGTGGAAAGAGCCTTAAGGAAAGGGACACGTCTGTCACGGCAGAGCGAGGAAAGCCTGGCTGCTAAGGAGACACGAGGGGAAGATTAGGGCAGGGGAAAGGGCTCCACTCTGAGGAAGGAGTCTGGGCAGAAAGCATGCCTGTCCTGAGCCTTTGGGCTCAAGGAGACAGCAGCTCCTTGGCCACCTGTCCGTGGTGGAGACATGGGCTTGCCACCAGGCGCCTACCCTGAACTCGAGAAACAACTCCCAGAAAGAACTGGCCATCAGATGCCGGCTTCCTCCAGGATGTGGAAGCTTGGAAGAGGCATGGGGTTTAAGGGGAAGGAGTGGGGACAGTCCCCCAAGCTCCCTATTCAGTGCACGGGCGGTGTGCATGGATCCTGTCACCTCTCCTTTCCTGTGGGGAAAGCACTGGCTTAGTCTGCGAGTCCGCCAGAGTAAAAGGCCAAGCGATGCCTACCCTTTGAGATGTTTGTGTGCATAGAGTGCCATCCTATGCTACGCAGGCTACTGCACTTTTGTGGCTCTGTCTGCTTAGTTCGGCCTGGCAGGGTGAACCCAGGACGTGAACATGGAGCGCGGGAAAGGAAGACAGAAGAGGCACCAGCTCTCCAGCAGCTCTTCTTCCCTGACGCGACTGAAGCCTTGATGAGGAAGCAGCGGCGAAGTGCTGTTCGCTCCAAGGCAAAGCCTCTGCGAATGCACAGCATTCGCTGAGAAATGTTTGGCGGGCTTCTGCTGCTTGCCTGAGCTCAGTCTCCCAGTGGGAGAAATGGCAGTGGGAGAAACCCGCATAGAGCGAAAGCCTCTTTGCCGTAGCATTCCCTCTGGGAAAGCACAGCATTCTTTGGGAAATCAGAGTCGGGTCTGTGGGATGCGGCCTGCTGCTTGCCAGAGTTGGTCTCCACAGCACGGTGTAATAAACCCGCATGGAGCGAAATCCTCTTTGCCTGGGCATCCCCTCTGCCTGAGAGAGAAGCGCGGTGGCGCCTGTGGAAAGAGCCTTAAGGAAAGGGACACGTCTGTCACGGCATAGCGAGGAAAGCCTGGCTGCTAAGGAGACACGAGGGGAAGATTAGGGCAGGGGAAAGGGCTCCACTCTGAGGAAGGAGTCTGGGCAGAAAGCATGCCTGTCCTGAGCCTTTGGGCTCAAGGAGACAGCAGCTCCTTGGCCACCTGTCCGTGGTGGAGACATGGGCTTGCCACCAGGCGCCTACCCTGAACTCGAGAAACAACTCCCAGAAAGAACTGGCCATCAGATGCCGGCTTCCTCCAGGACTTGGAAGCTTGGAAGAGGCATGGGGTTTAAGGGGAAGGAGTGGGGACAGTCCCCCAAGCTCCCTATTCAGTGCACGGGCGGTGTGCAGGGATCCTGTCACCTCTCCTTTCCTGTGGGGAAAGCACTGGCTAAGTCCGCGAGTCTTCCTGAGCGGCAGAGTAAAGGGCCAAGCGATGCCTACCCGGGAGATGTTTGTGTGCATAAAGTGCCATCCTAGGAAATGCACACTACTGCACTTTTGTGGCTCTGTCCGCTTAGTTCGGCCTGGCAGGGTGAACCCAGGACGCGAACATGGAGCCTGGGAAAGCAAGGCCCAAGAGGCACCAGCTCTCCCGCATCTCTTCTTCCCTGACGCGACTGAAGCCTTGCTGAGGAAGCAGCGGCGAAGTGCTGTTCACTCCAAGGCAAAACCTCTGCGAAAACACAGCATTCGCTGAGAAATGATCTGCGGGCTGCTGCTGCTTGTCTGAGCCCAGTCTCCCAGTGGGAGAAATGGCGGTGGGAGAAACCCGCATACAGTGAAAGCCTCTTTGCCTGGGCATCTCTCCTGGGAAAGCACAGCATTCGTAGGGAAATCAGAGTTGGGTTTGGGGATGCTGCTGCTGCTTGCCTTAGCTAGTCTCCGCAGCACTGTGAAAGATACCGCAAGGAGCGAAATACCCTTTGCCCTAGCATCCCCTCTGCCTGAGAGAGAAGCATGGTCGCACAAGTCTGTCACCGCCCTCCCCAGGAGCAAGTGTGGTGAAGGCACAGCACGCCGCCCCCTGGGATGAGAAGGAGCCCTTGGCCTTGGAGTCGGGAAACGCTTGGGAAGCAGAATAGCCTGCCATGGCACGAACAGCAGGCCAGTGGCAAGACAAGTGTCACCCGCTCCCTGTGCGGAGAGATTGAAGCCTGGGTGCTAAGGAGACATGAGGGGACGACTAGGGCAAGGGCGCGTGCTACACTCTGAGGAAGGAGTCTGGGCAGATGGCAGGCCTGTCCTGTGCCTCTGGTCCCAAGGGGAGAATATCTCCTAGGCCACCTGTCCCAAGGGCAGTCGGGCTTGCCCCCAGGTGCCATACCCGGCACTCGCAGAAACAACCCCATGGAGAAACAGGCAGTCAGATGCCGTCTTCCACCAAGATGTGGCAGTGTTGTGGGTGGCAGGGGGTGTGCCTGGTAAGGAGTGGAGACAGTCCCCCACAGTTCCCCATCCCAGTGCACGGGCCCTGTGCAGGGATGCTGTCGCCTCCTCTCTCCTGTGGTGAAGGCACTGGCCTAGACCCCGAGTCTGCCTGAGCGTCAGAGCAAAAGGCTAAGCCTTACCTACGCCAGGAGATGGTAATGGGCATAGAGTGCCATGCTAGGCCACGCACACTGCTGCAGGGTTGTGACTGTGTCTGCTTAGTTCGGCTTAGCAAGGTGAACCCTGGGCGTGAACTGGGAGCCCGGGAATGGAAGGCCCAAGAGGCACCACCTCTCCCGCGACTCTTCATCCCTGCCGCGACAGAGCAAATGACCAAAGCCTTGCTGAGGAAGCAGCAGCGAAGTGCGGTTCGCACCAAGCTGACAATCTCTGCGAAAGCATAGCACTCGCTGGGAAATCAGAGTTGGTTCTGTGGGCTGCTTTTGCTGCTTGACTTAGCCTAGTATTCACAGCACGATGGGAGAAACACGCATAGAGCGAAAGACTCTTTGCCGGGGCATCCCCTTGGGAAGGCAGAGCATTTTTTGGGAAATCAGAGTGGGGTCTGTGGGATGCTGCCTGCTGCTTGCCAGAGCTGGTCTCCACAGCACGGTGTAATACACCCGCATGGAGCGAAATCCTCTTTGCCTGGGCATCACCTCTGCCTGAGAGAGAAGCGCGGTGGCGCCTGTGGAAAGAGCCTTAAGGAAAGGGACACGTCTGTCACGACAGAGAGATGGAAGCCTGGCTGCTAAGGAGAAACGAGGGGAAGCTTAGGGCAGGGGAAAGGGCTCCATTCTGAGGAAGGAGTCTGGGCAGAAAGCATGCCTGTCCTCGGCCTTTGGGCTCAAGGAGACAGCAGCTCCTTGGCCACCTGTCCGTGGTGGAGACATGGGCTTGCCACCAGGCGCCTACCCTGAACGTGAGCAACAACTCCCAGAAAGAACTGGGCATCAGAAGCCGGCTTTCTCCAGGATGGGGAAGCTTGGAGGAGGCACGGGGTTTAAGGGGAAGGAGTGGGGACAGTCCCCCAGAGCTCCCTATTCAGTGCACGGGCGGTGTGCAGGGATTCTGTCACCTCTCCTTTCCTGTGGGGAAAGCACTGGCTTAGTCTGCGAGTCCGCCTGAGCGCCAGAGTAAAAGGCCAAGCGATGCCTACCCGGGAGATGTTTGTGTGCATTGAGTGCCATCCTAGGCTACGCAGGCTACTGCACTTTTGTGGCTCTGTCTGCTTAGTTCGGCCTGGCAGGGTGAACCCAGGACGTGAACATGGAGCCCGGGAAAGGAAGACAGAAGAGGCACCAGCTCTCCCGCAGCTCTTCTTCCCTGACGAAACTGAAGCCTTGCTGAGGAAGCAGCGGCGAAGTGCTGTTCGCTCCAAGGCAAAGCCTCTGCGAAAGCACAGCATTCGCTGAGAAATGTTCGGCGGGCTGCTGCTGCTTGCCTGAGCTCAGTCTCCCAGTGGGAGAAATCGCGGTGGGAGAACCCGCATACAGTGAAAGCCTCTTTGCCTGGGCATCACCCCTGGGAAAGCACCGCATTCGTAGGGAATTCAGAGTTGGGTTTGGGGATGCTGCTGCTGCTTGCCTGAGCTAGTCTCCGCAGCACGGTGGAAGATACCCGCATGCAGCGAAATACCCTTTGCCCTAGCATGCCCTCTGCCTGAGAGAGAAGCATGGTCGCACAAGTCTGTCACCGCGCTCCCCAGGAGGAAGTGTGGGGAAGGCCCCGCACGCCGCCCCCTGGGATGAGAAGGAGCCCTTGGCCTTGGGGTCCGGAAACGCTTGGGAAGCAGGATAGCCTGCCATGGCAGGAACAGCAGGCCAGTGGCAAGACAAGTGTCACCCACTCCCTGTGCGGAGAGATCGAAGCCTGGCTGCTAAGGAGACATGAGTGGACGACTAGGGCAGGGGCGCGTGCTCCACTCTGAGGAAGGAGTCGGGCAGATGGCAGGCCTGTCCTGTGCCTCTGGTCCCAAGGGGAGAGCATCTCCTAGGCCACCTGTCCCAAGGGCAGTCGGGCTTGCCCCCAGTTGCCATACCCGGAACTCGCAGAAACAACCCCATGGAGAAACGGGCAGTCAGATGCTGTCTTCCACCAAGATGTGGCAGTGTTGTGGGTGGCAGGGGTGTGCCTGGTAAGGAGTGGAGACAGACCCCACAGTTCCCCATCCCAGTGCACGGGTCGTGTGCAGGGATCCTGTTGCCTCCTCTCTCCTGTGGTGAAGGCACTGGCCTAGACCTCGAGTCTGCCTGAGCGCATTAGCAAAAGTCAAAGCCTTACCTATGACAGGAGATGGTAATAGGCATAGAGTGCCATCCTAGGCCATGCACGCTGCTGTAGGGTTGTGATTATGTCTGCTTAGTTCGGCTTAGCAAGGTCAACCCCAGGCGCTAACGGGGAGCCCAGGAATGCAAGGCCCAAGAGGCACCAGCTCTCCCGCGGCTCTTCATCCCAGCCACAACAGAGCGAACGACCAAAGCCTTGCTGAGGAAGCAGCAGCGAAGTGCGGTTCGCACCAAGCTGAAAACTTCTGCAAAAGCATAGCAGTCGCTGGGAAATCAGAGTTGGTTCTGTGGGCTGCTTTTGCTGCTTGCCTTAGCCTAGTATTCGCAGCACGATGGGAGAAACCCGCATAGAGCGAAAGCCTCTTTGACAGGGCATCCCCTCTGGGAAAGCACACCATTCTTTGGGAAATCAAAGTCGGGTCTGTGGGATGCTGCCTGCTGCTTGCCCGAGCTGGTCTCCACAGCACGGTATAATACACTCGCATGGAGCGAAATCCTCTTTGCCTGGGCAACCCCTCTGCCTGAGAAAGAAGCGCGGTGACGCCTGTGGAAAGAGCCTTAAGGAAATGGACACGTTTGTCAGGGCAGAGCGACGGAAGCCTGGCTGCTAAAGAGACACGAGGGGAAGATTAGGGCAGGGGAAAGGGCTCCACTCTGTGGAAGGAGTCTGGGCAGAAGGCAGGCCTGTCCTGTGCCTCTGGTCCCAAGGGGACCGCATCACCTTGGCCACCTGCCCCGTCGGCAGTCGGGCTTGCTCCAAGGTGCCATACCCGGAACTCGCAGAAACAACCCCATGGATAAACGGGCAGTCAGATGCCGTCTTCCACCAAGATGTGGCAGTGTTGTGGGTGGCAGGGTTTGTGCCTGGTAAGGAGTGGAGACAGTCCCCCACAGTTCCCCATCCCAGTGCACGGGCCGTGTGCAGGGATCCTGTCGCCTTCTCTCTCCTGTGGTGAAGGCACTGGTCTAGACCCCGAGTCTGCCTGAGCGCATGAGCAAAAGTCAAAGCCTTACCTATGACAGGAGATGGTAATAGGCATAGAGTGCCATGCTAGGCCACGCACGCTGCTGCAGGGTTGTGACTGGGTCTGCTTTGTTCGGCATAGCAAGGTGAACCGCGGGTGCGAAATAGGAGCACGGGAATGCAAGGCCCAAGAGGCACCAGCTCTCCCACGGCTCTTCATCCCTGCCGCGACAGAGCGAACGACCAAAGCCTTGCTGAGGAAGCAGCAGCGAAGTGCGGTTCGCACCAAGCTGAAAACTTCTGCAAAAGCATAGCAGTCGCTGGGAAATCAGAGTTGGTTCTGTGGGCTGCTTTTGTTGCTTGCCTTAGGCTAGTGTGGGAGGAACACGCGTAGAGCGAAAGCCTCATTGCCTGGGCATCCCCTCTGGGAAAGCACAGCATTCTATTGGAAATCAGAGTCGGGTCTGTGGGATGCTGCCCGCTGCTTGCCAGAGCTAGTTTCCACAGCATGGTGTAATAAACCCGCATGGAGGGAAATCCTCTTTGCCTGGGCAACCCCTCTGCCTGAGAGAGAAGCTCGGTGGCGCCTGTGGAAAGAGCCTTAAGGAAAGGGACACATCTGTCACGGCAGAGCGAGGAAAGCCTGGCTGCTAAGGAGACACGAGGGGAAGATTAGGGCAGGGGAAAGGGCTCCACTCTGAGGAAGGAGTCTGGGCAGAAAGCATGCCTGTCCTGAGCCTTTGGGCTCAAGGAGACAGCAGCTCCTTGGCCACCTGTCCGTGGTGGAGACATGGGCTTGCCACCAGGCGCCTACCCTGAACTCGAGAAACAACTCCCAGAAAGAACTGGCCATCAGATGCCGGCTTCCTCCAGGATGTGGAAGCTTGGAAGAGGCATGGGGTTTAAGGGGAAGGAGTGGGGACAGTCCCCCAAGCTCCCTATTCAGTGCATGGGCGGTGTGCAGGGATCCTGTCACCTCTCCTTTCCTGTGGGGAAAGCACTGGCTTAGTCTGCGAGTCCGCCAGAGTAAAAGGCCAAGCGATGCCTTCCCTTTGAGATGTTTGTGTGCATAGAGTGCCATCCTATGCTACGCAGGCTACTGCACTTTTGTGGCTCTGTCTGCTTAGTTCGGCCTGGCAGGGTGAACCCAGGACGTGAACATGGAGCGCGGGAAAGGAAGACAGAAGAGGCTCCAGCTCTCCAGCAGCTCTTCTTCCCTGACGCAACTGAAGCCTTGCTGAGGAAGCAGCGGCGAAGTGCTGTTCGCTCCAAGGCAAAGCCTCTGCGAATGCACAGCATTCGCTGAGAAATGTTTGGCGGGCTCCTGCTGCTTGCCTGAGCTCAGTCTCCCAGTGGGAGAAATGGCAGTGGGAGAAACCCGCATAGAGCGATAGCCTCTTTGCCGTAGCATTCCCTCTGGGAAAGCACAGCATTCTTTGGAAATCAGAGTCGGGTCTGTGGGATGCGGCCTGCTGCTTGCCAGAGTTGGTCTCCACAGCACGGTGTAATAAACCCGCATGGAGCGAAATCCTCTTTGCCTGGGCATCCCCTCTGCCTGAGAGAGAAGCGCGGTGGCGCCTGTGGAAAGAGCCTTAAGGAAAGGGACACGTCTGTCACGGCATAGCGAGGAAAGCCTGGCTGCTAAGGAGACACGAGGGGAAGATTAGGGCAGGGGAAAGGGCTCCACTCTGTGGAAGGAGTCTGGGCAGAAGGCAGGCCTGTCCTGTGCCTCTGGTCCCAAGGGGACCGCATCACCTTGGCCACCTGCCCCGTCGGCAGTCGGGCTTGCTCCAAGGTGCCATACCCGGAACTCGCAGAAACAACCCCATGGATAAACGGGCAGTCAGATGCCGTCTTCCACCAAGATGTGGCAGTGTTGTGGGTGGCAGGGGGTGTGCCTGGTAAGGAGTGGAGACAGTCCCCCACAGTTCCCCATCCCAGTGCACGGGCCGTGTGCAGGGATCCTGTCGCCTTCTCTCTCCTGTGGTGAAGGCACTGGTCTAGACCCCGAGTCTGCCTGAGCGCATGAGCAAAAGTCAAAGCCTTACCTATGACAGGAGATGGTAATAGGCATAGAGTGCCATGCTAGGCCACGCACGCTGCTGCAGGGTTGTGACTGGGTCTGCTTTGTTCGGCATAGCAAGGTGAACCGCGGGCGCGAAATAGGAGCACGGGAATGCAAGGCCCAAGAGGCACCAGCTCTCCCACGGCTCTTCATCCCTGCCGCGACAGAGCGAACGACCAAAGCCTTGCTGAGGAAGCAGCAGCGAAGTGCGGTTCGCACCAAGCTGAAAACTTCTGCAAAAGCATAGCAGTCGCTGGGAAATCAGAGTTGGTTCTGTGGGCTGCTTTTGTTGCTTGCCTTAGGCTAGTGTGGGAGGAACACGCGTAGAGCGAAAGCCTCATTGCCTGGGCATCCCCTCTGGGAAAGCACAGCATTCTATTGGAAATCAGAGTCGGGTCTGTGGGATGCTGCCTGCTGCTTGCCAGAGCTAGTTTCCACAGCATGGTGTAATAAACCCGCATGGAGCGAAATCCTCTTTGCCTGGGCAACCCCTCTGCCTGAGAGAGAAGCGCGGTGGCGCCTGTGGAAAGAGCCTTAAGGAAAGGGACACGTCTGTCACGGCAGAGCGAGGAAAGCCTGGCTGCTAAGGAGACACGAGGGGAAGATTAGGGCAGGGGAAAGGGCTCCACTCTGAGGAAGGAGTCTGGGCAGAAAGCATGCCTGTCCTGAGCCTTTGGGCTCAATGAGACAGCAGCTCCTTGGCCACCTGTCCGTGGTGGAGACATGGGCTTGCCACCAGGCGCCTACCCTGAACGTGAGCAACAACTCCCAGAAAGAACTGGCCATCAGATGCCGGCTTCCTCCAGGATGTGGAAGCTTGGAAGAGGCATGGGGTTTAAGGGGAAGGAGTGGGACCAGTCCCCCAAGCTCCCTATTCAGTGCATGGGCGGTGTGCAGGGATCCTGTCACCTCTCCTTTCCTGTGGGGAAAGCACAGGCTTAGTCTGCGAGTCCGCCAGAGTAAAAGGCCAAGCGATGCCTACCCTTTGAGATGTTTGTGTGCATAGAGTGCCATCCTATGCTACGCAGGCTACTGCACTTTTGTGGCTCTGTCTGCTTAGTTCGGCCTGGCAGGGTGAACCCAGGACGTGAACATGGAGCGCGGGAAAGGAAGACAGAAGAGGCTCCAGCTCTCCAGCAGCTCTTCTTCCCTGACGCGACTGAAGCCTTGATGAGGAAGCAGCGGCGAAGTGCTGTTCGCTCCAAGGCAAAGCCTCTGCGAATGCACAGCATTCGCTGAGAAATGTTTGGCGGGCTTCTGCTGCTTGCCTGAGCTCAGTCTCCCAGTGGGAGAAATGGCAGTGGGAGAAACCCGCATAGAGCGAAAGCCTCTTTGCCGTAGCATTCCCTCTGGGAAAGCACAGCATTCTTTGGGAAATCAGAGTCGGGTCTGTGGGATGCGGCCTGCTGCTTGCCAGAGTTGGTCTCCACAGCACGGTGTAATAAACCCGCATGGAGCGAAATCCTCTTTGCCTGGGCATCCCCTCTGCCTGAGAGAGAAGCGCGGTGGCGCCTGTGGAAAGAGCCTTAAGGAAAGGGACACGTCTGTCACGGCAGAGCGAGGAAAGCCTGGCTGCTAAGGAGACACGAGGGGAAGATTAGGGCAGGGGAAAGGGCTCCACTCTGAGGAAGGAGTCTGGGCAGAAAGCATGCCTGTCCTGAGCCTTTGGGCTCAAGGAGACAGCAGCTCCTTGGCCACCTGTCCGTGGTGGAGACATGGGCTTGCCACCAGGCGCCTACCCTGAACTCGAGAAACAACTCCCAGAAAGAACTGGCCATCAGATGCCGGCTTCCTCCAGGACTTGGAAGCTTGGAAGAGGCATGGGGTTTAAGGGGAAGGAGTGGGGACAGTCCCCCAAGCTCCCTATTCAGTGCATGGGCGGTGTGCAGGGATCCTGTCACCTCTCCTTTCCTGTGGGGAAAGCACTGGCTTAGTCTGCGAGTCCGCCAGAGTAAAAGGCCAAGCGATGCCTACCCTTTGAGATGTTTGTGTGCATAGAGTGCCATCCTATGCTACGCAGGCTACTGCACTTTTGTGGCTCTGTCTGCTTAGTTCGGCCTGGCAGGGTGAACCCAGGACGTGAACATGGAGCGCGGGAAAGGAAGACAGAAGAGGCACCAGCTCTCCAGCAGCTCTTCTTCCCTGACGCGACTGAAGCCTTGATGAGGAAGCAGTGGCGAAGTGCTGTTCGCTCCAAGGCAAAGCCTCTGCGAATGCACAGCATTCGCTGAGAAATGTTTGGCGGGCTTCTGCTGCTTGCCTGAGCTCAGTCTCCCAGTGGGAGAAATGGCAGTGGGAGAAACCCGCATAGAGCGAAAGCCTCTTTGCCGTAGCATTCCCTCTGGGAAAGCACAGCATTCTTCGGGAAATAAGAGTCGGGTCTGTGGGATGCGGCCTGCTGCTTGCCAGAGTTGGTCTCCACAGCACGGTGTAATAAACCCGCATGGAGCGAAATCCTCTTTGCCTGGGCATCCCCTCTGCCTGAGAGAGAAGCGCGGTGGCGCCTGTGGAAAGAGCCTTAAGGAAAGGGACACGTCTGTCACGGCATAGCGAGGAAAGCCTGGCTGCTAAGGAGACACGAGGGGAAGATTAGGGCAGGGGAAAGGGCTCCACTCTGAGGAAGGCGTCTGGGCAGAAAGCATGCCTGTCCTGAGCCTTTGGGCTCAAGGAGACAGCAGCTCCTTGGCCACCTGTCCGTGGTGGAGACATGGGCTTGCCACCAGGCGCCTACCCTGAACTCGAGAAACAACTCCCAGAAAGAACTGGCCATCAGATGCCGGCTTCCTCCAGGACTTGGAAGCTTGGAAGAGGCATGGGGTTTAAGGGGAAGGAGTGGGGACAGTCCCCCAAGCTCCCTATTCAGTGCACGGGCGGTGTGCAGGGATCCTGTCACCTCTCCTTTCCTGTGGGGAAAGCACTGGCTAAGTCCGCGCGTCCTCCTGAGCGGCAGAGTAAAGGGCCAAGCGATGCCTACCCTTTGAGATGTTTGTGTGCATAAAGTGCCATCCTAGGAAATGCACACTACTGCACTTTTGTGGCTCTGTCCGCTTAGTTCGGCCTGGCAGGGTGAACCCAGGACGCGAACATGGAGCCTGGGAAAGCAAGGCCCAAGAGGCACCAGCTCTCCCGCATCTCTTCTTCCCTGACGCGACTGAAGCCTTGCTGAGGAAGTAGCGGCGAAGTGCTGTTCGCTCCAAGGCAAAACCTCTGCGAAAACACAGCATTCGCTGAGAAATGATCTGCGGGCTGCTGCTGCTTGTCTGAGCCCAGTCTCCCAGTGGGAGAAATGGCGGTGGGAGAAACCCGCATACAGTGAAAGCCTCTTTGCCTGGGCATCTCTCCTGGGAAAGCACAGCATTCGTAGGGAAATCAGAGTTGGGTTTGGGGATGCTGCTGCTGCTTGCCTTAGCTAGTCTCCGCAGCACTGTGAAAGATACCGCAAGGAGCGAAATACCCTTTGCCCTAGCATCCCCTCTGCCTGAGAGAGAAGCATGGTCGCACAAGTCTGTCACCGCCGTCCCCAGGAGCAAGTGTGGTGAAGGCACAGCACGCCGCCCCCTGGGATGAGAAGGAGCCCTTGGCCTTGGAGTCGGGAAACGCTTGGGAAGCAGAATAGCCTGCCATGGCACGAACAGCAGGCCAGTGGCAAGACAAGTGTCACCCGCTCCCTGTGCGGAGAGATTGAAGCCTGGGTGCTAAGGAGACATGAGGGGACGACTAGGGCAAGGGCGCGTGCTACACTCTGAGGAAGGAGTCTGGGCAGATAGCAGGCCTGTCCTGTGCCTCTGGTCCCAAGGGGAGAATATCTCCTAGGCCACCTGTCCCAAGGGCAGTCGGGCTTGCCCCCAGGTGCCATACCCGGCACTCGCAGAAACAACCCCATGGAGAAACGGGCAGTCAGATGCCGTCTTCCACCAAGATGTGGCAGTGTTGTGGGTGGCAGGGTTTGTGCCTGGTAAGGAGTGGAGACAGTCCCCCACAGTTCCCCATCCCAGTGCACGGGCCGTGTGCAGGGATCCTGTCGCCTTCTCTCTCCTGTGGTGAAGGCACTGGTCTAGACCCCGAGTCTGCCTGAGCGCATGAGCAAAAGGCTAAGCCTTACCTACGCCAGGAGATGGTAATGGGCATAGAGTGCCATGCTAGGCCACGCACACTGCTGCAGGGTTGTGACTGTGTCTGCTTAGTTCGGCTTAGCAAGGTGAACCCTGGGCGCGAACTGGGAGCCCGGGAATGGAAGGCCCAAGAGGCACCACCTCTCCCGCGACTCTTCATCCCTGCCGCGACAGAGCAAATGACCAAAGCCTTGCTGAGGAAGCAGCAGCGAAGTGCGGTTCGCACCAAGCTGACAACCTCTGCGAAAGCATAGCACTCGCTGGGAAATCAGAGTTGGTTCTGTGGGCTGCTTTTGCTGCTTGCCTTAGCCTAGTATTCACAGCACGATGGGAGAAACACGCATAGAGCGAAAGACTCTTTGCCGGGGCATCCCCTTGGGAAGGCAGAGCATTTTTTGGGAAATCAGAGTGGGGTCTGTGGGATGCTGCCTGCTGCTTGCCAGAGCTGGTCTCCACAGCACGGTGTAATACACCCGCATGGAGCGAAATCCTCTTTGCCTGGGCATCACCTCTGCCTGAGAGAGAAGCGCGGTGGCCCCTGTGGAAAGAGCCTTAAGGAAAGGGACACGTCTGTCACGACAGAGAGATGGAAGCCTGGCTGCTAAGGAGAAACGAGGGGAAGCTTAGGGCAGGGGAAAGGGCTCCATTCTGAGGAAGGAGTCTGGGCAGAAAGCATGCCTGTCCTCGGCCTTTGGGCTCAAGGAGACAGCAGCTCCTTGGCCACCTGTCCGTGGTGGAGACATGGGCTTGCCACCAGGCGCCTACCCTGAACGTGAGCAACAACTCCCAGAAAGAACTGGGCATCAGAAGCCGGCTTTCTCCAGGATGGGGAAGCTTGGAGGAGGCACGGGGTTTAAGGGGAAGGAGTGGGGACAGTCCCCCAAAGCTCCCTATTCAGTGCACGGGCAGTGTGCAGGGATTCTGTCACCTCTCCTTTCCTGTGGGGAAAGCACTGGCTTAGTCTGCGAGTCCGCCTGAGCGCCAGAGTAAAAGGCCAAGCGATGCCTACCCGGGAGATGTTTGTGTGCATAGAGTGCCATCCTAGGCTACGCAGGCTACTGCACTTTTGTGGCTCTGTCTGCTTAGTTCGGCCTGGCAGGGTGAACCCAGGACGTGAACATGGAGCCCGGGAAAGGAAGACAGAAGAGGCACCAGCTCTCCCGCAGCTCTTCTTCCCTGACGAAACTGAAGCCTTGCTGAGGAAGCAGCGGCGAAGTGCTGTTCGCTCCAAGGCAAAGCCTCTGCGAAAGCACAGCATTCGCTGAGAAATGTTCGGCGGGCTGCTGCTGCTTGCCTGAGCTCAGTCTCCCAGTGGGAGAAATCGCGGTGGGAGAACCCGCATACAGTGAAAGCCTCTTTGCCTGGGCATCACCCCTGGGAAAGCACCGCATTCGTAGGGAATTCAGAGTTGGGTTTGGGGATGCTGCTGCTGCTTGCCTGAGCTAGTCTCCGCAGCACGGTGGAAGATACCCGCATGGAGCGAAATACCCTTTGCCCTAGCATGCCCTCTGCCTGAGAGAGAAGCATGGTCGCACAAGTCTGTCACCGCGCTCCCCAGGAGGAAGTGTGGGGAAGGCCCCGCACGCCGCCCCCTGGGATGAGAAGGAGCCCTTGGCCTTGGGGTCCGGAAACGCTTGGGAAGCAGGATAGCCTGCCATGGCAGGAACAGCAGGCCAGTGGCAAGACAAGTGTCACCCACTCCCTGTGCGGAGAGATCGAAGCCTGGCTGCTAAGGAGACATGAGTGGACGACTAGGGCAGGGGCGCGTGCTCCACTCTGAGGAAGGAGTCGGGCAGATGGCAGGCCTGTCCTGTGCCTCTGGTCCCAAGGGGAGAGCATCTCCTAGGCCACCTGTCCCAAGGGCAGTCGGGCTTGCCCCCAGTTGCCATACCCGGAACTCGCAGAAACAACCCCATGGAGAAACGGGCAGTCAGATGCTGTCTTCCACCAAGATGTGGCAGTGTTGTGGGTGGCAGGGGTGTGCCTGGTAAGGAGTGGAGACAGACCCCACAGTTCCCCATCCCAGTGCACGGGTCGTGTGCAGGGATCCTGTTGCCTCCTCTCTCCTGTGGTGAAGGCACTGGCCTAGACCTCGAGTCTGCCTGAGCGCATTAGCAAAAGTCAAAGCCTTACCTATGACAGGAGATGGTAATAGGCATAGAGTGCCATCCTAGGCCATGCACGCTGCTGTAGGGTTGTGATTATGTCTGCTTAGTTCGGCTTAGCAAGGTCAACCCCAGGCGCTAACGGGGAGCCCAGGAATGCAAGGCCCAAGAGGCACCAGCTCTCCCGCGGCTCTTCATCCCAGCCACAACAGAGCGAACGACCAAAGCCTTGCTGAGGAAGCAGCAGCGAAGTGCGGTTCGCACCAAGCTGAAAACTTCTGCAAAAGCATAGCAGTCGCTGGGAAATCAGAGTTGGTTCTGTGGGCTGCTTTTGCTGCTTGCCTTAGCCTAGTATTCGCAGCACGATGGGAGAAACCCGCATAGAGCGAAAGCCTCTTTGACAGGGCATCCCCTCTGGGAAAGCACACCATTTTTGGGAAATCAAAGTCGGGTCTGTGGGATGCTGCCTGCTGCTTGCCAGAGCTGGTCTCCACAGCACGGTGTAATACACTCGCATGGAGCGAAATCCTCTTTGCCTGGGCAACCCCTCTGCCTGAGAAAGAAGCGCGGGGACGCCTGTGGAAAGAGCCTTAAGGAAATGGACACGTTTGTCAGGGCAGAGCGACGGAAGCCTGGCTGCTAAAGAGACACGAGGGGAAGATTAGGGCAGGGGAAAGGGCTCCACTCTGTGGAAGGAGTCTGGGCAGAAGGCAGGCCTGTCCTGTGCCTCTGGTCCCAAGGGGACCGCATCACCTTGGCCACCTGCCCCGTCGGCAGTCGGGCTTGCTCCAAGGTGCCATACCCGGAACTCGCAGAAACAACCCCATGGATAAACGGGCAGTCAGATGCCGTCTTCCACCAAGATGTGGCAGTGTTGTGGGTGGCAGGGTTTGTGCCTGGTAAGGAGTGGAGACAGTCCCCCACAGTTCCCCATCCCAGTGCACGGGCCGTGTGCAGGGATCCTGTCGCCTTCTCTCTCCTGTGGTGAAGGCACTGGTCTAGACCCCGAGTCTGCCTGAGCGCATGAGCAAAAGTCAAAGCCTTACCTATGACAGGAGATGGTAATAGGCATAGAGTGCCATGCTAGGCCACGCACGCTGCTGCAGGGTTGTGACTGGGTCTGCTTTGTTCGGCATAGCAAGGTGAACCGCGGGCGCGAAATAGGAGCACGGGAATGCAAGGCCCAAGAGGCACCAGCTCTCCCACGGCTCTTCATCCCTGCCGCGACAGAGCGAACGACCAAAGCCTTGCTGAGGAAGCAGCAGCGAAGTGCGGTTCGCACCAAGCTGAAAACTTCTGCAAAAGCATAGCAGTCGCTGGGAAATCAGAGTTGGTTCTGTGGGCTGCTTTTGTAGCTTGCCTTAGGCTAGTGTGGGAGGAACACGCGTAGAGCGAAAGCCTCATTGCCTGGGCATCCCCTCTGGGAAAGCACAGCATTCTATTGGAAATCAGAGTCGGGTCTGTGGGATGCTGCCCGCTGCTTGCCAGAGCTAGTTTCCACAGCATGGTGTAATAAACCCGCATGGAGCGAAATCCTCTTTGCCTGGGCAACCCCTCTGCCTGAGAGAGAAGCGCGGTGGCGCCTGTGGAAAGAGCCTTAAGGAAAGGGACACGTCTGTCACGGCATAGCGAGGAAAGCCTGGCTGCTAAGGAGACACGAGGGGAAGATTAGGGCAGGGGAAAGGGCTCCACTCTGAGGAAGGAGTCTGGGCAGAAAGCATGCCTGTCCTGAGCCTTTGGGCTCAAGGAGACAGCAGCTCCTTGGCCACCTGTCCGTGGTGGAGACATGGGCTTGCCACCAGGCGCCTACCCTGAACTCGAGAAACAACTCCCAGAAAGAACTGGCCATCAGATGCCGGCTTCCTCCAGGACTTGGAAGCTTGGAAGAGGCATGGGGTTTAAGGGGAAGGAGTGGGGACAGTCCCCGAAGCTCCCTATTCAGTGCACGGGCGGTGTGCAGGGATCCTGTCACCTCTCCTTTCCTGTGGGGAAAGCACTGGCTAAGTCCGCGAGTCTTCCTGAGCGGCAGAGTAAAGGGCCAAGCGATGCCTACCCGGGAGATGTTTGTGTGCATAAAGTGCCATCCTAGGAAATGCACACTACTGCACTTTTGTGGCTCTGTCCGCTTAGTTCGGCCTGGCAGGGTGAACCCAGGACGCGAACATGGAGCCTGGGAAAGCAAGGCCCAAGAGGCACCAGCTCTCCCGCATCTCTTCTTCCCTGACGCGACTGAAGCCTTGCTGAGGAAGCAGCGGCGAAGTGCTGTTCACTCCAAGGCAAAACCTCTGCGAAAACACAGCATTCGCTGAGAAATGATCTGCGGGCTGCTGCTGCTTGTCTGAGCCCAGTCTCCCAGTGGGAGAAATGGCGGTGGGAGAAACCCGCATACAGTGAAAGCCTCTTTGCCTGGGCATCTCTCCTGGGAAAGCACAGCATTCGTAGGGAAATCAGAGTTGGGTTTGGGGATGCTGCTGCTGCTTGCCTTAGCTAGTCTCCGCAGCACTGTGAAAGATACCG
Source organism: Mustela nivalis (assembly GCF_964662115.1). Taxonomy (NCBI): domain Eukaryota; kingdom Metazoa; phylum Chordata; class Mammalia; order Carnivora; family Mustelidae; genus Mustela; species Mustela nivalis. The sequence continues at coordinate 736,988 of NW_028136378.1, forward strand.
CAAGGAGCGAAATACCCTTTGCCCTAGCATCCCCTCTGCCTGAGAGAGAAGCATGGTCGCACAAGTCTGTCACCGCCCTCCCCAGGAGCAAGTGTGGTGAAGGCACAGCACGCCGCCCCCTGGGATGAGAAGGAGCCCTTGGCCTTGGAGTCGGGAAACGCTTGGGAAGCAGAATAGCCTGCCATGGCACGAACAGCAGGCCAGTGGCAAGACAAGTGTCACCCGCTCCCTGTGCGGAGAGATTGAAGCCTGGGTGCTAAGGAGACATGAGGGGACGACTAGGGCAAGGGCGCGTGCTACACTCTGAGGAAGGAGTCTGGGCAGATGGCAGGCCTGTCCTGTGCCTCTGGTCCCAAGGGGAGAATATCTCCTAGGCCACCTGTCCCAAGGGCAGTCGGGCTTGCCCCCAGGTGCCATACCCGGCACTCGCAGAAACAACCCCATGGAGAAACGGGCAGTCAGATGCCGTCTTCCACCAAGATGTGGCAGTGTTGTGGGTGGCAGGGGGTGTGCCTGGTAAGGAGTGGAGACAGTCCCCCACAGTTCCCCATCCCAGTGCACGGGCCCTGTGCAGGGATGCTGTCGCCTCCTCTCTCCTGTGGTGAAGGCACTGGCCTAGACCCCGAGTCTGCCTGAGCGTCAGAGCAAAAGGCTAAGCCTTACCTACGCCAGGAGATGGTAATGGGCATAGAGTGCCATGCTAGGCCACGCACACTGCTGCAGGGTTGTGACTGTGTCTGCTTAGTTCGGCTTAGCAAGGTGAACCCTGGGCGCGAACTGGGAGCCCGGGAATGGAAGGCCCAAGAGGCACCACCTCTCCCGCGACTCTTCATCCCTGCCGCGACAGAGCAAATGACCAAAGCCTTGCTGAGGAAGCAGCAGCGAAGTGCGGTTCGCGCCAAGCTGACAACCTCTGCGAAAGCATAGCACTCGCTGGGAAATCAGAGTTGGTTCTGTGGGCTGCTTTTGCTGCTTGCCTTAGCCTAGTATTCACAGCACGATGGGAGAAACACGCATAGAGCGAAAGACTCTTTGCCGGGGCATCCCCTTGGGAAGGCAGAGCATTTTTTGGGAAATCAGAGTGGGGTCTGTGGGATGCTGCCTGCTGCTTGCCAGAGCTGGTCTCCACAGCACGGTGTAATACACCCGCATGGAGCGAAATCCTCTTTGCCTGGGCATCACCTCTGCCTGAGAGAGAAGCGCGGTGGCGCCTGTGGAAAGAGCCTTAAGGAAAGGGACACGTCTGTCACGACAGAGAGATGGAAGCCTGGCTGCTAAGGAGAAACGAGGGGAAGCTTAGGGCAGGGGAAAGGGCTCCATTCTGAGGAAGGAGTCTGGGCAGAAAGCATGCCTGTCCTCGGCCTTTGGGCTCAAGGAGACAGCAGCTCCTTGGCCACCTGTCCGTGGTGGAGACATGGGCTTGCCACCAGGCGCCTACCCTGAACGTGAGCAACAACTCCCAGAAAGAACTGGGCATCAGAAGCCGGCTTTCTCCAGGATGGGGAAGCTTGGAGGAGGCACGGGGTTTAAGGGGAAGGAGTGGGGACAGTCCCCCAAAGCTCCCTATTCAGTGCACGGGCGGTGTGCAGGGATTCTGTCACCTCTCCTTTCCTGTGGGGAAAGCACTGGCTTAGTCTGCGAGTCCGCCTGAGCGCCAGAGTAAAAGGCCAAGCGATGCCTACCCGGGAGATGTTTGTGTGCATAGAGTGCCATCCTAGGCTACGCAGGCTACTGCACTTTTGTGGCTCTGTCTGCTTAGTTCGGCCTGGCAGGGTGAACCCAGGACGTGAACATGGAGCCCGGGAAAGGAAGACAGAAGAGGCACCAGCTCTCCCGCAGCTCTTCTTCCCTGACGAAACTGAAGCCTTGCTGAGGAAGCAGCGGCGAAGTGCTGTTCGCTCCAAGGCAAAGCCTCTGCGAAAGCACAGCATTCGCTGAGAAATGTTCGGCGGGCTGCTGCTGCTTGCCTGAGCTCAGTCTCCCAGTGGGAGAAATCGCGGTGGGAGAACCCGCATACAGTGAAAGCCTCTTTGCCTGGGCATCACCCCTGGGAAAGCACCGCATTCGTAGGGAATTCAGAGTTGGGTTTGGGGATGCTGCTGCTGCTTGCCTGAGCTAGTCTCCGCAGCACGGTGGAAGATACCCGCATGGAGCGAAATACCCTTTGCCCTAGCATGCCCTCTGCCTGAGAGAGAAGCATGGTCGCACAAGTCTGTCACCGCGCTCCCCAGGAGGAAGTGTGGGGAAGGCCCCGCACGCCGCCCCCTGGGATGAGAAGGAGCCCTTGGCCTTGGGGTCCGGAAACGCTTGGGAAGCAGGATAGCCTGCCATGGCAGGAACAGCAGGCCAGTGGCAAGACAAGTGTCACCCACTCCCTGTGCGGAGAGATCGAAGCCTGGCTGCTAAGGAGACATGAGTGGACGACTAGGGCAGGGGCGCGTGCTCCACTCTGAGGAAGGAGTCGGGCAGATGGCAGGCCTGTCCTGTGCCTCTGGTCCCAAGGGGAGAGCATCTCCTAGGCCACCTGTCCCAAGGGCAGTCGGGCTTGCCCCCAGTTGCCATACCCGGAACTCGCAGAAACAACCCCATGGAGAAACGGGCAGTCAGATGCTGTCTTCCACCAAGATGTGGCAGTGTTGTGGGTGGCAGGGGTGTGCCTGGTAAGGAGTGGAGACAGACCCCACAGTTCCCCATCCCAGTGCACGGGTCGTGTGCAGGGATCCTGTTGCCTCCTCTCTCCTGTGGTGAAGGCACTGGCCTAGACCTCGAGTCTGCCTGAGCGCATTAGCAAAAGTCAAAGCCTTACCTATGACAGGAGATGGTAATAGGCATAGAGTGCCATCCTAGGCCATGCACGCTGCTGTAGGGTTGTGATTATGTCTGCTTAGTTCGGCTTAGCAAGGTCAACCCCAGGCGCTAACGGGGAGCCCAGGAATGCAAGGCCCAAGAGGCACCAGCTCTCCCGCGGCTATTCATCCCAGCCACAACAGAGCGAACGACCAAAGCCTTGCTGAGGAAGCAGCAGCGAAGTGCGGTTCGCACCAAGCTGAAAACTTCTGCAAAAGCATAGCAGTCGCTGGGAAATCAGAGTTGGTTCTGTGGGCTGCTTTTGCTGCTTGCCTTAGCCTAGTATTCGCAGCACGATGGGAGAAACCCGCATAGAGCGAAAGCCTCTTTGACAGGGCATCCCCTCTGGGAAAGCACACCATTCTTTGGGAAATCAAAGTCGGGTCTGTGGGATGCTGCCTGCTGCTTGCCCGAGCTGGTCTCCACAGCACGGTGTAATACACTCGCATGGAGCGAAATCCTCTTTGCCTGGGCAACACCTCTGCCTGAGAAAGAAGCGCGGTGACGCCTGTGGAAAGAGCCTTAAGGAAATGGACACGTTTGTCAGGGCAGAGCGACGGAAGCCTGGCTGCTAAAGAGACACGAGGGGAAGATTAGGGCAGGGGAAAGGGCTCCACTCTGTGGAAGGAGTCTGGGCAGAAGGCAGGCCTGTCCTGTGCCTCTGGTCCCAAGGGGACCGCATCACCTTGGCCACCTGCCCCGTCGGCAGTCGGGCTTGCTCCAAGGTGCCATACCCGGAACTCGCAGAAACAACCCCATGGATAAACGGGCAGTCAGATGCCGTCTTCCACCAAGATGTGGCAGTGTTGTGGGTGGCAGGGTTTGTGCCTGGTAAGGAGTGGAGACAGTCCCCCACAGTTCCCCATCCCAGTGCACGGGCCGTGTGCAGGGATCCTGTCGCCTTCTCTCTCCTGTGGTGAAGGCACTGGTCTAGACCCCGAGTCTGCCTGAGCGCATGAGCAAAAGTCAAAGCCTTACCTATGACAGGAGATGGTAATAGGCATAGAGTGCCATGCTAGGCCACGCACGCTGCTGCAGGGTTGTGACTGGGTCTGCTTTGTTCGGCATAGCAAGGTGAACCGCGGGCGCGAAATAGGAGCACGGGAATGCAAGGCCCAAGAGGCACCAGCTCTCCTACGGTTCTTCATCCCTGCCGCGACAGAGCGAACGACCAAAGCCTTGCTGAGGAAGCAGCAGCGAAGTGCGGTTCGCACCAAGCTGAAAACTTCTGCAAAAGCATTGCAGTCGCTGGGAAATCAGAGTTGGTTCTGTGGGCTGCTTTTGTTGCTTGCCTTAGGCTAGTGTGGGAGGAACACGCGTAGAGCGAAAGCCTCATTGCCTGGGCATCCCCTCTGGGAAAGCACAGCATTCTATTGGAAATCAGAGTCGGGTCTGTGGGATGCTGCCCGCTGCTTGCCAGAGCTAGTTTCCACAGCATGGTGTAATAAACCCGCATGGAGCGAAATCCTCTTTGCCTGGGCAACCCCTCTGCCTGAGAGAGAAGCGCGGTGGCGCCTGTGGAAAGAGCCTTAAGGAAAGGGACACGTCTGTCACGGCAGAGCGAGGAAAGCCTGGCTGCTAAGGAGACACGAGGGGAAGATTAGGGCAGTGGAAAGGGCTCCACTCTGAGGAAGGAGTCTGGGCAGAAAGCATGCCTGTCCTGAGCCTTTGGGCTCAAGGAGACAGCAGCTCCTTGGCCACCTGTCCGTGGTGGAGACATGGGCTTGCCACCAGGCGCCTACCCTGAACTCGAGAAACAACTCCCAGAAAGAACTGGCCATCAGATGCCGGCTTCCTCCAGGATGTGGAAGCTTGGAAGAGGCATGGGGTTTAAGGGGAAGGAGTGGGGACAGTCCCCCAAGCTCCCTATTCAGTGCATGGGCGGTGTGCAGGGATCCTGTCACCTCTCCTTTCCTGTGGGGAAAGCACTGGCTTAGTCTGCGAGTCCGCCAGAGTAAAAGGCCAAGCGATGCCTTCCCTTTGAGATGTTTGTGTGCATAGAGTGCCATCCTATGCTACGCAGGCTACTGCACTTTTGTGGCTCTGTCTGCTTAGTTCGGCCTGGCAGGGTGAACCCAGGACGTGAACATGGAGCGCGGGAAAGGAAGACAGAAGAGCACCAGCTCTCCAGCAGCTCTTCTTCCCTGACGCGACTGAAGCCTTGCTGAGGAAGCAGCGGCGAAGTGCTGTTCGCTCCAAGGCAAAGCCTCTGCGAATGCACAGCATTCGCTGAGAAATGTTTGGCGGGCTTCTGCTGCTTGCCTGAGCTCAGTCTCCCAGTGGGAGAAATGGCAGTGGGAGAAACCCGCATAGAGCGATAGCCTCTTTGCCGTAGCATTCCCTCTGGGAAAGCACAGCATTCTTTGGAAATCAGAGTCGGGTCTGTGGGATGCGGCCTGCTGCTTGCCAGAGTTGGTCTCCACAGCACGGTGTAATAAACCCGCATGGAGCGAAATCCTCTTTGCCTGGGCATCCCCTCTGCCTGAGAGAGAAGCGCGGTGGCGCCTGTGGAAAGAGCCTTAAGGAAAGGGACAGGTCTGTCACGGCATAGCGAGGAAAGCCTGGCTGCTAAGGAGACACGAGGGGAAGATTAGGGCAGGGGAAAGGGCTCCACTCTGAGGAAGGCGTCTGGGCAGAAAGCATGCCTGTCCTGAGCCTTTGGGCTCAAGGAGACAGCAGCTCCTTGGCCACCTGTCCGTGGTGGAGACATGGGCTTGCCACCAGGCGCCTACCCTGAACGTGAGCAACAACTCCCAGAAAGAACTGGCCATCAGATGCCGGCTTCCTCCAGGATGTGGAAGCTTGGAAGAGGCATGGGGTTTAAGGGGAAGGAGTGGGGACAGTCCCCCAAGCTCCCTATTCAGTGCATGGGCGGTGTGCAGGGATCCTGTCACCTCTCCTTTCCTGTGGGGAAAGCACAGGCTTAGTCTGCGAGTCCGCCAGAGTAAAAGGCCAAGCGATGCCTACCCTTTGAGATGTTTGTGTGCATAGAGTGCCATCCTATGCTACGCAGGCTACTGCACTTTTGTGGCTCTGTCTGCTTAGTTCGGCCTGGCAGGGTGAACCCAGGACGTGAACATGGAGCGCGGGAAAGGAAGACAGAAGAGGCTCCAGCTCTCCAGCAGCTCTTCTTCCCTGACGCGACTGAAGCCTTGATGAGGAAGCAGCGGCGAAGTGCTGTTCGCTCCAAGGCAAAGCCTCTGCGAATGCACAGCATTCGCTGAGAAATGTTTGGCGGGCTTCTGCTGCTTGCCTGAGCTCAGTCTCCCAGTGGGAGAAATGGCAGTGGGAGAAACCCGCATAGAGCGAAAGCCTCTTTGCCGTAGCATTCCCTCTGGGAAAGCACAGCATTCTTTGGGAAATCAGAGTCGGGTCTGTGGGATGCGGCCTGCTGCTTGCCAGAGTTGGTCTCCACAGCACGGTGTAATAAACCCGCATGGAGCGAAATCCTCTTTGCCTGGGCATCCCCTCTGCCTGAGAGAGAAGCGCGGTGGCGCCTGTGGAAAGAGCCTTAAGGAAAGGGACACGTCTGTCACGGCATAGCGAGGAAAGCCTGGCTGCTAAGGAGACACGAGGGGAAGATTAGGGCAGGGGAAAGGGCTCCACTCTGAGGAAGGAGTCTGGGCAGAAAGCATGCCTGTCCTGAGCCTTTGGGCTCAAGGAGACAGCAGCTCCTTGGCCACCTGTCCGTGGTGGAGACATGGGCTTGCCACCAGGCGCCTACCCTGAACTCGAGAAACAACTCCCAGAAAGAACTGGCCATCAGATGCCGGCTTCCTCCAGGACTTGGAAGCTTGGAAGAGGCATGGGGTTTAAGGGGAAGGAGTGGGGACAGTCCCCCAAGCTCCCTATTCAGTGCATGGGCGGTGTGCAGGGATCCTGTCACCTCTCCTTTCCTGTGGGGAAAGCACTGGCTTAGTCTGCGAGTCCGCCAGAGTAAAAGGCCAAGCGATGCCTACCCTTTGAGATGTTTGTGTGCATAGAGTGCCATCCTATGCTACGCAGGCTACTGCACTTTTGTGGCTCTGTCTGCTTAGTTCGGCCTGGCAGGGTGAACCCAGGACGTGAACATGGAGCGCGGGAAAGGAAGACAGAAGAGGCACCAGCTCTCCAGCAGCTCTTCTTCCCTGACGCGACTGAAGCCTTGATGAGGAAGCAGTGGCGAAGTGCTGTTCGCTCCAAGGCAAAGCCTCTGCGAATGCACAGCATTCGCTGAGAAATGTTTGGCGGGCTTCTGCTGCTTGCCTGAGCTCAGTCTCCCAGTGGGAGAAATGGCAGTGGGAGAAACCCGCATAGAGCGAAAGCCTCTTTGCCGTAGCATTCCCTCTGGGAAAGCACAGCATTCTTCGGGAAATAAGAGTCGGGTCTGTGGGATGCGGCCTGCTGCTTGCCAGAGTTGGTCTCCACAGCACGGTGTAATAAACCCGCATGGAGCGAAATCCTCTTTGCCTGGGCATCCCCTCTGCCTGAGAGAGAAGCGCGGTGGCGCCTGTGGAAAGAGCCTTAAGGAAAGGGACACGTCTGTCACGGCATAGCGAGGAAAGCCTGGCTGCTAAGGAGACACGAGGGGAAGATTAGGGCAGGGGAAAGGGCTCCACTCTGAGGAAGGCGTCTGGGCAGAAAGCATGCCTGTCCTGAGCCTTTGGGCTCAAGGAGACAGCAGCTCCTTGGCCACCTGTCCGTGGTGGAGACATGGGCTTGCCACCAGGCGCCTACCCTGAACTCGAGAAACAACTCCCAGAAAGAACTGGCCATCAGATGCCGGCTTCCTCCAGGACTTGGAAGCTTGGAAGAGGCATGGGGTTTAAGGGGAAGGAGTGGGGACAGTCCCCCAAGCTCCCTATTCAGTGCACGGGCGGTGTGCAGGGATCCTGTCACCTCTCCTTTCCTGTGGGGAAAGCACTGGCTAAGTCCGCGCGTCCTCCTGAGCGGCAGAGTAAAGGGCCAAGCGATGCCTACCCTTTGAGATGTTTGTGTGCATAAAGTGCCATCCTAGGAAATGCACACTACTGCACTTTTGTGGCTCTGTCCGCTTAGTTCGGCCTGGCAGGGTGAACCCAGGACGCGAACATGGAGCCTGGGAAAGCAAGGCCCAAGAGGCACCAGCTCTCCCGCATCTCTTCTTCCCTGACGCGACTGAAGCCTTGCTGAGGAAGTAGCGGCGAAGTGCTGTTCGCTCCAAGGCAAAACCTCTGCGAAAACACAGCATTCGCTGAGAAATGATCTGCGGGCTGCTGCTGCTTGTCTGAGCCCAGTCTCCCAGTGGGAGAAATGGCGGTGGGAGAAACCCGCATACAGTGAAAGCCTCTTTGCCTGGGCATCTCTCCTGGGAAAGCACAGCATTCGTAGGGAAATCAGAGTTGGGTTTGGGGATGCTGCTGCTGCTTGCCTTAGCTAGTCTCCGCAGCACTGTGAAAGATACCGCAAGGAGCGAAATACCCTTTGCCCTAGCATCCCCTCTGCCTGAGAGAGAAGCATGGTCGCACAAGTCTGTCACCGCCGTCCCCAGGAGCAAGTGTGGTGAAGGCACAGCACGCCGCCCCCTGGGATGAGAAGGAGCCCTTGGCCTTGGAGTCGGGAAACGCTTGGGAAGCAGAATAGCCTGCCATGGCACGAACAGCAGGCCAGTGGCAAGACAAGTGTCACCCGCTCCCTGTGCGGAGAGATTGAAGCCTGGGTGCTAAGGAGACATGAGGGGACGACTAGGGCAAGGGCGCGTGCTACACTCTGAGGAAGGAGTCTGGGCAGATAGCAGGCCTGTCCTGTGCCTCTGGTCCCAAGGGGAGAATATCTCCTAGGCCACCTGTCCCAAGGGCAGTCGGGCTTGCCCCCAGGTGCCATACCCGGCACTCGCAGAAACAACCCCATGGAGAAACGGGCAGTCAGATGCCGTCTTCCACCAAGATGTGGCAGTGTTGTGGGTGGCACGGTTTGTGCCTGGTAAGGAGTGGAGACAGTCCCCCACAGTTCCCCATCCCAGTGCACGGGCCGTGTGCAGGGATCCTGTCGCCTTCTCTCTCCTGTGGTGAAGGCACTGGTCTAGACCCCGAGTCTGCCTGAGCGTCAGAGCAAAAGGCTAAGCCTTACCTACGCCAGGAGATGGTAATGGGCATAGAGTGCCATGCTAGGCCACGCACACTGCTGCAGGGTTGTGACTGTGTCTGCTTAGTTCGGCTTAGCAAGGTGAACCCTGGGCGCGAACTGGGAGCCCGGGAATGGAAGGCCCAAGAGGCACCACCTCTCCCGCGACTCTTCATCCCTGCCGCGACAGAGCAAATGACCAAAGCCTTGCTGAGGAAGCAGCAGCGAAGTGCGGTTCGCGCCAAGCTGACAACCTCTGCGAAAGCATAGCACTCGCTGGGAAATCAGAGTTGGTTCTGTGGGCTGCTTTTGCTGCTTGCCTTAGCCTAGTATTCACAGCACGATGGGAGAAACACGCATAGAGCGAAAGACTCTTTGCCGGGGCATCCCCTTGGGAAGGCAGAGCATTTTTTGGGAAATCAGAGTGGGGTCTGTGGGATGCTGCCTGCTGCTTGCCAGAGCTGGTCTCCACAGCACGGTGTAATACACCCGCATGGAGCGAAATCCTCTTTGCCTGGGCATCACCTCTGCCTGAGAGAGAAGCGCGGTGGCCCCTGTGGAAAGAGCCTTAAGGAAAGGGACACGTCTGTCACGACAGAGAGATGGAAGCCTGGCTGCTAAGGAGAAACGAGGGGAAGCTTAGGGCAGGGGAAAGGGCTCCATTCTGAGGAAGGAGTCTGGGCAGAAAGCATGCCTGTCCTCAGCCTTTGGGCTCAAGGAGACAGCAGCTCCTTGGCCACCTGTCCGTGGTGGAGACATGGGCTTGCCACCAGGCGCCTACCCTGAACGTGAGCAACAACTCCCAGAAAGAACTGGGCATCAGAAGCCGGCTTTCTCCAGGATGGGGAAGCTTGGAGGAGGCACGGGGTTTAAGGGGAAGGAGTGGGGACAGTCCCCCAAAGCTCCCTATTCAGTGCACGGGCGGTGTGCAGGGATTCTGTCACCTCTCCTTTCCTGTGGGGAAAGCACTGGCTTAGTCTGCGAGTCCGCCTGAGCGCCAGAGTAAAAGGCCAAGCGATGCCTACCCGGGAGATGTTTGTGTGCATAGAGTGCCATCCTAGGCTACGCAGGCTACTGCACTTTTGTGGCTCTGTCTGCTTAGTTCGGCCTGGCAGGGTGAACCCAGGACGTGAACATGGAGCCCGGGAAAGGAAGACAGAAGAGGCACCAGCTCTCCCGCAGCTCTTCTTCCCTGACGAAACTGAAGCCTTGCTGAGGAAGCAGCGGCGAAGTGCTGTTCGCTCCAAGGCAAAGCCTCTGCGAAAGCACAGCATTCGCTGAGAAATGTTCGGCGGGCTGCTGCTGCTTGCCTGAGCTCAGTCTCCCAGTGGGAGAAATCGCGGTGGGAGAACCCGCATACAGTGAAAGCCTCTTTGCCTGGGCATCACCCCTGGGAAAGCACCGCATTCGTAGGGAATTCAGAGTTGGGTTTGGGGATGCTGCTGCTGCTTGCCTGAGCTAGTCTCCGCAGCACGGTGGAAGATACCCGCATGGAGCGAAATACCCTTTGCCCTAGCATGCCCTCTGCCTGAGAGAGAAGCATGGTCGCACAAGTCTGTCACCGCGCTCCCCAGGAGGAAGTGTGGGGAAGGCCCCGCACGCCGCCCCCTGGGATGAGAAGGAGCCCTTGGCCTTGGGGTCCGGAAACGCTTGGGAAGCAGGATAGCCTGCCATGGCAGGAACAGCAGGCCAGTGGCAAGACAAGTGTCACCCACTCCCTGTGCGGAGAGATCGAAGCCTGGGTGCTAAGGAGACATGAGTGGACGACTAGGGCAGGGGCGCGTGCTCCACTCTGAGGAAGGAGTCGGGCAGATGGCAGGCCTGTCCTGTGCCTCTGGTCCCAAGGGGAGAGCATCTCCTAGGCCACCTGTCCCAAGGGCAGTCGGGCTTGCCCCCAGTTGCCATACCCGGAACTCGCAGAAACAACCCCATGGAGAAACGGGCAGTCAGATGCTGTCTTCCACCAAGATGTGGCAGTGTTGTGGGTGGCAGGGGTGTGCCTGGTAAGGAGTGGAGACAGACCCCACAGTTCCCCATCCCAGTGCACGGGTCGTGTGCAGGGATCCTGTTGCCTCCTCTCTCCTGTGGTGAAGGCACTGGCCTAGACCTCGAGTCTGCCTGAGCGCATTAGCAAAAGTCAAAGCCTTACCTATGACAGGAGATGGTAATAGGCATAGAGTGCCATCCTAGGCCATGCACGCTGCTGTAGGGTTGTGATTATGTCTGCTTAGTTTGGCTTAGCAAGGTCAACCCCAGGCGCTAACGGGGAGCCCAGGAATGCAAGGCCCAAGAGGCACCAGCTCTCCCGCGGCTCTTCATCCCAGCCACAACAGAGCGAACGACCAAAGCCTTGCTGAGGAAGCAGCAGCGAAGTGCGGTTCGCACCAAGCTGAAAACTTCTGCAAAAGCATAGCAGTCGCTGGGAAATCAGAGTTGGTTCTGTGGGCTGCTTTTGCTGCTTGCCTTAGCCTAGTATTCGCAGCACGATGGGAGAAACCCGCATAGAGCGAAAGCCTCTTTGACAGGGCATCCCCTCTGGGAAAGCACTCCATTTTTGGGAAATCAAAGTCGGGTCTGTGGGATGCTGCCTGCTGCTTGCCAGAGCTGGTCTCCACAGCACGGTGTAATACACTCGCATGGAGCGAAATCCTCTTTGCCTGGGCAACCCCTCTGCCTGAGAAAGAAGCGCGGGGACGCCTGTGGAAAGAGCCTTAAGGAAATGGACACGTTTGTCAGGGCAGAGCGACGGAAGCCTGGCTGCTAAAGAGACACGAGGGGAAGATTAGGGCAGGGGAAAGGGCTCCACTCTGTGGAAGGAGTCTGGGCAGAAGGCAGGCCTGTCCTGTGCCTCTGGTCCCAAGGGGACCGCATCACCTTGGCCACCTGCCCCGTCGGCAGTCGGGCTTGCTCCAAGGTGCCATACCCGGAACTCGCAGAAACAACCCCATGGATAAACGGGCAGTCAGATGCCGTCTTCCACCAAGATGTGGCAGTGTTGTGGGTGGCAGGGTTTGTGCCTGGTAAGGAGTGGAGACAGTCCCCCACAGTTCCCCATCCCAGTGCACGGGCCGTGTGCAGGGATCCTGTCGCCTTCTCTCTCCTGTGGTGAAGGCACTGGTCTAGACCCCGAGTCTGCCTGAGCGCATGAGCAAAAGTCAAAGCCTTACCTATGACAGGAGATGGTAATAGGCATAGAGTGCCATGCTAGGCCACGCACGCTGCTGCAGGGTTGTGACTGTGTCTGCTCTGTTCGGCATAGCAAGGTGAACCGCGGGCGCGAAATAGGAGCACGGGAATGCAAGGCCCAAGAGGCACCAGCTCTCCCACGGCTCTTCATCCCTGCCGCGACAGAGCGAACGACCAAAGCCTTGCTGAGGAAGCAGCAGCGAAGTGCGGTTCGCACCAAGCTGAAAACTTCTGCAAAAGCATAGCAGTCGCTGGGAAATCAGAGTTGGTTCTGTGGGCTGCTTTTGTAGCTTGCCTTAGGCTAGTGTGGGAGGAACACGCGTAGAGCGAAAGCCTCATTGCCTGGGCATCCCCTCTGGGAAAGCACAGCATTCTATTGGAAATCAGAGTCGGGTCTGTGGGATGCTGCCCGCTGCTTGCCAGAGCTAGTTTCCACAGCATGGTGTAATAAACCCGCATGGAGCGAAATCCTCTTTGCCTGGGCAACCCCTCTGCCTGAGAGAGAAGCGCGGTGGCGCCTGTGGAAAGAGCCTTAAGGAAAGGGACACGTCTGTCACGGCATAGCGAGGAAAGCCTGGCTGCTAAGGAGACACGAGGGGAAGATTAGGGCAGGGGAAAGGGCTCCACTCTGAGGAAGGAGTCTGGGCAGAAAGCATGCCTGTCCTGAGCCTTTGGGCTCAAGGAGACAGCAGCTCCTTGGCCACCTGTCCGTGGTGGAGACATGGGCTTGCCACCAGGCGCCTACCCTGAACTCGAGAAACAACTCCCAGAAAGAACTGGCCATCAGATGCCGGCTTCCTCCAGGACTTGGAAGCTTGGAAGAGGCATGGGGTTTAAGGGGAAGGAGTGGGGACAGTCCCCCAAGCTCCCTATTCAGTGCACGGGCGGTGTGCAGGGATCCTGTCACCTCTCCTTTCCTGTGGGGAAAGCACTGGCTAAGTCCGCGAGTCTTCCTGAGCGGCAGAGTAAAGGGCCAAGCGATGCCTACCCGGGAGATGTTTGTGTGCATAAAGTGCCATCCTAGGAAATGCACACTACTGCACTTTTGTGGCTCTGTCCGCTTAGTTCGGCCTGGCAGGGTGAACCCAGGACGCGAACATGGAGCCTGGGAAAGCAAGGCCCAAGAGGCACCAGCTCTCCCGCATCTCTTCTTCCCTGACGCGACTGAAGCCTTGCTGAGGAAGCAGCGGCGAAGTGCTGTTCACTCCAAGGCAAAACCTCTGCGAAAACACAGCATTCGCTGAGAAATGATCTGCGGGCTGCTGCTGCTTGTCTGAGTCCAGTCTCCCAGTGGGAGAAATGGCGGTGGGAGAAACCCGCATACAGTGAAAGCCTCTTTGCCTGGGCATCTCTCCTGGGAAAGCACAGCATTCGTAGGGAAATCAGAGTTGGGTTTGGGGATGCTGCTGCTGCTTGCCTTAGCTAGTCTCCGCAGCACTGTGAAAGATACCGCAAGGAGCGAAATACCCTTTGCCCTAGCATCCCCTCTGCCTGAGAGAGAAGCATGGTCGCACAAGTCTGTCACCGCCGTCCCCAGGAGCAAGTGTGGTGAAGGCACAGCACGCCGCCCCCTGGGATGAGAAGGAGCCCTTGGCCTTGGAGTCGGGAAACGCTTGGGAAGCAGAATAGCCTGCCATGGCACGAACAGCAGGCCAGTGGCAAGACAAGTGTCACCCGCTCCCTGTGCGGAGAGATTGAAGCCTGGGTGCTAAGGAGACATGAGGGGACGACTAGGGCAAGGGCGCGTGCTACACTCTGAGGAAGGAGTCTGGGCAGATGGCAGGCCTGTCCTGTGCCTCTGGTCCCAAGGGGAGAATATCTCCTAGGCCACCTGTCCCAAGGGCAGTCGGGCTTGCCCCCAGGTGCCATACCCGGCACTCGCAGAAACAACCCCATGGAGAAACAGGCAGTCAGATGCCGTCTTCCACCAAGATGTGGCAGTGTTGTGGGTGGCAGGGGGTGTGCCTGGTAAGGAGTGGAGACAGTCCCCCACAGTTCCCCATCCCAGTGCACGGGCCCTGTGCAGGGATGCTGTCGCCTCCTCTCTCCTGTGGTGAAGGCACTGGCCTAGACCCCGAGTCTGCCTGAGCGTCAGAGCAAAAGGCTAAGCCTTACCTACGCCAGGAGATGGTAATGGGCATAGAGTGCCATGCTAGGCCACGCACACTGCTGCAGGGTTGTGACTGTGTCTGCTTAGTTCGGCTTAGCAAGGTGAACCCTGGGCGCGAACTGGGAGCCCGGGAATGGAAGGCCCAAGAGGCACCACCTCTCCCGCGACTCTTCATCCCTGCCGCGACAGAGCAAATGACCAAAGCCTTGCTGAGGAAGCAGCAGCGAAGTGCGGTTCGCACCAAGCTGACAATCTCTGCGAAAGCATAGCACTCGCTGGGAAATCAGAGTTGGTTCTGTGGGCTGCTTTTGCTGCTTGCCTTAGCCTAGTATTCACAGCACGATGGGAGAAACACGCATAGAGCGAAAGACTCTTTGCCGGGGCATCCCCTTGGGAAGGCAGAGCATTTTTTGGGAAATCAGAGTGGGGTCTGTGGGATGCTGCCTGCTGCTTGCCAGAGCTGGTCTCCACAGCACGGTGTAATACACCCGCATGGAGCGAAATCCTCTTTGCCTGGGCATCACCTCTGCCTGAGAGAGAAGCGCGGTGGCGCCTGTGGAAAGAGCCTTAAGGAAAGGGACACGTCTGTCACGACAGAGAGATGGAAGCCTGGCTGCTAAGGAGAAACGAGGGGAAGCTTAGGGCAGGGGAAAGGGCTCCATTCTGAGGAAGGAGTCTGGGCAGAAAGCATGCCTGTCCTCGGCCTTTGGGCTCAAGGAGACAGCAGCTCCTTGGCCACCTGTCCGTGGTGGAGACATGGGCTTGCCACCAGGCGCCTACCCTGAACGTGAGCAACAACTCCCAGAAAGAACTGGGCATCAGAAGCCGGCTTTCTCCAGGATGGGGAAGCTTGGAGGAGGCACGGGGTTTAAGGGGAAGGAGTGGGGACAGTCCCCCAAAGCTCCCTATTCAGTGCACGGGCGGTGTGCAGGGATTCTGTCACCTCTCCTTTCCTGTGGGGAAAGCACTGGCTTAGTCTGCGAGTCCGCCTGAGCGCCAGAGTAAAAGGCCAAGCGATGCCTACCCGGGAGATGTTTGTGTGCATAGAGTGCCATCCTAGGCTACGCAGGCTACTGCACTTTTGTGGCTCTGTCTGCTTAGTTCGGCCTGGCAGGGTGAACCCAGGACGTGAACATGGAGCCCGGGAAAGGAAGACAGAAGAGGCACCAGCTCTCCCGCAGCTCTTCTTCCCTGACGAAACTGAAGCCTTGCTGAGGAAGCAGCGGCGAAGTGCTGTTCGCTCCAAGGCAAAGCCTCTGCGAAAGCACAGCATTCGCTGAGAAATGTTCGGCGGGCTGCTGCTGCTTGCCTGAGCTCAGTCTCCCAGTGGGAGAAATCGCGGTGGGAGAACCCGCATACAGTGAAAGCCTCTTTGCCTGGGCATCACCCCTGGGAAAGCACCGCATTCGTAGGGAATTCAGAGTTGGGTTTGGGGATGCTGCTGCTGCTTGCCTGAGCTAGTCTCCGCAGCACGGTGGAAGATACCCGCATGGAGCGAAATACCCTTTGCCCTAGCATGCCCTCTGCCTGAGAGAGAAGCATGGTCGCACAAGTCTGTCACCGCGCTCCCCAGGAGGAAGTGTGGGGAAGGCCCCGCACGCCGCCCCCTGGGATGAGAAGGAGCCCTTGGCCTTGGGGTCCGGAAACGCTTGGGAAGCAGGATAGCCTGCCATGGCAGGAACAGCAGGCCAGTGGCAAGACAAGTGTCACCCACTCCCTGTGCGGAGAGATCGAAGCCTGGCTGCTAAGGAGACATGAGTGGACGACTAGGGCAGGGGCGCGTGCTCCACTCTGAGGAAGGAGTCGGGCAGATGGCAGGCCTGTCCTGTGCCTCTGGTCCCAAGGGGAGAGCATCTCCTAGGCCACCTGTCCCAAGGGCAGTCGGGCTTGCCCCCAGTTGCCATACCCGGAACTCGCAGAAACAACCCCATGGAGAAACGGGCAGTCAGATGCTGTCTTCCACCAAGATGTGGCAGTGTTGTGGGTGGCAGGGGTGTGCCTGGTAAGGAGTGGAGACAGACCCCACAGTTCCCCATCCCAGTGCACGGGTCGTGTGCAGGGATCCTGTTGCCTCCTCTCTCCTGTGGTGAAGGCACTGGCCTAGACCTCGAGTCTGCCTGAGCGCATTAGCAAAAGTCAAAGCCTTACCTATGACAGGAGATGGTAATAGGCATAGAGTGCCATCCTAGGCCATGCACGCTGCTGTAGGGTTGTGATTATGTCTGCTTAGTTCGGCTTAGCAAGGTCAACCCCAGGCGCTAACGGGGAGCCCAGGAATGCAAGGCCCAAGAGGCACCAGCTCTCCCGCGGCTATTCATCCCAGCCACAACAGAGCGAACGACCAAAGCCTTGCTGAGGAAGCAGCAGCGAAGTGCGGTTCGCACCAAGCTGAAAACTTCTGCAAAAGCATAGCAGTCGCTGGGAAATCAGAGTTGGTTCTGTGGGCTGCTTTTGCTGCTTGCCTTAGCCTAATATTCGCAGCACGATGGGAGAAACCCGCATAGAGCGAAAGCCTCTTTGACAGGGCATCCCCTCTGGGAAAGCACACCATTCTTTGGGAAATCAAAGTCGGGTCTGTGGGATGCTGCCTGCTGCTTGCCCGAGCTGGTCTCCACAGCACGGTGTAATACACTCGCATGGAGCGAAATCCTCTTTGCCTGGGCAACCCCTCTGCCTGAGAAAGAAGCGCGGTGACGCCTGTGGAAAGAGCCTTAAGGAAATGGACACGTTTGTCAGGGCAGAGCGACGGAAGCCTGGCTGCTAAAGAGACACGAGGGGAAGATTAGGGCAGGGGAAAGGGCTCCACTCTGTGGAAGGAGTCTGGGCAGAAGGCAGGCCTGTCCTGTGCCTCTGGTCCCAAGGGGACCGCATCACCTTGGCCACCTGCCCCGTCGGCAGTCGGGCTTGCTCCAAGGTGCCATACCCGGAACTCGCAGAAACAACCCCATGGATAAACGGGCAGTCAGATGCCGTCTTCCACCAAGATGTGGCAGTGTTGTGGGTGGCAGGGTTTGTGCCTGGTAAGGAGTGGAGACAGTCCCCCACAGTTCCCCATCCCAGTGCACGGGCCGTGTGCAGGGATCCTGTCGCCTTCTCTCTCCTGTGGTGAAGGCACTGGTCTAGACCCCGAGTCTGCCTGAGCGCATGAGCAAAAGTCAAAGCCTTACCTATGACAGGAGATGGTAATAGGCATAGAGTGCCATGCTAGGCCACGCACGCTGCTGCAGGGTTGTGACTGGGTCTGCTTTGTTCGGCATAGCAAGGTGAACCGCGGGCGCGAAATAGGAGCACGGGAATGCAAGGCCCAAGAGGCACCAGCTCTCCCACGGTTCTTCATCCCTGCCGCGACAGAGCGAACGACCAAAGCCTTGCTGAGGAAGCAGCAGCGAAGTGCGGTTCGCACCAAGCTGAAAACTTCTGCAAAAGCATAGCAGTCGCTGGGAAATCAGAGTTGGTTCTGTGGGCTGCTTTTGTTGCTTGCCTTAGGCTAGTGTGGGAGGAACACGCGTAGAGCGAAAGCCTCATTGCCTGGGCATCCCCTCTGGGAAAGCACAGCATTCTATTGGAAATCAGAGTCGGGTCTGTGGGATGCTGCCCGCTGCTTGCCAGAGCTAGTTTCCACAGCATGGTGTAATAAACCCGCATGGAGGGAAATCCTCTTTGCCTGGGCAACCCCTCTGCCTGAGAGAGAAGCGCAGTGGCGCCTGTGGAAAGAGCCTTAAGGAAAGGGACACGTCTGTCACGGCATAGCAAGGAAAGCCTGGCTGCTAAGGAGACACGAGGGGAAGATTAGGGCAGGGGAAAGGGCTCCACTCTGAGGAAGGAGTCTGGGCAGAAAGCATGCCTGTCCTGAGCCTTTGGGCTCAAGGAGACAGCAGCTCCTTGGCCACCTGTCCGTGGTGGAGACATGGGCTTGCCACCAGGCGCCTACCCTGAACGTGAGCAACAACTCCCAGAAAGAACTGGCCATCAGATGCCGGCTTCCTCCAGGATGTGGAAGCTTGGAAGAGGCATGGGGTTTAAGGGGAAGGAGTGGGGACAGTCCCCCAAGCTCCCTATTCAGTGCATGGGCGGTGTGCAGGGATCCTGTCACCTCTCCTTTCCTGTGGGGAAAGCACTGGCTTAGTCTGCAAGTCCGCCAGAGTAAAAGGCCAAGCGATGCCTACCCTTTGAGATGTTTGTGTGCATAGAGTGCCATCCTATGCTACGCAGGCTACTGCACTTTTGTGGCTCTGTCTGCTTAGTTCGGCCTGGCAGGGTGAACCCAGGACGTGAACATGGAGCGCGGGAAAGGAAGACAGAAGAGGCTCCAGCTCTCCAGCAGCTCTTCTTCCCTGACGCGACTGAATCCTTGATGAGGAAGCAGCGGCGAAGTGCTGTTCGCTCCAAGGCAAAGCCTCTGCGAATGCACAGCATTCGCTGAGAAATGTTTGGCGGGCTTCTGCTGCTTGCCTGAGCTCAGTCTCCCAGTGGGAGAAATGGCAGTGGGAGAAACCCGCATAGAGCGAAAGCCTCTTTGCCGTAGCATTCCCTCTGGGAAAGCACAGCATTCTTTGGGAAATCAGAGTCGGGTCTGTGGGATGCGGCCTGCTGCTTGCCAGAGTTGGTCTCCACAGCACGGTGTAATAAACCCGCATGGAGCGAAATCCTCTTTGCCTGGGCATCCCCTCTGCCTGAGAGAGAAGCGCGGTGGCGCCTGTGGAAAGAGCCTTAAGGAAAGGGACACGTCTGTCACGGCATAGCGAGGAAAGCCTGGCTGCTAAGGAGACACGAGGGGAAGATTAGGGCAGGGGAAAGGGCTCCACTCTGAGGAAGGAGTCTGGGCAGAAAGCATGCCTGTCCTGAGCCTTTGGGCTCAAGGAGACAGCAGCTCCTTGGCCACCTGTCCGTGGTGGAGACATGGGCTTGCCACCAGGCGCCTACCCTGAACTCGAGAAACAACTCCCAGAAAGAACTGGCCATCAGATGCCGGCTTCCTCCAGGACGTGGAAGCTTGGAAGAGGCATGGGGTTTAAGGGGAAGGAGTGGGGACAGTCCCCCAAGCTCCCTATTCAGTGCATGGGCGGTGTGCAGGGATCCTGTCACCTCTCCTTTCCTGTGGGGAAAGCACTGGCTTAGTCTGCGAGTCCGCCAGAGTAAAAGGCCAAGCGATGCCTACCCTTTGATATGTTTGTGTGCATAGAGTGCCATCCTATGCTACGCAGGCTACTGCACTTTTGTGGCTCTGTCTGCTTAGTTCGGCCTGGCAGGGTGAACCCAGGACGTGAACATGGAGCGCGGGAAAGGAAGACAGAAGAGGCACCAGCTCTCCAGCAGCTCTTCTTCCCTGACGCGACTGAAGCCTTGATGAGGAAGCAGTGGCGAAGTGCTGTTCGCTCCAAGGCAAAGCCTCTGCGAATGCACAGCATTCGCTGAGAAATGTTTGGCGGGCTTCTGCTGCTTGCCTGAGCTCAGTCTCCCAGTGGGAGAAATGGCAGTGGGAGAAACCCGCATAGAGCGAAAGCCTCTTTGCCGTAGCATTCCCTCTGGGAAAGCACAGCATTCTTCGGGAAATAAGAGTCGGGTCTGTGGGATGCGGCCTGCTGCTTGCCAGAGTTGGTCTCCACAGCACGGTGTAATAAACCCGCATGGAGCGAAATCCTCTTTGCCTGGGCATCCCCTCTGCCTGAGAGAGAAGCGCGGTGGCGCCTGTGGAAAGAGCCTTAAGGAAAGGGACACGTCTGTCACGGCATAGCGAGGAAAGCCTGGCTGCTAAGGAGACACGAGGGGAAGATTAGGGCAGGGGAAAGGGCTCCACTCTGAGGAAGGCGTCTGGGCAGAAAGCATGCCTGTCCTGAGCCTTTGGGCTCAAGGAGACAGCAGCTCCTTGGCCACCTGTCCGTGGTGGAGACATGGGCTTGCCACCAGGCGCCTACCCTGAACTCGAGAAACAACTCCCAGAAAGAACTGGCCATCAGATGCCGGCTTCCTCCAGGACTTGGAAGCTTGGAAGAGGCATGGGGTTTAAGGGGAAGGAGTGGGGACAGTCCCCCAAGCTCCCTATTCAGTGCACGGGCGGTGTGCAGGGATCCTGTCACCTCTCCTTTCCTGTGGGGAAAGCACTGGCTAAGTCCGCGCGTCCTCCTGAGCGGCAGAGTAAAGGGCCAAGCGATGCCTACCCTTTGAGATGTTTGTGTGCATAAAGTGCCATCCTAGGAAATGCACACTACTGCACTTTTGTGGCTCTGTCCGCTTAGTTCGGCCTGGCAGGGTGAACCCAGGACGCGAACATGGAGCCCGGGAAAGCAAGGCCCAAGAGGCACCAGCTCTCCCGCATCTCTTCTTCCCTGACGCGACTGAAGCCTTGCTGAGGAAGCAGCGGCGAAGTGCTGTTCGCTCCAAGGCAAAACCTCTGCGAAAACACAGCATTCGCTGAGAAATGATCTGCGGGCTGCTGCTGCTTGTCTGAGCCCAGTCTCCCAGTGGGAGAAATGGCGGTGGGAGAAACCCGCATACAGTGAAAGCCTCTTTGCCTGGGCATCTCTCCTGGGAAAGCACAGCATTCGTAGGGAAATCAGAGTTGGGTTTGGGGATGCTGCTGCTGCTTGCCTTAGCTAGTCTCCGCAGCACTGTGAAAGATACCGCAAGGAGCGAAATACCCTTTGCCCTAGCATCCCCTCTGCCTGAGAGAGAAGCATGGTCGCACAAGTCTGTCACCGCCCTCCCCAGGAGCAAGTGTGGTGAAGGCACAGCACGCCGCCCCCTGGGATGAGAAGGAGCCCTTGGCCTTGGAGTCGGGAAACGCTTGGGAAGCAGAATAGCCTGCCATGGCACGAACAGCAGGCCAGTGGCAAGACAAGTGTCACCCGCTCCCTGTGCGGAGAGATTGAAGCCTGGGTGCTAAGGAGACATGAGGGGACGACTAGGGCAAGGGCGCGTGCTACACTCTGAGGAAGGAGTCTGGGCAGATAGCAGGCCTGTCCTGTGCCTCTGGTCCCAAGGGGAGAATATCTCCTAGGCCACCTGTCCCAAGGGCAGTCGGGCTTGCCCCCAGGTGCCATACCCGGCACTCGCAGAAACAACCCCATGGAGAAACGGGCAGTCAGATGCCGTCTTCCACCAAGATGTGGCAGTGTTGTGGGTGGCAGGGGGTGTGCCGGGTAAGGAGTGGAGACAGTCCCCCACAGTTCCCCATCCCAGTGCACGGGCCCTGTGCAGGGATGCTGTCGCCTCCTCTCTCCTGTGGTGAAGGCACTGGCCTAGACCCCGAGTCTGCCTGAGCGTCAGAGCAAAAGGCTAAGCCTTACCTACGCCAGGAGATGGTAATGGGCATAGAGTGCCATGCTAGGCCACGCACACTGCTGCAGGGTTGTGACTGTGTCTGCTTAGTTCGGCTTAGCAAGGTGAACCCTGGGCGCGAACTGGGAGCCCGGGAATGGAAGGCCCAAGAGGCACCACCTCTCCCGCGACTCTTCATCCCTGCCGCGACAGAGCAAATGACCAAAGCCTTGCTGAGGAAGCAGCAGCGAAGTGCGGTTCGCGCCAAGCTGACAACCTCTGCGAAAGCATAGCACTCGCTGGGAAATCAGAGTTGGTTCTGTGGGCTGCTTTTGCTGCTTGCCTTAGCCTAGTATTCACAGCACGATGGGAGAAACACGCATAGAGCGAAAGACTCTTTGCCGGGGCATCCCCTTGGGAAGGCAGAGCATTTTTTGGGAAATCAGAGTGGGGTCTGTGGGATGCTGCCTGCTGCTTGCCAGAGCTGGTCTCCACAGCACGGTGTAATACACCCGCATGGAGCGAAATCCTCTTTGCCTGGGCATCACCTCTGCCTGAGAGAGAAGCGCGGTGGCGCCTGTGGAAAGAGCCTTAAGGAAAGGGACACGTCTGTCACGACAGAGAGATGGAAGCCTGGCTGCTAAGGAGAAACGAGGGGAAGCTTAGGGCAGGGGAAAGGGCTCCATTCTGAGGAAGGAGTCTGGGCAGAAAGCATGCCTGTCCTCAGCCTTTGGGCTCAAGGAGACAGCAGCTCCTTGGCCACCTGTCCGTGGTGGAGACATGGGCTTGCCACCAGGCGCCTACCCTGAACGTGAGCAACAACTCCCAGAAAGAACTGGGCATCAGAAGCCGGCTTTCTCCAGGATGGGGAAGCTTGGAGGAGGCACGGGGTTTAAGGGGAAGGAGTGGGGACAGTCCCCCAAAGCTCCCTATTCAGTGCACGGGCGGTGTGCAGGGATTCTGTCACCTCTCCTTTCCTGTGGGGAAAGCACTGGCTTAGTCTGCGAGTCCGCCTGAGCGCCAGAGTAAAAGGCCAAGCGATGCCTACCCGGGAGATGTTTGTGTGCATAGAGTGCCATCCTAGGCTACGCAGGCTACTGCACTTTTGTGGCTCTGTCTGCTTAGTTCGGCCTGGCAGGGTGAACCCAGGACGTGAACATGGAGCCCGGGAAAGGAAGACAGAAGAGGCACCAGCTCTCCCGCAGCTCTTCTTCCCTGACGAAACTGAAGCCTTGCTGAGGAAGCAGCGGCGAAGTGCTGTTCGCTCCAAGGCAAAGCCTCTGCGAAAGCACAGCATTCGCTGAGAAATGTTCGGCGGGCTGCTGCTGCTTGCCTGAGCTCAGTCTCCCAGTGGGAGAAATCGCGGTGGGAGAACCCGCATACAGTGAAAGCCTCTTTGCCTGGGCATCACCCCTGGGAAAGCACCGCATTCGTAGGGAATTCAGAGTTGGGTTTGGGGATGCTGCTGCTGCTTGCCTGAGCTAGTCTCCGCAGCACGGTGGAAGATACCCGCATGGAGCGAAATACCCTTTGCCCTAGCATGCCCTCTGCCTGAGAGAGAAGCATGGTCGCACAAGTCTGTCACCGCGCTCCCCAGGAGGAAGTGTGGGGAAGGCCCCGCACGCCGCCCCCTGGGATGAGAAGGAGCCCTTGGCCTTGGGGTCCGGAAACGCTTGGGAAGCAGGATAGCCTGCCATGGCAGGAACAGCAGGCCAGTGGCAAGACAAGTGTCACCCACTCCCTGTCTGGAGAGATCGAAGCCTGGCTGCTAAGGAGACATGAGTGGACGACTAGGGCAGGGGCGCGTGCTCCACTCTGAGGAAGGAGTCGGGCAGATGGCAGGCCTGTCCTGTGCCTCTGGTCCCAAGGGGAGAGCATCTCCTAGGCCACCTGTCCCAAGGGCAGTCGGGCTTGCCCCCAGTTGCCATACCCGGAACTCGCAGAAACAACCCCATGGAGAAACGGGCAGTCAGATGCTGTCTTCCACCAAGATGTGGCAGTGTTGTGGGTGGCAGGGGTGTGCCTGGTAAGGAGTGGAGACAGACCCCACAGTTCCCCATCCCAGTGCACGGGTCGTGTGCAGGGATCCTGTTGCCTCCTCTCTCCTGTGGTGAAGGCACTGGCCTAGACCTCGAGTCTGCCTGAGCGCATTAGAAAAGTCAAAGCCTTACCTATGACAGGAGATGGTAATAGGCATAGAGTGCCATCCTAGGCCATGCACGCTGCTGTAGGGTTGTGATTATGTCTGCTTAGTTTGGCTTAGCAAGGTCAACCCCAGGCGCTAACGGGGAGCCCAGGAATGCAAGGCCCAAGAGGCACCAGCTCTCCCGCGGCTCTTCATCCCAGCCACAACAGAGCGAACGACCAAAGCCTTGCTGAGGAAGCAGCAGCGAAGTGCGGTTCGCACCAAGCTGAAAACTTCTGCAAAAGCATAGCAGTCGCTGGGAAATCAGAGTTGGTTCTGTGGGCTGCTTTTGCTGCTTGCCTTAGCCTAATATTCGCAGCACGATGGGAGAAACCCGCATAGAGCGAAAGCCTCTTTGACAGGGCATCCCCTCTGGGAAAGCACACCATTTTTGGGAAATCAAAGTCGGGTCTGTGGGATGCTGCCTGCTGCTTGCCAGAGCTGGTCTCCACAGCACGGTGTAATACACTCGCATGGAGCGAAATCCTCTTTGCCTGGGCAACCCCTCTGCCTGAGAAAGAAGCGCGGGGACGCCTGTGGAAAGAGCCTTAAGGAAATGGACACGTTTGTCAGGGCAGAGCGACGGAAGCCTGGCTGCTAAAGAGACACGAGGGGAAGATTAGGGCAGGGGAAAGGGCTCCACTCTGTGGAAGGAGTCTGGGCAGAAGGCAGGCCTGTCCTGTGCCTCTGGTCCCAAGGGGACCGCATCACCTTGGCCACCTGCCCCGTCGGCAGTCGGGCTTGCTCCAAGGTGCCATACCCGGAACTCGCAGAAACAACCCCATGGATAAACGGGCAGTCAGATGCCGTCTTCCACCAAGATGTGGCAGTGTTGTGGGTGGCAGGGGGTGTGCCTGGTAAGGAGTGGAGACAGTCCCCCACAGTTCCCCATCCCAGTGCACGGGCCGTGTGCAGGGATCCTGTCGCCTTCTCTCTCCTGTGGTGAAGGCACTGGTCTAGACCCCGAGTCTGCCTGAGCGCATGAGCAAAAGTCAAAGCCTTACCTATGACAGGAGATGGTAATAGGCATAGAGTGCCATGCTAGGCCACGCACGCTGCTGCAGGGTTGTGACTGTGTCTGCTTTGTTCGGCATAGCAAGGTGAACCGCGGGCGCGAAATAGGAGCACGGGAATGCAAGGCCCAAGAGGCACCAGCTCTCCTACGGTTCTTCATCCCTGCCGCGACAGAGCGAACGACCAAAGCCTTGCTGAGGAAGCAGCAGCGAAGTGCGGTTCGCACCAAGCTGAAAACTTCTGCAAAAGCATAGCAGTCGCTGGGAAATCAGAGTTGGTTCTGTGGGCTGCTTTTGTTGCTTGCCTTAGGCTAGTGTGGGAGGAACACGCGTAGAGCGAAAGCCTCATTGCCTGGGCATCCCCTCTGGGAAAGCACAGCATTCTATTGGAAATCAGAGTCGGGTCTGTGGGATGCTGCCCGCTGCTTGCCAGAGCTAGTTTCCACAGCATGGTGTAATAAACCCGCATGGAGGAAAATCCTCTTTGCCTGGGCAACCCCTCTGCCTGAGAGAGAAGCGCGGTGGCGCCTGTGGAAAGAGCCTTAAGGAAAGGGACACGTCTGTCACGGCATAGCAAGGAAAGCCTGGCTGCTAAGGAGACACGAGGGGAAGATTAGGGCAGGGGAAAGGGCTCCACTCTGAGGAAGGAGTCTGGGCAGAAAGCATGCCTGTCCTGAGCCTTTGGGCTCAAGGAGACAGCAGCTCCTTGGCCACCTGTCCGTGGTGGAGACATGGGCTTGCCACCAGGCGCCTACCCTGAACTCGAGAAACAACTCCCAGAAAGAACTGGCCATCAGATGCCGGCTTCCTCCAGGATGTGGAAGCTTGGAAGAGGCATGGGGTTTAAGGGGAAGGAGTGGGGACAGTCCCCCAAGCTCCCTATTCAGTGCATGGGCGGTGTGCAGGGATCCTGTCACCTCTCCTTTCCTGTGGGGAAAGCACTGGCTTAGTCTGCGAGTCCGCCAGAGTAAAAGGCCAAGCGATGCCTTCCCTTTGAGATGTTTGTGTGCATAGAGTGCCATCCTATGCTACGCAGGCTACTGCACTTTTGTGGCTCTGTCTGCTTAGTTCGGCCTGGCAGGGTGAACCCAGGACGTGAACATGGAGCGCGGGAAAGGAAGACAGAAGAGCACCAGCTCTCCAGCAGCTCTTCTTCCCTGACGCGACTGAAGCCTTGCTGAGGAAGCAGCGGCGAAGTGCTGTTCGCTCCAAGGCAAAGCCTCTGCGAATGCACAGCATTCGCTGAGAAATGTTTGGCGGGCTTCTGCTGCTTGCCTGAGCTCAGTCTCCCAGTGGGAGAAATGGCAGTGGGAGAAACCCGCATAGAGCGATAGCCTCTTTGCCGTAGCATTCCCTCTGGGAAAGCACAGCATTCTTTGGAAATCAGAGTCGGGTCTGTGGGATGCGGCCTGCTGCTTGCCAGAGTTGGTCTCCACAGCACGGTGTAATAAACCCGCATGGAGCGAAATCCTCTTTGCCTGGGCATCCCCTCTGCCTGAGAGAGAAGCGCGGTGGCGCCTGTGGAAAGAGCCTTAAGGAAAGGGACACGTCTGTCACGGCATAGCGAGGAAAGCCTGGCTGCTAAGGAGACACGAGGGGAAGATTAGGGCAGGGGAAAGGGCTCCACTCTGTGGAAGGAGTCTGGGCAGAAGGCAGGCCTGTCCTGTGCCTCTGGTCCCAAGGGGACCGCATCACCTTGGCCACCTGCCCCGTCGGCAGTCGGGCTTGCTCCAAGGTGCCATACCCGGAACTCGCAGAAACAACCCCATGGATAAACGGGCAGTCAGATGCCGTCTTCCACCAAGATGTGGCAGTGTTGTGGGTGGCAGGGGGTGTGCCTGGTAAGGAGTGGAGACAGTCCCCCACAGTTCCCCATCCCAGTGCACGGGCCGTGTGCAGGGATCCTGTCGCCTTCTCTCTCTTGTGGTGAAGGCACTGGTCTAGACCCCGAGTCTGCCTGAGCGCATGAGCAAAAGTCAAAGCCTTACCTATGACAGGAGATGGTAATAGGCATAGAGTGCCATGCTAGGCCACGCACGCTGCTGCAGGGTTGTGACTGGGTCTGCTTTGTTCGGCATAGCAAGGTGAACCGCGGGCGCGAAATAGGAGCACGGGAATGCAAGGCCCAAGAGGCACCAGCTCTCCCACGGCTCTTCATCCCTGCCGCGACAGAGCGAACGACCAAAGCCTTGCTGAGGAAGCAGCAGCGAAGTGCGGTTCGCACCAAGCTGAAAACTTCTGCAAAAGCATAGCAGTCGCTGGGAAATCAGAGTTGGTTCTGTGGGCTGCTTTTGTTGCTTGCCTTAGGCTAGTGTGGGAGGAACACGCGTAGAGCGAAAGCCTCATTGCCTGGGCATCCCCTCTGGGAAAGCACAGCATTCTATTGGAAATCAGAGTCGGGTCTGTGGGATGCTGCCTGCTGCTTGCCAGAGCTAGTTTCCACAGCATGGTGTAATAAACCCGCATGGAGCGAAATCCTCTTTGCCTGGGCAACCCCTCTGCCTGAGAGAGAAGCGAGGTGGCGCCTGTGGAAAGAGCCTTAAGGAAAGGGACACGTCTGTCACGGCAGAGCGAGGAAAGCCTGGCTGCTAAGGAGACACGAGGGGAAGATTAGGGCAGGGGAAAGGGCTCCACTCTGAGGAAGGAGTCTGGGCAGAAAGCATGCCTGTCCTGAGCCTTTGGGCTCAAGGAGACAGCAGCTCCTTGGCCACCTGTCCGTGGTGGAGACATGGGCTTGCCACCAGGCGCCTACCCTGAACGTGAGCAACAACTCCCAGAAAGAACTGGCCATCAGATGCCGGCTTCCTCCAGGATGTGGAAGCTTGGAAGAGGCATGGGGTTTAAGGGGAAGGAGTGGGGACAGTCCCCCAAGCTCCCTATTCAGTGCATGGGCGGTGTGCAGGGATCCTGTCACCTCTCCTTTCCTGTGGGGAAAGCACAGGCTTAGTCTGCGAGTCCGCCAGAGTAAAAGGCCAAGCGATGCCTACCCTTTGAGATGTTTGTGTGCATAGAGTGCCATCCTATGCTACGCAGGCTACTGCACTTTTGTGGCTCTGTCTGCTTAGTTCGGCCTGGCAGGGTGAACCCAGGACGTGAACATGGAGCGCGGGAAAGGAAGACAGAAGAGGCTCCAGCTCTCCAGCAGCTCTTCTTCCCTGACGCGACTGAAGCCTTGATGAGGAAGCAGCGGCGAAGTGCTGTTCGCTCCAAGGCAAAGCCTCTGCGAATGCACAGCATTCGCTGAGAAATGTTTGGCGGGCTTCTGCTGCTTGCCTGAGCTCAGTCTCCCAGTGGGAGAAATGGCAGTGGGAGAAACCCGCATAGAGCGAAAGCCTCTTTGCCGTAGCATTCCCTCTGGGAAAGCACAGCATTCTTTGGGAAATCAGAGTCGGGTCTGTGGGATGCGGCCTGCTGCTTGCCAGAGTTGGTCTCCACAGCACGGTGTAATAAACCCGCATGGAGCGAAATCCTCTTTGCCTGGGCATCCCCTCTGCCTGAGAGAGAAGCGCGGTGGCGCCAGTGGAAAGAGCCTTAAGGAAAGGGACACGTCTGTCACGGCATAGCGAGGAAAGCCTGGCTGCTAAGGAGACACGAGGGGAAGATTAGGGCAGGGGAAAGGGCTCCACTCTGAGGAAGGAGTCTGGGCAGAAAGCATGCCTGTCCTGAGCCTTTGGGCTCAAGGAGACAGCAGCTCCTTGGCCACCTGTCCGTGGTGGAGACATGGGCTTGCCACCAGGCGCCTACCCTGAACTCGAGAAACAACTCCCAGAAAGAACTGGCCATCAGATGCCGGCTTCCTCCAGGACTTGGAAGCTTGGAAGAGGCATGGGGTTTAAGGGGAAGGAGTGGGGACAGTCCCCCAAGCTCCCTATTCAGTGCATGGGCGGTGTGCAGGGATCCTGTCACCTCTCCTTTCCTGTGGGGAAAGCACTGGCTTAGTCTGCGAGTCCGCCAGAGTAAAAGGCCAAGCGATGCCTACCCTTTGAGATGTTTGTGTGCATAGAGTGCCATCCTATGCTACGCAGGCTACTGCACTTTTGTGGCTCTGTCTGCTTAGTTCGGCCTGGCAGGGTGAACCCAGGACGTGAACATGGAGCGCGGGAAAGGAAGACAGAAGAGGCACCAGCTCTCCAGCAGCTCTTCTTCCCTGACGCGACTGAAGCCTTGATGAGGAAGCAGTGGCGAAGTGCTGTTCGCTCCAAGGCAAAGCCTCTGCGAATGCACAGCATTCGCTGAGAAATGTTTGGCGGGCTTCTGCTGCTTGCCTGAGCTCAGTCTCCCAGTGGGAGAAATGGCAGTGGGAGAAACCCGCATAGAGCGAAAGCCTCTTTGCCGTAGCATTCCCTCTGGGAAAGCACAGCATTCTTCGGGAAATAAGAGTCGGGTCTGTGGGATGCGGCCTGCTGCTTGCCAGAGTTGGTCTCCACAGCACGGTGTAATAAACCCGCATGGAGCGAAATCCTCTTTGCCTGGGCATCCCCTCTGCCTGAGAGAGAAGCGCGGTGGCGCCTGTGGAAAGAGCCTTAAGGAAAGGGACACGTCTGTCACGGCATAGCGAGGAAAGCCTGGCTGCTAAGGAGACACGAGGGGAAGATTAGGGCAGGGGAAAGAGCTCCACTCTGAGGAAGGCGTCTGGGCAGAAAGCATGCCTGTCCTGAGCCTTTGGGCTCAAGGAGACAGCAGCTCCTTGGCCACCTGTCCGTGGTGGAGACATGGGCTTGCCACCAGGCGCCTACCCTGAACTCGAGAAACAACTCCCAGAAAGAACTGGCCATCAGATGCCGGCTTCCTCCAGGACTTGGAAGCTTGGAAGAGGCATGGGGTTTAAGGGGAAGGAGTGGGGACAGTCCCCCAAGCTCCCTATTCAGTGCACGGGCGGTGTGCAGGGATCCTGTCACCTCTCCTTTCCTGTGGGGAAAGCACTGGCTAAGTCCGCGCGTCCTCCTGAGCGGCAGAGTAAAGGGCCAAGCGATGCCTACCCTTTGAGATGTTTGTGTGCATAAAGTGCCATCCTAGGAAATGCACACTACTGCACTTTTGTGGCTCTGTCCGCTTAGTTCGGCCTGGCAGGGTGAACCCAGGACGCGAACATGGAGCCTGGGAAAGCAAGGCCCAAGAGGCACCAGCTCTCCCGCATCTCTTCTTCCCTGACGCGACTGAAGCCTTGCTGAGGAAGTAGCGGCGAAGTGCTGTTCGCTCCAAGGCAAAACCTCTGCGAAAACACAGCATTCGCTGAGAAATGATCTGCGGGCTGCTGCTGCTTGTCTGAGCCCAGTCTCCCAGTGGGAGAAATGGCGGTGGGAGAAACCCGCATACAGTGAAAGCCTCTTTGCCTGGGCATCTCTCCTGGGAAAGCACAGCATTCGTAGGGAAATCAGAGTTGGGTTTGGGGATGCTGCTGCTGCTTGCCTTAGCTAGTCTCCGCAGCACTGTGAAAGATACCGCAAGGAGCGAAATACCCTTTGCCCTAGCATCCCCTCTGCCTGAGAGAGAAGCATGGTCGCACAAGTCTGTCACCGCCGTCCCCAGGAGCAAGTGTGGTGAAGGCACAGCACGCCGCCCCCTGGGATGAGAAGGAGCCCTTGGCCTTGGAGTCGGGAAACGCTTGGGAAGCAGAATAGCCTGCCATGGCACGAACAGCAGGCCAGTGGCAAGACAAGTGTCACCCGCTCCCTGTGCGGAGAGATTGAAGCCTGGGTGCTAAGGAGACATGAGGGGACGACTAGGGCAAGGGCGCGTGCTACACTCTGAGGAAGGAGTCTGGGCAGATAGCAGGCCTGTCCTGTGCCTCTGGTCCCAAGGGGAGAATATCTCCTAGGCCACCTGTCCCAAGGGCAGTCGGGCTTGCCCCCAGGTGCCATACCCGGCACTCGCAGAAACAACCCCATGGAGAAACGGGCAGTCAGATGCCGTCTTCCACCAAGATGTGGCAGTGTTGTGGGTGGCAGGGTTTGTGCCTGGTAAGGAGTGGAGACAGTCCCCCACAGTTCCCCATCCCAGTGCACGGGCCGTGTGCAGGGATCCTGTCGCCTTCTCTCTCCTGTGGTGAAGGCACTGGTCTAGACCCCGAGTCTGCCTGAGCGCATGAGCAAAAGGCTAAGCCTTACCTACGCCAGGAGATGGTAATGGGCATAGAGTGCCATGCTAGGCCACGCACACTGCTGCAGGGTTGTGACTGTGTCTGCTTAGTTCGGCTTAGCAAGGTGAACCCTGGGCGCGAACTGGGAGCCCGGGAATGGAAGGCCCAAGAGGCACCACCTCTCCCGCGACTCTTCATCCCTGCCGCGACAGAGCAAATGACCAAAGCCTTGCTGAGGAAGCAGCAGCGAAGTGCGGTTCGCGCCAAGCTGACAACCTCTGCGAAAGCATAGCACTCGCTGGGAAATCAGAGTTGGTTCTGTGGGCTGCTTTTGCTGCTTGCCTTAGCCTAGTATTCACAGCACGATGGGAGAAACACGCATAGAGCGAAAGACTCTTTGCCGGGGCATCCCCTTGGGAAGGCAGAGCATTTTTTGGGAAATCAGAGTGGGGTCTGTGGGATGCTGCCTGCTGCTTGCCAGAGCTGGTCTCCACAGCACGGTGTAATACACCCGCATGGAGCGAAATCCTCTTTGCCTGGGCATCACCTCTGCCTGAGAGAGAAGCGCGGTGGCCCCTGTGGAAAGAGCCTTAAGGAAAGGGACACGTCTGTCACGACAGAGAGATGGAAGACTGGCTGCTAAGGAGAAACGAGGGGAAGCTTAGGGCAGGGGAAAGGGCTCCATTCTGAGGAAGGAGTCTGGGCAGAAAGCATGCCTGTCCTCAGCCTTTGGGCTCAAGGAGACAGCAGCTCCTTGGCCACCTGTCCGTGGTGGAGACATGGGCTTGCCACCAGGCGCCTACCCTGAACGTGAGCAACAACTCCCAGAAAGAACTGGGCATCAGAAGCCGGCTTTCTCCAGGATGGGGAAGCTTGGAGGAGGCACGGGGTTTAAGGGGAAGGAGTGGGGACAGTCCCCCAAAGCTCCCTATTCAGTGCACGGGCGGTGTGCAGGGATTCTGTCACCTCTCCTTTCCTGTGGGGAAAGCACTGGCTTAGTCTGCGAGTCCGCCTGAGCGCCAGAGTAAAAGGCCAAGCGATGCCTACCCGGGAGATGTTTGTGTGCATAGAGTGCCATCCTAGGCTACGCAGGCTACTGCACTTTTGTGGCTCTGTCTGCTTAGTTCGGCCTGGCAGGGTGAACCCAGGACGTGAACATGGAGCCCGGGAAAGGAAGACAGAAGAGGCACCAGCTCTCCCGCAGCTCTTCTTCCCTGACGAAACTGAAGCCTTGCTGAGGAAGCAGCGGCGAAGTGCTGTTCGCTCCAAGGCAAAGCCTCTGCGAAAGCACAGCATTCGCTGAGAAATGTTCGGCGGGCTGCTGCTGCTTGCCTGAGCTCAGTCTCCCAGTGGGAGAAATCGCGGTGGGAGAACCCGCATACAGTGAAAGCCTCTTTGCCTGGGCATCACCCCTGGGAAAGCACCGCATTCGTAGGGAATTCAGAGTTGGGTTTGGGGATGCTGCTGCTGCTTGCCTGAGCTAGTCTCCGCAGCACGGTGGAAGATACCCGCATGGAGCGAAATACCCTTTGCCCTAGCATGCCCTCTGCCTGAGAGAGAAGCATGGTCGCACAAGTCTGTCACCGCGCTCCCCAGGAGGAAGTGTGGGGAAGGCCCCGCACGCCGCCCCCTGGGATGAGAAGGAGCCCTTGGCCTTGGGGTCCGGAAACGCTTGGGAAGCAGGATAGCCTGCCATGGCAGGAACAGCAGGCCAGTGGCAAGACAAGTGTCACCCACTCCCTGTGCGGAGAGATCGAAGCCTGGCTGCTAAGGAGACATGAGTGGACGACTAGGGCAGGGGCGCGTGCTCCACTCTGAGGAAGGAGTCGGGCAGATGGCAGGCCTGTCCTGTGCCTCTGGTCCCAAGGGGAGAGCATCTCCTAGGCCACCTGTCCCAAGGGCAGTCGGGCTTGCCCCCAGTTGCCATACCCGGAACTCGCAGAAACAACCCCATGGAGAAACGGGCAGTCAGATGCTGTCTTCCACCAAGATGTGGCAGTGTTGTGGGTGGCAGGGGTGTGCCTGGTAAGGAGTGGAGACAGACCCCACAGTTCCCCATCCCAGTGCACGGGTCGTGTGCAGGGATCCTGTTGCCTCCTCTCTCCTGTGGTGAAGGCACTGGCCTAGACCTCGAGTCTGCCTGAGCGCATTAGAAAAGTCAAAGCCTTACCTATGACAGGAGATGGTAATAGGCATAGAGTGCCATCCTAGGCCATGCACGCTGCTGTAGGGTTGTGATTATGTCTGCTTAGTTTGGCTTAGCAAGGTCAACCCCAGGCGCTAACGGGGAGCCCAGGAATGCAAGGCCCAAGAGGCACCAGCTCTCCCGCGGCTCTTCATCCCAGCCACAACAGAGCGAACGACCAAAGCCTTGCTGAGGAAGCAGCAGCGAAGTGCGGTTCGCACCAAGCTGAAAACTTCTGCAAAAGCATAGCAGTCGCTGGGAAATCAGAGTTGGTTCTGTGGGCTGCTTTTGCTGCTTGCCTTAGCCTAGTATTCGCAGCACGATGGGAGAAACCCGCATAGAGCGAAAGCCTCTTTGACAGGGCATCCCCTCTGGGAAAGCACACCATTCTTTGGGAAATCAAAGTCGGGTCTGTGGGATGCTGCCTGCTGCTTGCCAGAGCTGGTCTCCACAGCACGGTGTAATACACTCGCATGGAGCGAAATCCTCTTTGCCTGGGCAACCCCTCTGCCTGAGAAAGAAGCGCGGGGACGCCTGTGGAAAGAGCCTTAAGGAAATGGACACGTTTGTCAGGGCAGAGCGACGGAAGCCTGGCTGCTAAAGAGACACGAGGGGAAGATTAGGGCAGGGGAAAGGGCTCCACTCTGTGGAAGGAGTCTGGGCAGAAGGCAGGCCTGTCCTGTGCCTCTGGTCCCAAGGGGACCGCATCACCTTGGCCACCTGCCCCGTCGGCAGTCGGGCTTGCTCCAAGGTGCCATACCCGGAACTCGCAGAAACAACCCCATGGATAAACGGGCAGTCAGATGCCGTCTTCCACCAAGATGTGGCAGTGTTGTGGGTGGCAGGGGGTGTGCCTGGTAAGGAGTGGAGACAGTCCCCCACAGTTCCCCATCCCAGTGCACGGGCCGTGTGCAGGGATCCTGTCGCCTTCTCTCTCCTGTGGTGAAGGCACTGGTCTAGACCCCGAGTCTGCCTGAGCGCATGAGCAAAAGTCAAAGCCTTACCTATGACAGGAGATGGTAATAGGCATAGAGTGCCATGCTAGGCCACGCACGCTGCTGCAGGGTTGTGACTGGGTCTGCTTTGTTCGGCATAGCAAGGTGAACCGCGGGCGCGAAATAGGAGCACGGGAATGCAAGGCCCAAGAGGCACCAGCTCTCCTACGGTTCTTCATCCCTGCCGCGACAGAGCGAACGACCAAAGCCTTGCTGAGGAAGCAGCAGCGAAGTGCGGTTCGCACCAAGCTGAAAACTTCTGCAAAAGCATAGCAGTCGCTGGGAAATCAGAGTTGGTTCTGTGGGCTGCTTTTGTTGCTTGCCTTAGGCTAGTGTGGGAGGAACACGCGTAGAGCGAAAGCCTCATTGCCTGGGCATCCCCTCTGGGAAAGCACAGCATTCTATTGGAAATCAGAGTCGGGTCTGTGGGATGCTGCCCGCTGCTTGCCAGAGCTAGTTTCCACAGCATGGTGTAATAAACCCGCATGGAGGGAAATCCTCTTTGCCTGGGCAACCCCTCTGCCTGAGAGAGAAGCGCGGTGGCGCCTGTGGAAAGAGCCTTAAGGAAAGGGACACGTCTGTCACGGCATAGCAAGGAAAGCCTGGCTGCTAAGGAGACACGAGGGGAAGATTAGGGCAGGGGAAAGGGCTCCACTCTGAGGAAGGAGTCTGGGCAGAAAGCATGCCTGTCCTGAGCCTTTGGGCTCAAGGAGACAGCAGCTCCTTGGCCACCTGTCCGTGGTGGAGACATGGGCTTGCCACCAGGCGCCTACCCTGAACTCGAGAAACAACTCCCAGAAAGAACTGGCCATCAGATGCCGGTCCTCCAGGATGTGGAAGCTTGGAAGAGGCATGGGGTTTAAGGGGAAGGAGTGGGGACAGTCCCCCAAGCTCCCTATTCAGTGCATGGGCGGTGTGCAGGGATCCTGTCACCTCTCCTTTCCTGTGGGGAAAGCACTGGCTTAGTCTGCGAGTCCGCCAGAGTAAAAGGCCAAGCGATGCCTTCCCTTTGAGATGTTTGTGTGCATAGAGTGCCATCCTATGCTACGCAGGCTACTGCACTTTTGTGGCTCTGTCTGCTTAGTTCGGCCTGGCAGGGTGAACCCAGGACGTGAACATGGAGCGCAGGAAAGGAAGACAGAAGAGCACCAGCTCTCCAGCAGCTCTTCTTCCCTGACGCGACTGAAGCCTTGCTGAGGAAGCAGCGGCGAAGTGCTGTTCGCTCCAAGGCAAAGCCTCTGCGAATGCACAGCATTCGCTGAGAAATGTTTGGCGGGCTTCTGCTGCTTGCCTGAGCTCAGTCTCCCAGTGGGAGAAATGGCAGTGGGAGAAACCCGCATAGAGCGATAGCCTCTTTGCCGTAGCATTCCCTCTGGGAAAGCACAGCATTCTTTGGAAATCAGAGTCGGGTCTGTGGGATGCGGCCTGCTGCTTGCCAGAGTTGGTCTCCACAGCACGGTGTAATAAACCCGCATGGAGCGAAATCCTCTTTGCCTGGGCATCCCCTCTGCCTGAGAGAGAAGCGCGGTGGCGCCTGTGGAAAGAGCCTTAAGGAAAGGGACACGTCTGTCACGGCATAGCGAGGAAAGCCTGGCTGCTAAGGAGACACGAGGGGAAGATTAGGGCAGGGGAAAGGGCTCCACTCTGTGGAAGGAGTCTGGGCAGAAGGCAGGCCTGTCCTGTGCCTCTGGTCCCAAGGGGACCGCATCACCTTGGCCACCTGCCCCGTCGGCAGTCGGGCTTGCTCCAAGGTGCCATACCCGGAACTCGCAGAAACAACCCCATGGATAAACGGGCAGTCAGATGCCGTCTTCCACCAAGATGTGGCAGTGTTGTGGGTGGCAGGGGGTGTGCCTGGTAAGGAGTGGAGACAGTCCCCCACAGTTCCCCATCCCAGTGCACGGGCCGTGTGCAGGGATCCTGTCGCCTTCTCTCTCCTGTGGTGAAGGCACTGGTCTAGACCCCGAGTCTGCCTGAGCGCATGAGCAAAAGTCAAAGCCTTACCTATGACAGGAGATGGTAATAGGCATAGAGTGCCATGCTAGGCCACGCACGCTGCTGCAGGGTTGTGACTGGGTCTGCTTTGTTCGGCATAGCAAGGTGAACCGCGGGCGCGAAATAGGAGCAC
The DNA here is from genome assembly GCF_964662115.1 of Mustela nivalis. NCBI lineage: Eukaryota > Metazoa > Chordata > Mammalia > Carnivora > Mustelidae > Mustela > Mustela nivalis. Next base: position 773,054 of record NW_028136378.1, read on the forward strand.
GGGAATGCAAGGCCCAAGAGGCACCAGCTCTCCCACGGCTCTTCATCCCTGCCGCGACAGAGCGAACGACCAAAGCCTTGCTGAGGAAGCAGCAGCGAAGTGCGGTTCGCACCAAGCTGAAAACTTCTGCAAAAGCATAGCAGTCGCTGGGAAATCAGAGTTGGTTCTGTGGGCTGCTTTTGTTGCTTGCCTTAGGCTAGTGTGGGAGGAACACGCGTAGAGCGAAAGCCTCATTGCCTGGGCATCCCCTCTGGGAAAGCACAGCATTCTATTGGAAATCAGAGTCGGGTCTGTGGGATGCTGCCTGCTGCTTGCCAGAGCTAGTTTCCACAGCATGGTGTAATAAACCCGCATGGAGCGAAATCCTCTTTGCCTGGGCAACCCCTCTGCCTGAGAGAGAAGCGCGGTGGCGCCTGTGGAAAGAGCCTTAAGGAAAGGGACACGTCTGTCACGGCAGAGCGAGGAAAGCCTGGCTGCTAAGGAGACACGAGGGGAAGATTAGGGCAGGGGAAAGGGCTCCACTCTGAGGAAGGAGTCTGGGCAGAAAGCATGCCTGTCCTGAGCCTTTGGGCTCAAGGAGACAGCAGCTCCTTGGCCACCTGTCCGTGGTGGAGACATGGGCTTGCCACCAGGCGCCTACCCTGAACGTGAGCAACAACTCCCAGAAAGAACTGGCCATCAGATGCCGGCTTCCTCCAGGATGTGGAAGCTTGGAAGAGGCATGGGGTTTAAGGGGAAGGAGTGGGGACAGTCCCCCAAGCTCCCTATTCAGTGCATGGGCGGTGTGCAGGGATCCTGTCACCTCTCCTTTCCTGTGGGGAAAGCACAGGCTTAGTCTGCGAGTCCGCCAGAGTAAAAGGCCAAGCGATGCCTACCCTTTGAGATGTTTGTGTGCATAGAGTGCCATCCTATGCTACGCAGGCTACTGCACTTTTGTGGCTCTGTCTGCTTAGTTCGGCCTGGCAGGGTGAACCCAGGACGTGAACATGGAGCGCGGGAAAGGAAGACAGAAGAGGCTCCAGCTCTCCAGCAGCTCTTCTTCCCTGACGCGACTGAAGCCTTGATGAGGAAGCAGCGGCGAAGTGCTGTTCGCTCCAAGGCAAAGCCTCTGCGAATGCACAGCATTCGCTGAGAAATGTTTGGCGGGCTTCTGCTGCTTGCCTGAGCTCAGTCTCCCAGTGGGAGAAATGGCAGTGGGAGAAACCCGCATAGAGCGAAAGCCTCTTTGCCGTAGCATTCCCTCTGGGAAAGCACAGCATTCTTTGGGAAATCAGAGTCGGGTCTGTGGGATGCGGCCTGCTGCTTGCCAGAGTTGGTCTCCACAGCACGGTGTAATAAACCCGCATGGAGCGAAATCCTCTTTGCCTGGGCATCCCCTCTGCCTGAGAGAGAAGCGCGGTGGCGCCAGTGGAAAGAGCCTTAAGGAAAGGGACACGTCTGTCACGGCATAGCGAGGAAAGCCTGGCTGCTAAGGAGACACGAGGGGAAGATTAGGGCAGGGGAAAGGGCTCCACTCTGAGGAAGGAGTCTGGGCAGAAAGCATGCCTGTCCTGAGCCTTTGGGCTCAAGGAGACAGCAGCTCCTTGGCCACCTGTCCGTGGTGGAGACATGGGCTTGCCACCAGGCGCCTACCCTGAACTCGAGAAACAACTCCCAGAAAGAACTGGCCATCAGATGCCGGCTTCCTCCAGGACTTGGAAGCTTGGAAGAGGCATGGGGTTTAAGGGGAAGGAGTGGGGACAGTCCCCCAAGCTCCCTATTCAGTGCATGGGCGGTGTGCAGGGATCCTGTCACCTCTCCTTTCCTGTGGGGAAAGCACTGGCTTAGTCTGCGAGTCCGCCAGAGTAAAAGGCCAAGCGATGCCTACCCTTTGAGATGTTTGTGTGCATAGAGTGCCATCCTATGCTACGCAGGCTACTGCACTTTTGTGGCTCTGTCTGCTTAGTTCGGCCTGGCAGGGTGAACCCAGGACGTGAACATGGAGCGCGGGAAAGGAAGACAGAAGAGGCACCAGCTCTCCAGCAGCTCTTCTTCCCTGACGCGACTGAAGCCTTGATGAGGAAGCAGTGGCGAAGTGCTGTTCGCTCCAAGGCAAAGCCTCTGCGAATGCACAGCATTCGCTGAGAAATGTTTGGCGGGCTTCTGCTGCTTGCCTGAGCTCAGTCTCCCAGTGGGAGAAATGGCAGTGGGAGAAACCCGCATAGAGCGAAAGCCTCTTTGCCGTAGCATTCCCTCTGGGAAAGCACAGCATTCTTCGGGAAATAAGAGTCGGGTCTGTGGGATGCGGCCTGCTGCTTGCCAGAGTTGGTCTCCACAGCACGGTGTAATAAACCCGCATGGAGCGAAATCCTCTTTGCCTGGGCATCCCCTCTGCCTGAGAGAGAAGCGCGGTGGCGCCTGTGGAAAGAGCCTTAAGGAAAGGGACACGTCTGTCACGGCATAGCGAGGAAAGCCTGGCTGCTAAGGAGACACGAGGGGAAGATTAGGGCAGGGGAAAGGGCTCCACTCTGAGGAAGGCGTCTGGGCAGAAAGCATGCCTGTCCTGAGCCTTTGGGCTCAAGGAGACAGCAGCTCCTTGGCCACCTGTCCGTGGTGGAGACATGGGCTTGCCACCAGGCGCCTACCCTGAACTCGAGAAACAACTCCCAGAAAGAACTGGCCATCAGATGCCGGCTTCCTCCAGGACTTGGAAGCTTGGAAGAGGCATGGGGTTTAAGGGGAAGGAGTGGGGACAGTCCCCCAAGCTCCCTATTCAGTGCACGGGCGGTGTGCAGGGATCCTGTCACCTCTCCTTTCCTGTGGGGAAAGCACTGGCTAAGTCCGCGCGTCCTCCTGAGCGGCAGAGTAAAGGGCCAAGCGATGCCTACCCTTTGAGATGTTTGTGTGCATAAAGTGCCATCCTAGGAAATGCACACTACTGCACTTTTGTGGCTCTGTCCGCTTAGTTCGGCCTGGCAGGGTGAACCCAGGACGCGAACATGGAGCCTGGGAAAGCAAGGCCCAAGAGGCACCAGCTCTCCCGCATCTCTTCTTCCCTGACGCGACTGAAGCCTTGCTGAGGAAGTAGCGGCGAAGTGCTGTTCGCTCCAAGGCAAAACCTCTGCGAAAACACAGCATTCGCTGAGAAATGATCTGCGGGCTGCTGCTGCTTGTCTGAGCCCAGTCTCCCAGTGGGAGAAATGGCGGTGGGAGAAACCCGCATACAGTGAAAGCCTCTTTGCCTGGGCATCTCTCCTGGGAAAGCACAGCATTCGTAGGGAAATCAGAGTTGGGTTTGGGGATGCTGCTGCTGCTTGCCTTAGCTAGTCTCCGCAGCACTGTGAAAGATACCGCAAGGAGCGAAATACCCTTTGCCCTAGCATCCCCTCTGCCTGAGAGAGAAGCATGGTCGCACAAGTCTGTCACCGCCGTCCCCAGGAGCAAGTGTGGTGAAGGCACAGCACGCCGCCCCCTGGGATGAGATGGAGCCCTTGGCCTTGGAGTCGGGAAACGCTTGGGAAGCAGAATAGCCTGCCATGGCACGAACAGCAGGCCAGTGGCAAGACAAGTGTCACCCGCTCCCTGGGGCGGAGAGATTGAAGCCTGGGTGCTAAGGAGACATGAGGGGACGACTAGGGCAAGGGCGCGTGCTACACTCTGAGGAAGGAGTCTGGGCAGATAGCAGGCCTGTCCTGTGCCTCTGGTCCCAAGGGGAGAATATCTCCTAGGCCACCTGTCCCAAGGGCAGTCGGGCTTGCCCCCAGGTGCCATACCCGGCACTCGCAGAAACAACCCCATGGAGAAACGGGCAGTCAGATGCCGTCTTCCACCAAGATGTGGCAGTGTTGTGGGTGGCAGGGTTTGTGCCTGGTAAGGAGTGGAGACAGTCCCCCACAGTTCCCCATCCCAGTGCACGGGCCGTGTGCAGGGATCCTGTCGCCTTCTCTCTCCTGTGGTGAAGGCACTGGTCTAGACCCCGAGTCTGCCTGAGCGCATGAGCAAAAGGCTAAGCCTTACCTACGCCAGGAGATGGTAATGGGCATAGAGTGCCATGCTAGGCCACGCACACTGCTGCAGGGTTGTGACTGTGTCTGCTTAGTTCGGCTTAGCAAGGTGAACCCTGGGCGCGAACTGGGAGCCCGGGAATGGAAGGCCCAAGAGGCACCACCTCTCCCGCGACTCTTCATCCCTGCCGCGACAGAGCAAATGACCAAAGCCTTGCTGAGGAAGCAGCAGCGAAGTGCGGTTCGCGTCAAGCTGACAACCTCTGCGAAAGCATAGCACTCGCTGGGAAATCAGAGTTGGTTCTGTGGGCTGCTTTTGCTGCTTGCCTTAGCCTAGTATTCACAGCACGATGGGAGAAACACGCATAGAGCGAAAGACTCTTTGCCGGGGCATCCCCTTGGGAAGGCAGAGCATTTTTTGGGAAATCAGAGTGGGGTCTGTGGGATGCTGCCTGCTGCTTGCCAGAGCTGGTCTCCACAGCACGGTGTAATACACCCGCATGGAGCGAAATCCTCTTTGCCTGGGCATCACCTCTGCCTGAGAGAGAAGCGCGGTGGCCCCTGTGGAAAGAGCCTTAAGGAAAGGGACACGTCTGTCACGACAGAGAGATGGAAGCCTGGCTGCTAAGGAGAAACGAGGGGAAGCTTAGGGCAGGGGAAAGGGCTCCATTCTGAGGAAGGAGTCTGGGCAGAAAGCATGCCTGTCCTCAGCCTTTGGGCTCAAGGAGACAGCAGCTCCTTGGCCACCTGTCCGTGGTGGAGACATGGGCTTGCCACCAGGCGCCTACCCTGAACGTGAGCAACAACTCCCAGAAAGAACTGGGCATCAGAAGCCGGCTTTCTCCAGGATGGGGAAGCTTGGAGGAGGCACGGGGTTTAAGGGGAAGGAGTGGGGACAGTCCCCCAAAGCTCCCTATTCAGTGCACGGGCGGTGTGCAGGGATTCTGTCACCTCTCCTTTCCTGTGGGGAAAGCACTGGCTTAGTCTGCGAGTCCGCCTGAGCGCCAGAGTAAAAGGCCAAGCGATGCCTACCCGGGAGATGTTTGTGTGCATAGAGTGCCATCCTAGGCTACGCAGGCTACTGCACTTTTGTGGCTCTGTCTGCTTAGTTCGGCCTGGCAGGGTGAACCCAGGACGTGAACATGGAGCCCGGGAAAGGAAGACAGAAGAGGCACCAGCTCTCCCGCAGCTCTTCTTCCCTGACGAAACTGAAGCCTTGCTGAGGAAGCAGCGGCGAAGTGCTGTTCGCTCCAAGGCAAAGCCTCTGCGAAAGCACAGCATTCGCTGAGAAATGTTCGGCGGGCTGCTGCTGCTTGCCTGAGCTCAGTCTCCCAGTGGGAGAAATCGCGGTGGGAGAACCCGCATACAGTGAAAGCCTCTTTGCCTGGGCATCACCCCTGGGAAAGCACCGCATTCGTAGGGAATTCAGAGTTGGGTTTGGGGATGCTGCTGCTGCTTGCCTGAGCTAGTCTCCGCAGCACGGTGGAAGATACCCGCATGGAGCGAAATACCCTTTGCCCTAGCATGCCCTCTGCCTGAGAGAGAAGCATGGTCGCACAAGTCTGTCACCGCGCTCCCCAGGAGGAGTGTGGGGAAGGCCCCGCACGCCGCCCCCTGGGATGAGAAGGAGCCCTTGGCCTTGGGGTCCGGAAACGCTTGGGAAGCAGGATAGCCTGCCATGGCAGGAACAGCAGGCCAGTGGCAAGACAAGTGTCACCCACTCCCTGTGCGGAGAGATCGAAGCCTGGGTGCTAAGGAGACATGAGTGGACGACTAGGGCAGGGGCGCGTGCTCCACTCTGAGGAAGGAGTCGGGCAGATGGCAGGCCTGTCCTGTGCCTCTGGTCCCAAGGGGAGAGCATCTCCTAGGCCACCTGTCCCAAGGGCAGTCGGGCTTGCCCCCAGTTGCCATACCCGGAACTCGCAGAAACAACCCCATGGAGAAACGGGCAGTCAGATGCTGTCTTCCACCAAGATGTGGCAGTGTTGTGGGTGGCAGGGGTGTGCCTGGTAAGGAGTGGAGACAGACCCCACAGTTCCCCATCCCAGTGCACGGGTCGTGTGCAGGGATCCTGTTGCCTCCTCTCTCCTGTGGTGAAGGCACTGGCCTAGACCTCGAGTCTGCCTGAGCGCATTAGCAAAAGTCAAAGCCTTACCTATGACAGGAGATGGTAATAGGCATAGAGTGCCATCCTAGGCCATGCACGCTGCTGTAGGGTTGTGATTATGTCTGCTTAGTTTGGCTTAGCAAGGTCAACCCCAGGCGCTAACGGGGAGCCCAGGAATGCAAGGCCCAAGAGGCACCAGCTCTCCCGCGGCTCTTCATCCCAGCCACAACAGAGCGAACGACCAAAGCCTTGCTGAGGAAGCAGCAGCGAAGTGCGGTTCGCACCAAGCTGAAAACTTCTGCAAAAGCATAGCAGTCGCTGGGAAATCAGAGTTGGTTCTGTGGGCTGCTTTTGCTGCTTGCCTTAGCCTAGTATTCGCAGCACGATGGGAGAAACCCGCATAGAGCGAAAGCCTCTTTGACAGGGCATCCCCTCTGGGAAAGCACTCCATTTTTGGGAAATCAAAGTCGGGTCTGTGGGATGCTGCCTGCTGCTTGCCAGAGCTGGTCTCCACAGCACGGTGTAATACACTCGCATGGAGCGAAATCCTCTTTGCCTGGGCAACCCCTCTGCCTGAGAAAGAAGCGCGGGGACGCCTGTGGAAAGAGCCTTAAGGAAATGGACACGTTTGTCAGGGCAGAGCGACGGAAGCCTGGCTGCTAAAGAGACACGAGGGGAAGATTAGGGCAGGGGAAAGGGCTCCACTCTGTGGAAGGAGTCTGGGCAGAAGGCAGGCCTGTCCTGTGCCTCTGGTCCCAAGGGGACCGCATCACCTTGGCCACCTGCCCCGTCGGCAGTCGGGCTTGCTCCAAGGTGCCATACCCGGAACTCGCAGAAACAACCCCATGGATAAACGGGCAGTCAGATGCCGTCTTCCACCAAGATGTGGCAGTGTTGTGGGTGGCAGGGTTTGTGCCTGGTAAGGAGTGGAGACAGTCCCCCACAGTTCCCCATCCCAGTGCACGGGCCGTGTGCAGGGATCCTGTCGCCTTCTCTCTCCTGTGGTGAAGGCACTGGTCTAGACCCCGAGTCTGCCTGAGCGCATGAGCAAAAGTCAAAGCCTTACCTATGACAGGAGATGGTAATAGGCATAGAGTGCCATGCTAGGCCACGCACGCTGCTGCAGGGTTGTGACTGTGTCTGCTCTGTTCGGCATAGCAAGGTGAACCGCGGGCGCGAAATAGGAGCACGGGAATGCAAGGCCCAAGAGGCACCAGCTCTCCCACGGCTCTTCATCCCTGCCGCGACAGAGCGAACGACCAAAGCCTTGCTGAGGAAGCAGCAGCGAAGTGCGGTTCGCACCAAGCTGAAAACTTCTGCAAAAGCATAGCAGTCGCTGGGAAATCAGAGTTGGTTCTGTGGGCTGCTTTTGTAGCTTGCCTTAGGCTAGTGTGGGAGGAACACGCGTAGAGCGAAAGCCTCATTGCCTGGGCATCCCCTCTGGGAAAGCACAGCATTCTATTGGAAATCAGAGTCGGGTCTGTGGGATGCTGCCCGCTGCTTGCCAGAGCTAGTTTCCACAGCATGGTGTAATAAACCCGCATGGAGCGAAATCCTCTTTGCCTGGGCAACCCCTCTGCCTGAGAGAGAAGCGCGGTGGCGCCTGTGGAAAGAGCCTTAAGGAAAGGGACACGTCTGTCACGGCATAGCGAGGAAAGCCTGGCTGCTAAGGAGACACGAGGGGAAGATTAGGGCAGGGGAAAGGGCTCCACTCTGAGGAAGGAGTCTGGGCAGAAAGCATGCCTGTCCTGAGCCTTTGGGCTCAGGGAGACAGCAGCTCCTTGGCCACCTGTCCGTGGTGGAGACATGGGCTTGCCACCAGGCGCCTACCCTGAACTCGAGAAACAACTCCCAGAAAGAACTGGCCATCAGATGCCGGCTTCCTCCAGGACTTGGAAGCTTGGAAGTGGCATGGGGTTTAAGGGGAAGGAGTGGGGACAGTCCCCCAAGCTCCCTATTCAGTGCACGGGCGGTGTGCAGGGATCCTGTCACCTCTCCTTTCCTGTGGGGAAAGCACTGGCTAAGTCCGCGAGTCTTCCTGAGCGGCAGAGTAAAGGGCCAAGCGATGCCTACCCGGGAGATGTTTGTGTGCATAAAGTGCCATCCTAGGAAATGCACACTACTGCACTTTTGTGGCTCTGTCCGCTTAGTTCGGCCTGGCAGGGTGAACCCAGGACGCGAACATGGAGCCTGGGAAAGCAAGGCCCAAGAGGCACCAGCTCTCCCGCATCTCTTCTTCCCTGACGCGACTGAAGCCTTGCTGAGGAAGCAGCGGTGAAGTGCTGTTCACTCCAAGGCAAAACCTCTGCGAAAACACAGCATTCGCTGAGAAATGATCTGCGGGCTGCTGCTGCTTGTCTGAGCCCAGTCTCCCAGTGGGAGAAATGGCGGTGGGAGAAACCCGCATACAGTGAAAGCCTCTTTGCCTGGGCATCTCTCCTGGGAAAGCACAGCATTCGTAGGGAAATCAGAGTTGGGTTTGGGGATGCTGCTGCTGCTTGCCTTAGCTAGTCTCCGCAGCACTGTGAAAGATACCGCAAGGAGCGAAATACCCTTTGCCCTAGCATCCCCTCTGCCTGAGAGAGAAGCATGGTCGCACAAGTCTGTCACCGCCCTCCCCAGGAGCAAGTGTGGTGAAGGCACAGCACGCCGCCCCCTGGGATGAGAAGGAGCCCTTGGCCTTGGAGTCGGGAAACGCTTGGGAAGCAGAATAGCCTGCCATGGCACGAACAGCAGGCCAGTGGCAAGACAAGTGTCACCCGCTCCCTGTGCGGAGAGATTGAAGCCTGGGTGCTAAGGAGACATGAGGGGACGACTAGGGCAAGGGCGCGTGCTACACTCTGAGGAAGGAGTCTGGGCAGATGGCAGGCCTGTCCTGTGCCTCTGGTCCCAAGGGGAGAATATCTCCTAGGCCACCTGTCCCAAGGGCAGTCGGGCTTGCCCCCAGGTGCCATACCCGGCACTCGCAGAAACAACCCCATGGAGAAACAGGCAGTCAGATGCCGTCTTCCACCAAGATGTGGCAGTGTTGTGGGTGGCATGGGGTGTGCCTGGTAAGGAGTGGAGACAGTCCCCCACAGTTCCCCATCCCAGTGCACGGGCCCTGTGCAGGGATGCTGTCGCCTCCTCTCTCCTGTGGTGAAGGCACTGGCCTAGACCCCGAGTCTGCCTGAGCGTCAGAGCAAAAGGCTAAGCCTTACCTACGCCAGGAGATGGTAATGGGCATAGAGTGCCATGCTAGGCCACGCACACTGCTGCAGGGTTGTGACTGTGTCTGCTTAGTTCGGCTTAGCAAGGTGAACCCTGGGCGCGAACTGGGAGCCCGGGAATGGAAGGCCCAAGAGGCACCACCTCTCCCGCGACTCTTCATCCCTGCCGCGACAGAGCAAATGACCAAAGCCTTGCTGAGGAAGCAGCAGCGAAGTGCGGTTCGCGCCAAGCTGACAACCTCTGCGAAAGCATAGCACTCGCTGGGAAATCAGAGTTGGTTCTGTGGGCTGCTTTTGCTGCTTGCCTTAGCCTAGTATTCACAGCACGATGGGAGAAACACGCATAGAGCGAAAGACTCTTTGCCGGGGCATCCCCTTGGGAAGGCAGAGCATTTTTTGGGAAATCAGAGTGGGGTCTGTGGGATGCTGCCTGCTGCTTGCCAGAGCTGGTCTCCACAGCACGGTGTAATACACCCGCATGGAGCGAAATCCTCTTTGCCTGGGCATCACCTCTGCCTGAGAGAGAAGCGCGGTGGCGCCTGTGGAAAGAGCCTTAAGGAAAGGGACACGTCTGTCACGACAGAGAGATGGAAGCCTGGCTGCTAAGGAGAAACGAGGGGAAGCTTAGGGCAGGGGAAAGGGCTCCATTCTGAGGAAGGAGTCTGGGCAGAAAGCATGCCTGTCCTCGGCCTTTGGGCTCAAGGAGACAGCAGCTCCTTGGCCACCTGTCCGTGGTGGAGACATGGGCTTGCCACCAGGCGCCTACCCTGAACGTGAGCAACAACTCCCAGAAAGAACTGGGCATCAGAAGCCGGCTTTCTCCAGGATGGGGAAGCTTGGAGGAGGCACGGGGTTTAAGGGGAAGGAGTGGGGACAGTCCCCCAAAGCTCCCTATTCAGTGCACGGGCGGTGTGCAGGGATTCTGTCACCTCTCCTTTCCTGTGGGGAAAGCACTGGCTTAGTCTGCGAGTCCGCCTGAGCGCCAGAGTAAAAGGCCAAGCGATGCCTACCCGGGAGATGTTTGTGTGCATAGAGTGCCATCCTAGGCTACGCAGGCTACTGCACTTTTGTGGCTCTGTCTGCTTAGTTCGGCCTGGCAGGGTGAACCCAGGACGTGAACATGGAGCCCGGGAAAGGAAGACAGAAGAGGCACCAGCTCTCCCGCAGCTCTTCTTCCCTGACGAAACTGAAGCCTTGCTGAGGAAGCAGCGGCGAAGTGCTGTTCGCTCCAAGGCAAAGCCTCTGCGAAAGCACAGCATTCGCTGAGAAATGTTTGGCGGGCTTCTGCTGCTTGCCTGAGCTCAGTCTCCCAGTGGGAGAAATGGCAGTGGGAGAAACCCGCATAGAGCGAAAGCCTCTTTGCCGTAGCATTCCCTCTGGGAAAGCACAGCATTCTTCGGGAAATAAGAGTCGGGTCTGTGGGATGCGGCCTGCTGCTTGCCAGAGTTGGTCTCCACAGCACGGTGTAATAAACCCACATGGAGCGAAATCCTCTTTGCCTGGGCATCCCCTCTGCCTGAGAGAGAAGCGCGGTGGCGCCTGTGGAAAGAGCCTTAAGGAAAGGGACACGTCTGTCACGGCATAGCGAGGAAAGCCTGGCTGCTAAGGAGACACGAGGGGAAGATTAGGGCAGGGGAAAGGGCTCCACTCTGAGGAAGGCGTCTGGGCAGAAAGCATGCCTGTCCTGAGCCTTTGGGCTCAAGGAGACAGCAGCTCCTTGGCCACCTGTCCGTGGTGGAGACATGGGCTTGCCACCAGGCGCCTACCCTGAACTCGAGAAACAACTCCCAGAAAGAACTGGCCATCAGATGCCGGCTTCCTCCAGGACTTGGAAGCTTGGAAGAGGCATGGGGTTTAAGGGGAAGGAGTGGGGACAGTCCCCCAAAGCTCCCTATTCAGTGCACGGGCGGTGTGCAGGGATCCTGTCACCTCTCCTTTCCTGTGGGGAAAGCACTGGCTAAGTCCGCGCGTCCTCCTGAGCGGCAGAGTAAAGGGCCAAGCGATGCCTCCCTTTGAGATGTTTGTGTGCATAAAGTGCCATCCTAGGAAATGCACACTACTGCACTTTTGTGGCTCTGTCCGCTTAGTTCGGCCTGGCAGGGTGAACCCAGGACGCGAACATGGAGCCTGGGAAAGCAAGGCCCAAGAGGCACCAGCTCTCCCGCATCTCTTCTTCCCTGACGCGACTGAAGCCTTGCTGAGGAAGTAGCGGCGAAGTGCTGTTCGCTCCAAGGCAAAACCTCTGCGAAAACACAGCATTCGCTGAGAAATGATCTGCGGGCTGCTGCTGCTTGTCTGAGCCCAGTCTCCCAGTGGGAGAAATGGCGGTGGGAGAAACCCGCATACAGTGAAAGCCTCTTTGCCTGGGCATCTCTCCTGGGAAAGCACAGCATTCGTAGGGAAATCAGAGTTGGGTTTGGGGATGCTGCTGCTGCTTGCCTTAGCTAGTCTCCGCAGCACTGTGAAAGATACCGCAAGGAGCGAAATACCCTTTGCCCTAGCATCCCCTCTGCCTGAGAGAGAAGCATGGTCGCACAAGTCTGTCACCGCCGTCCCCAGGAGCAAGTGTGGTGAAGGCACAGCACGCCGCCCCCTGGGATGAGAAGGAGCCCTTGGCCTTGGAGTCGGGAAACGCTTGGGAAGCAGAATAGCCTGCCATGGCACGAACAGCAGGCCAGTGGCAAGACAAGTGTCACCCGCTCCCTGTGCGGAGAGATTGAAGCCTGGGTGCTAAGGAGACATGAGGGGACGACTAGGGCAAGGGCGCGTGCTACACTCTGAGGAAGGAGTCTGGGCAGATAGCAGGCCTGTCCTGTGCCTCTGGTCCCAAGGGGAGAATATCTCCTAGGCCACCTGTCCCAAGGGCAGTCGGGCTTGCCCCCAGGTGCCATACCCGGCACTCGCAGAAACAACCCCATGGAGAAACGGGCAGTCAGATGCCGTCTTCCACCAAGATGTGGCAGTGTTGTGGGTGGCAGGGTTTGTGCCTGGTAAGGAGTGGAGACAGTCCCCCACAGTTCCCCATCCCAGTGCACGGGCCGTGTGCAGGGATCCTGTCGCCTTCTCTCTCCTGTGGTGAAGGCACTGGCCTAGACCCCGAGTCTGCCTGAGCGTCAGAGCAAAAGGCTAAGCCTTACCTACGCCAGGAGATGGTAATGGGCATAGAGTGCCATGCTAGGCCACGCACACTGCTGCAGGGTTGTGACTGTGTCTGCTTAGTTCGGCTTAGCAAGGTGAACCCTGGGCGCGAACTGGGAGCCCGGGAATGGAAGGCCCAAGAGGCACCACCTCTCCCGCGACTCTTCATCCCTGCCGCGACAGAGCAAATGACCAAAGCCTTGCTGAGGAAGCAGCAGCGAAGTGCGGTTCGCGCCAAGCTGACAACCTCTGCGAAAGCATAGCACTCGCTGGGAAATCAGAGTTGGTTCTGTGGGCTGCTTTTGCTGCTTGCCTTAGCCTAGTATTCACAGCACGATGGGAGAAACACGCATAGAGCGAAAGACTCTTTGCCGGGGCATCCCCTTGGGAAGGCAGAGCATTTTTTGGGAAATCAGAGTGGGGTCTGTGGGATGCTGCCTGCTGCTTGCCAGAGCTGGTCTCCACAGCACGGTGTAATACACCCGCATGGAGCGAAATCCTCTTTGCCTGGGCATCACCTCTGCCTGAGAGAGAAGCGCGGTGGCCCCTGTGGAAAGAGCCTTAAGGAAAGGGACACGTCTGTCACGACAGAGAGATGGAAGCCTGGCTGCTAAGGAGAAACGAGGGGAAGCTTAGGGCAGGGGAAAGGGCTCCATTCTGAGGAAGGAGTCTGGGCAGAAAGCATGCCTGTCCTCAGCCTTTGGGCTCAAGGAGACAGCAGCTCCTTGGCCACCTGTCCGTGGTGGAGACATGGGCTTGCCACCAGGCGCCTACCCTGAACGTGAGCAACAACTCCCAGAAAGAACTGGGCATCAGAAGCCGTCTTTCTCCAGGATGGGGAAGCTTGGAGGAGGCACGGGGTTTAAGGGGAAGGAGTGGGGACAGTCCCCCAAAGCTCCCTATTCAGTGCACGGGCGGTGTGCAGGGATTCTGTCACCTCTCCTTTCCTGTGGGGAAAGCACTGGCTTAGTCTGCGAGTCCGCCTGAGCGCCAGAGTAAAAGGCCAAGCGATGCCTACCCGGGAGATGTTTGTGTGCATAGAGTGCCATCCTAGGCTACGCAGGCTACTGCACTTTTGTGGCTCTGTCTGCTTAGTTCGGCCTGGCAGGGTGAACCCAGGACGTGAACATGGAGCCCGGGAAAGGAAGACAGAAGAGGCACCAGCTCTCCCGCAGCTCTTCTTCCCTGACGAAACTGAAGCCTTGCTGAGGAAGCAGCGGCGAAGTGCTGTTCGCTCCAAGGCAAAGCCTCTGCGAAAGCACAGCATTCGCTGAGAAATGTTCGGCGGGCTGCTGCTGCTTGCCTGAGCTCAGTCTCCCAGTGGGAGAAATCGCGGTGGGAGAACCCGCATACAGTGAAAGCCTCTTTGCCTGGGCATCACCCCTGGGAAAGCACCGCATTCGTAGGGAATTCAGAGTTGGGTTTGGGGATGCTGCTGCTGCTTGCCTGAGCTAGTCTCCGCAGCACGGTGGAAGATACCCGCATGGAGCGAAATACCCTTTGCCCTAGCATGCCCTCTGCCTGAGAGAGAAGCATGGTCGCACAAGTCTGTCACCGCGCTCCCCAGGAGGAAGTGTGGGGAAGGCCCCGCACGCCGCCCCCTGGGATGAGAAGGAGCCCTTGGCCTTGGGGTCCGGAAACGCTTGGGAAGCAGGATAGCCTGCCATGGCAGGAACAGCAGGCCAGTGGCAAGACAAGTGTCACCCACTCCCTGTGCGGAGAGATCGAAGCCTGGCTGCTAAGGAGACATGAGTGGACGACTAGGGCAGGGGCGCGTGCTCCACTCTGAGGAAGGAGTCGGGCAGATGGCAGGCCTGTCCTGTGCCTCTGGTCCCAAGGGGAGAGCATCTCCTAGGCCACCTGTCCCAAGGGCAGTCGGGCTTGCCCCCAGTTGCCATACCCGGAACTCGCAGAAACAACCCCATGGAGAAACGGGCAGTCAGATGCTGTCTTCCACCAAGATGTGGCAGTGTTGTGGGTGGCAGGGGTGTGCCTGGTAAGGAGTGGAGACAGACCCCACAGTTCCCCATCCCAGTGCACGGGTCGTGTGCAGGGATCCTGTTGCCTCCTCTCTCCTGTGGTGAAGGCACTGGCCTAGACCTCGAGTCTGCCTGAGCGCATTAGCAAAAGTCAAAGCCTTACCTATGACAGGAGATGGTAATAGGCATAGAGTGCCATCCTAGGCCATGCACGCTGCTGTAGGGTTGTGATTATGTCTGCTTAGTTTGGCTTAGCAAGGTCAACCCCAGGCGCTAACGGGGAGCCCAGGAATGCAAGGCCCAAGAGGCACCAGCTCTCCCGCGGCTCTTCATCCCAGCCACAACAGAGCGAACGACCAAAGCCTTGCTGAGGAAGCAGCCGCGAAGTGCGGTTCGCACCAAGCTGAAAACTTCTGCAAAAGCATAGCAGTCGCTGGGAAATCAGAGTTGGTTCTGTGGGCTGCTTTTGCTGCTTGCCTTAGCCTAGTATTCGCAGCACGATGGGAGAAACCCGCATAGAGCGAAAGCCTCTTTGACAGGGCATCCCCTCTGGGAAAGCACTCCATTTTTGGGAAATCAAAGTCGGGTCTGTGGGATGCTGCCTGCTGCTTGCCAGAGCTGGTCTCCACAGCACGGTGTAATACACTCGCATGGAGCGAAATCCTCTTTGCCTGGGCAACCCCTCTGCCTGAGAAAGAAGCGCGGGGACGCCTGTGGAAAGAGCCTTAAGGAAATGGACACGTTTGTCAGGGCAGAGCGACGGAAGCCTGGCTGCTAAAGAGACACGAGGGGAAGATTAGGGCAGGGGAAAGGGCTCCACTCTGTGGAAGGAGTCTGGGCAGAAGGCAGGCCTGTCCTGTGCCTCTGGTCCCAAGGGGACCGCATCACCTTGGCCACCTGCCCCGTCGGCAGTCGGGCTTGCTCCAAGGTGCCATACCCGGAACTCGCAGAAACAACCCCATGGATAAACGGGCAGTCAGATGCCGTCTTCCACCAAGATGTGGCAGTGTTGTGGGTGGCAGGGTTTGTGCCTGGTAAGGAGTGGAGACAGTCCCCCACAGTTCCCCATCCCAGTGCACGGGCCGTGTGCAGGGATCCTGTCGCCTTCTCTCTCCTGTGGTGAAGGCACTGGTCTAGACCCCGAGTCTGCCTGAGCGCATGAGCAAAAGTCAAAGCCTTACCTATGACAGGAGATGGTAATAGGCATAGAGTGCCATGCTAGGCCACGCACGCTGCTGCAGGGTTGTGACTGTGTCTGCTTTGTTCGGCATAGCAAGGTGAACCGCGGGCGCGAAATAGGAGCACGGGAATGCAAGGCCCAAGAGGCACCAGCTCTCCCACGGCTCTTCATCCCTGCCGCGACAGAGCGAACGACCAAAGCCTTGCTGAGGAAGCAGCAGCGAAGTGCGGTTCGCACCAAGCTGAAAACTTCTGCAAAAGCATAGCAGTCGCTGGGAAATCAGAGTTGGTTCTGTGGGCTGCTTTTGTAGCTTGCCTTAGGCTAGTGTGGGAGGAACACGCGTAGAGCGAAAGCCTCATTGCCTGGGCATCCCCTCTGGGAAAGCACAGCATTCTATTGGAAATCAGAGTCGGGTCTGTGGGATGCTGCCCGCTGCTTGCCAGAGCTAGTTTCCACAGCATGGTGTAATAAACCCGCATGGAGCGAAATCCTCTTTGCCTGGGCAACCCCTCTGCCTGAGAGAGAAGCGCGGTGGCGCCTGTGGAAAGAGCCTTAAGGAAAGGGACACGTCTGTCACGGCAGAGCGAGGAAAGCCTGGCTGCTAAGGAGACACGAGGGGAAGATTAGGGCAGGGGAAAGGGCTCCACTCTGAGGAAGGAGTCTGGGCAGAAAGCATGCCTGTCCTGAGCCTTTGGGCTCAAGGAGACAGCAGCTCCTTGGCCACCTGTCCGTGGTGGAGACATGGGCTTGCCACCAGGCGCCTACCCTGAACTCGAGAAACAACTCCCAGAAAGAACTGGCCATCAGATGCCGGCTTCCTCCAGGACTTGGAAGCTTGGAAGAGGCATGGGGTTTAAGGGGAAGGAGTGGGGACAGTCCCCCAAGCTCCCTATTCAGTGCACGGGCGGTGTGCAGGGATCCTGTCACCTCTCCTTTCCTGTGGGGAAAGCACTGGCTAAGTCCGCGAGTCTTCCTGAGCGGCAGAGTAAAGGGCCAAGCGATGCCTACCCGGGAGATGTTTGTGTGCATAAAGTGCCATCCTAGGAAATGCACACTACTGCACTTTTGTGGCTCTGTCCGCTTAGTTCGGCCTGGCAGGGTGAACCCAGGACGCGAACATGGAGCCTGGGAAAGCAAGGCCCAAGAGGCACCAGCTCTCCCGCATCTCTTCTTCCCTGACGCGACTGAAGCCTTGCTGAGGAAGCAGCGGCGAAGTGCTGTTCACTCCAAGGCAAAACCTCTGCGAAAACACAGCATTCGCTGAGAAATGATCTGCGGGCTGCTGCTGCTTGTCTGAGCCCAGTCTCCCAGTGGGAGAAATGGCGGTGGGAGAAACCCGCATACAGTGAAAGCCTCTTTGCCTGGGCATCTCTCCTGGGAAAGCACAGCATTCGTAGGGAAATCAGAGTTGGGTTTGGGGATGCTGCTGCTGCTTGCCTTAGCTAGTCTCCGCAGCACTGTGAAAGATACCGCAAGGAGCGAAATACCCTTTGCCCTAGCATCCCCTCTGCCTGAGAGAGAAGCATGGTCGCACAAGTCTGTCACCGCCCTCCCCAGGAGCAAGTGTGGTGAAGGCACAGCACGCCGCCCCCTGGGATGAGAAGGAGCCCTTGGCCTTGGAGTCGGGAAACGCTTGGGAAGCAGAATAGCCTGCCATGGCACGAACAGCAGGCCAGTGGCAAGACAAGTGTCACCCGCTCCCTGTGCGGAGAGATTGAAGCCTGGGTGCTAAGGAGACATGAGGGGACGACTAGGGCAAGGGCGCGTGCTACACTCTGAGGAAGGAGTCTGGGCAGATGGCAGGCCTGTCCTGTGCCTCTGGTCCCAAGGGGAGAATATCTCCTAGGCCACCTGTCCCAAGGGCAGTCGGGCTTGCCCCCAGGTGCCATACCCGGCACTCGCAGAAACAACCCCATGGAGAAACAGGCAGTCAGATGCCGTCTTCCACCAAGATGTGGCAGTGTTGTGGGTGGCAGGGGGTGTGCCTGGTAAGGAGTGGAGACAGTCCCCCACAGTTCCCCATCCCAGTGCACGGGCCCTGTGCAGGGATGCTGTCGCCTCCTCTCTCCTGTGGTGAAGGCACTGGCCTAGACCCCGAGTCTGCCTGAGCGTCAGAGCAAAAGGCTAAGCCTTACCTACGCCAGGAGATGGTAATGGGCATAGAGTGCCATGCTAGGCCACGCACACTGCTGCAGGGTTGTGACTGTGTCTGCTTAGTTCGGCTTAGCAAGGTGAACCCTGGGCGCGAACTGGGAGCCCGGGAATGGAAGGCCCAAGAGGCACCACCTCTCCCGCGACTCTTCATCCCTGCCGCGACAGAGCAAATGACCAAAGCCTTGCTGAGGAAGCAGCAGCGAAGTGCGGTTCGCGCCAAGCTGACAACCTCTGCGAAAGCATAGCACTCGCTGGGAAATCAGAGTTGGTTCTGTGGGCTGCTTTTGCTGCTTGCCTTAGCCTAGTATTCACAGCAGGGTGGGAGAAACCCGCATAGAGCGAAAGACTCTTTGCCGGGGCATCCCCTTGGGAAGGCAGAGCATTTTTTGGGAAATCAGAGTGGGGTCTGTGGGATGCTGCCTGCTGCTTGCCAGAGCTGGTCTCCACAGCACGGTGTAATACACCCGCATGGAGCGAAATCCTCTTTGCCTGGGCATCACCTCTGCCTGAGAGAGAAGCGCGGTGGCGCCTGTGGAAAGAGCCTTAAGGAAAGGGACACGTCTGTCACGACAGAGAGATGGAAGCCTGGCTGCTAAGGAGAAACGAGGGGAAGCTTAGGGCAGGGGAAAGGGCTCCATTCTGAGGAAGGAGTCTGGGCAGAAAGCATGCCTGTCCTCGGCCTTTGGGCTCAAGGAGACAGCAGCTCCTTGGCCACCTGTCCGTGGTGGAGACATGGGCTTGCCACCAGGCGCCTACCCTGAACGTGAGCAACAACTCCCAGAAAGAACTGGGCATCAGAAGCCGTCTTTCTCCAGGATGGGGAAGCTTGGAGGAGGCACGGGGTTTAAGGGGAAGGAGTGGGGACAGTCCCCCAAAGCTCCCTATTCAGTGCACGGGCGGTGTGCAGGGATTCTGTCACCTCTCCTTTCCTGTGGGGAAAGCACTGGCTTAGTCTGCGAGTCCGCCTGAGCGCCAGAGTAAAAGGCCAAGCGATGCCTACCCGGGAGATGTTTGTGTGCATAGAGTGCCATCCTAGGCTACGCAGGCTACTGCACTTTTGTGGCTCTGTCTGCTTAGTTCGGCCTGGCAGGGTGAACCCAGGACGTGAACATGGAGCCCGGGAAAGGAAGACAGAAGAGGCACCAGCTCTCCCGCAGCTCTTCTTCCCTGACGAAACTGAAGCCTTGCTGAGGAAGCAGCGGCGAAGTGCTGTTCGCTCCAAGGCAAAGCCTCTGCGAAAGCACAGCATTCGCTGAGAAATGTTCGGCGGGCTGCTGCTGCTTGCCTGAGCTCAGTCTCCCAGTGGGAGAAATCGCGGTGGGAGAACCCGCATACAGTGAAAGCCTCTTTGCCTGGGCATCACCCCTGGGAAAGCACCGCATTCGTAGGGAATTCAGAGTTGGGTTTGGGGATGCTGCTGCTGCTTGCCTGAGCTAGTCTCCGCAGCACGGTGGAAGATACCCGCATGGAGCGAAATACCCTTTGCCCTAGCATGCCCTCTGCCTGAGAGAGAAGCATGGTCGCACAAGTCTGTCACCGCGCTCCCCAGGAGGAAGTGTGGGGAAGGCCCCGCACGCCGCCCCCTGGGATGAGAAGGAGCCCTTGGCCTTGGGGTCCGGAAACGCTTGGGAAGCAGGATAGCCTGCCATGGCAGGAACAGCAGGCCAGTGGCAAGACAAGTGTCACCCACTCCCTGTGCGGAGAGATCGAAGCCTGGCTGCTAAGGAGACATGAGTGGACGACTAGGGCAGGGGCGCGTGCTCCACTCTGAGGAAGGAGTCGGGCAGATGGCAGGCCTGTCCTGTGCCTCTGGTCCCAAGGGGAGAGCATCTCCTAGGCCACCTGTCCCAAGGGCAGTCGGGCTTGCCCCCAGTTGCCATACCCGGAACTCGCAGAAACAACCCCATGGAGAAACGGGCAGTCAGATGCTGTCTTCCACCAAGATGTGGCAGTGTTGTGGGTGGCAGGGGTGTGCCTGGTAAGGAGTGGAGACAGACCCCACAGTTCCCCATCCCAGTGCACGGGTCGTGTGCAGGGATCCTGTTGCCTCCTCTCTCCTGTGGTGAAGGCACTGGCCTAGACCTCGAGTCTGCCTGAGCGCATTAGCAAAAGTCAAAGCCTTACCTATGACAGGAGATGGTAATAGGCATAGAGTGCCATCCTAGGCCATGCACGCTGCTGTAGGGTTGTGATTATGTCTGCTTAGTTCGGCTTAGCAAGGTCAACCCCAGGCGCTAACGGGGAGCCCAGGAATGCAAGGCCCAAGAGGCACCAGCTCTCCCGCGGCTCTTCATCCCAGCCACAACAGAGCGAACGACCAAAGCCTTGCTGAGGAAGCAGCAGCGAAGTGCTGTTCGCACCAAGCTGAAAACTTCTGCAAAAGCATAGCAGTCGCTGGGAAATCAGAGTTGGTTCTGTGGGCTGCTTTTGCTGCTTGCCTTAGCCTAGTATTCGCAGCACGATGGGAGAAACCCGCATAGAGCGAAAGCCTCTTTGACAGGGCATCCCCTCTGGGAAAGCACACCATTCTTTGGGAAATCAAAGTCGGGTCTGTGGGATGCTGCCTGCTGCTTGCCAGAGCTGGTCTCCACAGCACGGTGTAATACACTCGCATGGAGCGAAATCCTCTTTGCCTGGGCAACCCCTCTGCCTGAGAAAGAACCGCGGGGACGCCTGTGGAAAGAGCCTTAAGGAAATGGACACGTTTGTCAGGGCAGAGCGACGGAAGCCTGGCTGCTAAAGAGACACGAGGGGAAGATTAGGGCAGGGGAAAGGGCTCCACTCTGTGGAAGGAGTCTGGGCAGAAGGCAGGCCTGTCCTGTGCCTCTGGTCCCAAGGGGACCGCATCACCTTGGCCACCTGCCCCGTCGGCAGTCGGGCTTGCTCCAAGGTGCCATACCCGGAACTCGCAGAAACAACCCCATGGATAAACGGGCAGTCAGATGCCGTCTTCCACCAAGATGTGGCAGTGTTGTGGGTGGCAGGGTTTGTGCCTGGTAAGGAGTGGAGACAGTCCCCCACAGTTCCCCATCCCAGTGCACAGGCCGTGTGCAGGGATCCTGTCGCCTTCTCTCTCCTGTGGTGAAGGCACTGGTCTAGACCCCGAGTCTGCCTGAGCGCATGAGCAAAAGTCAAAGCCTTACCTATGACAGGAGATGGTAATAGGCATAGAGTGCCATGCTAGGCCACACACGCTGCTGCAGGGTTGTGACTGGGTCTGCTTTGTTCGGCATAGCAAGGTGAACCGCGGGCGCGAAATAGGAGCACGGGAATGCAAGGCCCAAGAGGCACCAGCTCTCCCACGGCTCTTCATCCCTGCCGCGACAGAGCGAACGACCAAAGCCTTGCTGAGGAAGCAGCAGCGAAGTGCGGTTCGCACCAAGCTGAAAACTTCTGCAAAAGCATAGCAGTCGCTGGGAAATCAGAGTTGGTTCTGTGGGCTGCTTTTGTTGCTTGCCTTAGGCTAGTGTGGGAGGAACACGCGTAGAGCGAAAGCCTCATTGCCTGGGCATCCCCTCTGGGAAAGCACAGCATTCTATTGGAAATCAGAGTCGGGTCTGTGGGATGCTGCCTGCTGCTTGCCAGAGCTAGTTTCCACAGCATGGTGTAATAAACCCGCATGGAGCGAAATCCTCTTTGCCTGGGCAACCCCTCTGCCTGAGAGAGAAGCGCGGTGGCGCCTGTGGAAAGAGCCTTAAGGAAAGGGACACGTCTGTCACGGCAGAGCGAGGAAAGCCTGGCTGCTAAGGAGACACGAGGGGAAGATTAGGGCAGGGGAAAGGGCTCCACTCTGAGGAAGGAGTCTGGGCAGAAAGCATGCCTGTCCTGAGCCTTTGGGCTCAAGGAGACAGCAGCTCCTTGGCCACCTGTCCGTGGTGGAGACATGGGCTTGCCACCAGGCGCCTACCCTGAACGTGAGCAACAACTCCCAGAAAGAACTGGCCATCAGATGCCGGCTTCCTCCAGGATGTGGAAGCTTGGAAGAGGCATGGGGTTTAAGGGGAAGGAGTGGGGACAGTCCCCCAAGCTCCCTATTCAGTGCATGGGCGGTGTGCAGGGATCCTGTCACCTCTCCTTTCCTGTGGGGAAAGCACTGGCTTAGTCTGCGAGTCCGCCAGAGTAAAAGGCCAAGCGATGCCTACCCTTTGAGATGTTTGTGTGCATAGAGTGCCATCCTATGCTACGCAGGCTACTGCACTTTTGTGGCTCTGTCTGCTTAGTTCGGCCTGGCAGGGTGAACCCAGGACGTGAACATGGAGCGCGGGAAAGGAAGACAGAAGAAGCTCCAGCTCTCCAGCAGCTCTTCTTCCCTGACGCGACTGAAGCCTTGATGAGGAAGCAGCGGCGAAGTGCTGTTCGCTCCAAGGCAAAGCCTCTGCGAATGCACAGCATTCGCTGAGAAATGTTTGGCGGGCTTCTGCTGCTTGCCTGAGCTCAGTCTCCCAGTGGGAGAAATGGCAGTGGGAGAAACCCGCATAGAGCGAAAGCCTCTTTGCCGTAGCATTCCCTCTGGGAAAGCACAGCATTCTTTGGGAAATCAGAGTCGGGTCTGTGGGATGCGGCCCGCTGCTTGCCAGAGTTGGTCTCCACAGCACGGTGTAATAAACCCGCATGGAGCGAAATCCTCTTTGCCTGGGCATCCCCTCTGCCTGAGAGAGAAGCGCGGTGGCGCCTGTGGAAAGAGCCTTAAGGAAAGGGACACGTCTGTCACGGCAGAGCGAGGAAAGCCTGGCTGCTAAGGAGACACGAGGGGAAGATTAGGGCAGGGGAAAGGGCTCCACTCTGAGGAAGGAGTCTGGGCAGAAAGCATGCCTGTCCTGAGCCTTTGGGCTCAAGGAGACAGCAGCTCCTTGGCCACCTGTCCGTGGTGGAGACATGGGCTTGCCACCAGGCGCCTACCCTGAACTCGAGAAACAACTCCCAGAAAGAACTGGCCATCAGATGCCGGCTTCCTCCAGGACTTGGAAGCTTGGAAGAGGCATGGGGTTTAAGGGGAAGGAGTGGGGACAGTCCCCCAAGCTCCCTATTCAGTGCATGGGCGGTGTGCAGGGATCCTGTCACCTCTCCTTTCCTGTGGGGAAAGCACTGGCTTAGTCTGCGAGTCCGCCAGAGTAAAAGGCCAAGCGATGCCTACCCTTTGAGATGTTTGTGTGCATAGAGTGCCATCCTATGCTACGCAGGCTACTGCACTTTTGTGGCTCTGTCTGCTTAGTTCGGCCTGGCAGGGTGAACCCAGGACGTGAACATGGAGCGCGGGAAAGGAAGACAGAAGAGGCACCAGCTCTCCAGCAGCTCTTCTTCCCTGACGCGACTGAAGCCTTGATGAGGAAGCAGTGGCGAAGTGCTGTTCGCTCCAAGGCAAAGCCTCTGCGAATGCACAGCATTCGCTGAGAAATGTTTGGCGGGCTTCTGCTGCTTGCCTGAGCTCAGTCTCCCAGTGGGAGAAATGGCAGTGGGAGAAACCCGCATAGAGCGAAAGCCTCTTTGCCGTAGCATTCCCTCTGGGAAAGCACAGCATTCTTCGGGAAATAAGAGTCGGGTCTGTGGGATGCGGCCTGCTGCTTGCCAGAGTTGGTCTCCACAGCACGGTGTAATAAACCCGCATGGAGCGAAATCCTCTTTGCCTGGGCATCCCCTCTGCCTGAGAGAGAAGCGCGGTGGCGCCTGTGGAAAGAGCCTTAAGGAAAGGGACACGTCTGTCACGGCAGAGCGAGGAAAGCCTGGCTGCTAAGGAGACACGAGGGGAAGATTAGGGCAGGGGAAAGGGCTCCACTCTGAGGAAGGAGTCTGGGCAGAAAGCATGCCTGTCCTGAGCCTTTGGGCTCAAGGAGACAGCAGCTCCTTGGCCACCTGTCCGTGGTGGAGACATGGGCTTGCCACCAGGCGCCTACCCTGAACTCGAGAAACAACTCCCAGAAAGAACTGGCCATCAGATGCCGGCTTCCTCCAGGACTTGGAAGCTTGGAAGAGGCATGGGGTTTAAGGGGAAGGAGTGGGGACAGTCCCCCAAGCTCCCTATTCAGTGCACGGGCGGTGTGCAGGGATCCTGTCACCTCTCCTTTCCTGTGGGGAAAGCACTGGCTAAGTCCGCGCGTCCTCCTGAGCGGCAGAGTAAAGGGCCAAGCGATGCCTACCCTTTGAGATGTTTGTGTGCATAAAGTGCCATCCTAGGAAATGCACACTACTGCACTTTTGTGGCTCTGTCCGCTTAGTTCGGCCTGGCAGGGTGAACCCAGGACGCGAACATGGAGCCTGGGAAAGCAAGGCCCAAGAGGCACCAGCTCTCCCGCATCTCTTCTTCCCTGACGCGACTGAAGCCTTGCTGAGGAAGTAGCGGCGAAGTGCTGTTCGCTCCAAGGCAAAACCTCTGCGAAAACACAGCATTCGCTGAGAAATGATCTGCGGGCTGCTGCTGCTTGTCTGAGCCCAGTCTCCCAGTGGGAGAAATGGCGGTGGGAGAAACCCGCATACAGTGAAAGCCTCTTTGCCTGGGCATCTCTCCTGGGAAAGCACAGCATTCGTAGGGAAATCAGAGTTGGGTTTGGGGATGCTGCTGCTGCTTGCCTTAGCTAGTCTCCGCAGCACTGTGAAAGATACCGCAAGGAGCGAAATACCCTTTGCCCTAGCATCCCCTCTGCCTGAGAGAGAAGCATGGTCGCACAAGTCTGTCACCGCCCTCCCCAGGAGCAAGTGTGGTGAAGGCACAGCACGCCGCCCCCTGGGATGAGAAGGAGCCCTTGGCCTTGGAGTCGGGAAACGCTTGGGAAGCAGAATAGCCTGCCATGGCACGAACAGCAGGCCAGTGGCAAGACAAGTGTCACCCGCTCCCTGTGCGGAGAGATTGAAGCCTGGGTGCTAAGGAGACATGAGGGGACGACTAGGGCAAGGGCGCGTGCTACACTCTGAGGAAGGAGTCTGGGCAGATAGCAGGCCTGTCCTGTGCCTCTGGTCCCAAGGGGAGAATATCTCCTAGGCCACCTGTCCCAAGGGCAGTCGGGCTTGCCCCCAGGTGCCATACCCGGCACTCGCAGAAACAACCCCATGGAGAAACGGGCAGTCAGATGCCGTCTTCCACCAAGATGTGGCAGTGTTGTGGGTGGCAGGGGGTGTGCCGGGTAAGGAGTGGAGACAGTCCCCCACAGTTCCCCATCCCAGTGCACGGGCCCTGTGCAGGGATGCTGTCGCCTCCTCTCTCCTGTGGTGAAGGCACTGGCCTAGACCCCGAGTCTGCCTGAGCGTCAGAGCAAAAGGCTAAGCCTTACCTACGCCAGGAGATGGTAATGGGCATAGAGTGCCATGCTAGGCCACGCACACTGCTGCAGGGTTGTGACTGTGTCTGCTTAGTTCGGCTTAGCAAGGTGAACCCTGGGCGCGAACTGGGAGCCCGGGAATGGAAGGCCCAAGAGGCACCACCTCTCCCGCGACTCTTCATCCCTGCCGCGACAGAGCAAATGACCAAAGCCTTGCTGAGGAAGCAGCAGCGAAGTGCGGTTCGCGCCAAGCTGACAACCTCTGCGAAAGCATAGCACTCGCTGGGAAATCAGAGTTGGTTCTGTGGGCTGCTTTTGCTGCTTGCCTTAGCCTAGTATTCACAGCACGATGGGAGAAACACGCATAGAGCGAAAGACTCTTTGCCGGGGCATCCCCTTGGGAAGGCAGAGCATTTTTTGGGAAATCAGAGTGGGGTCTGTGGGATGCTGCCTGCTGCTTGCCAGAGCTGGTCTCCACAGCACGGTGTAATACACCCGCATGGAGCGAAATCCTCTTTGCCTGGGCATCACCTCTGCCTGAGAGAGAAGCGCGGTGGCGCCTGTGGAAAGAGCCTTAAGGAAAGGGACACGTCTGTCACGACAGAGAGATGGAAGCCTGGCTGCTAAGGAGAAACGAGGGGAAGCTTAGGGCAGGGGAAAGGGCTCCATTCTGAGGAAGGAGTCTGGGCAGAAAGCATGCCTGTCCTCAGCCTTTGGGCTCAAGGAGACAGCAGCTCCTTGGCCACCTGTCCGTGGTGGAGACATGGGCTTGCCACCAGGCGCCTACCCTGAACGTGAGCAACAACTCCCAGAAAGAACTGGGCATCAGAAGCCGGCTTTCTCCAGGATGGGGAAGCTTGGAGGAGGCACGGGGTTTAAGGGGAAGGAGTGGGGACAGTCCCCCAAAGCTCCCTATTCAGTGCACGGGCGGTGTGCAGGGATCCTGTCACCTCTCCTTTCCTGTGGGGAAAGCACTGGCTAAGTCCGCGAGTCCTCCTGAGCGGCAGAGTAAAGGGCCAAGCGATGCCTACCCGGGAGATGTTTGTGTGCATAAAGTGCCATCCTAGGAAATGCACACTACTGCACTTTTGTGGCTCTGTCCGCTTAGTTCGGCCTGGCAGGGTGAACCCAGGACGCGAACATGGAGCCCGGGAAAGCAAGGCCCAAGAGGCACCAGCTCTCCCGCATCTCTTCTTCCCTGACGCGACTGAAGCCTTGCTGAGGAAGCAGCGGCGAAGTGCTGTTCGCTCCAAGGCAAAACCTCTGCGAAAACACAGCATTCGCTGAGAAATGATCTGCGGGCTGCTGCTGCTTGTCTGAGCCCAGTCTCCCAGTGGGAGAAATGGCGGTGGGAGAAACCCGCATACAGTGAAAGCCTCTTTGCCTGGGCATCTCTCCTGGGAAAGCACAGCATTCGTAGGGAAATCAGAGTTGGGTTTGGGGATGCTGCTGCTGCTTGCCTTAGCTAGTCTCCGCAGCACTGTGAAAGATACCGCAAGGAGCGAAATACCCTTTTCCCTAGCATCCCCTCTGCCTGAGAGAGAAGCATGGTCGCACAAGTCTGTCACCGCCCTCCCCAGGAGCAAGTGTGGTGAAGGCACAGCACGCCGCCCCCTGGGATGAGAAGGAGCCCTTGGCCTTGGAGTCGGGAAACGCTTGGGAAGCAGAATAGCCTGCCATGGCACGAACAGCAGGCCAGTGGCAAGACAAGTGTCACCGGCTCCCTGTGCGGAGAGATTGAAGCCTGGGTGCTAAGGAGACATGAGGGGACGACTAGGGCAAGGGCGCGTGCTACACTCTGAGGAAGGAGTCTGGGCAGATGGCAGGCCTGTCCTGTGCCTCTGGTCCCAAGGGGAGAATATCTCCTAGGCCACCTGTCCCAAGGGCAGTCGGGCTTGCCCCCAGGTGCCATACCCGGAACTCGCAGAAACAACCCCATATAGAAACGGGCAGTCAGATGCCGTCTTCCACCAAGATGTGGCAGTGTTGTGGGTGGCAGGGGGTGTGCCTGGTAAGGAGTGGAGACAGTCCCCCACAGTTCCCCATCCCAGTGCACGGGCCCTGTGCAGGGATGCTGTCGCCTCCTCTCTCCTGTGGTGAAGGCACTGGCCTAGACCCCGAGTCTGCCTGAGCGTCGGAGCAAAAGGCTAAGCCTTACCTACGCCAGGAGATGGTAATGGGCATAGAGTGCCATGCTAGGCCACGCACACTGCTGCAGGGTTGTGACTGTGTCTGCTTAGTTCGGCTTAGCAAGGTGAACCCTGGGCGCGAACTGGGAGCCCGGGAATGGAAGGCCCAAGAGGCACCACCTCTCCCGCGACTCTTCATCCCTGCCGCGACAGAGCAAATGACCAAAGCCTTGCTGAGGAAGCAGCAGCGAAGTGCGGTTCGCGCCAAGCTGACAACCTCTGCGAAAGCATAGCACTCGCTGGGAAATCAGAGTTGGTTCTGTGGGCTGCTTTTGCTGCTTGCCTTAGCCTAGTATTCACAGCACGATGGGAGAAACACGCATAGAGCGAAAGACTCTTTGCCGGGGCATCCCCTTGGGAAGGCAGAGCATTTTTTGGGAAATCAGAGTGGGGTCTGTGGGATGCTGCCTGCTGCTTGCCAGAGCTGGTCTCCACAGCACGGTGTAATACACCCGCATGGAGCGAAATCCTCTTTGCCTGGGCATCACCTCTGCCTGAGAGAGAAGCGCGGTGGCCCCTGTGGAAAGAGCCTTAAGGAAAGGGACACGTCTGTCACGACAGAGAGATGGAAGCCTGGCTGCTAAGGAGAAACGAGGGGAAGCTTAGGGCAGGGGAAAGGGCTCCATTCTGAGGAAGGAGTCTGGGCAGAAAGCATGCCTGTCCTCAGCCTTTGGGCTCAAGGAGACAGCAGCTCCTTGGCC
Organism: Mustela nivalis; assembly: GCF_964662115.1. NCBI lineage: Eukaryota > Metazoa > Chordata > Mammalia > Carnivora > Mustelidae > Mustela > Mustela nivalis. The sequence goes on from NW_028136378.1 coordinate 800,944, forward strand.
ACCTGTCCGTGGTGGAGACATGGGCTTGCCACCAGGCGCCTACCCTGAACGTGAGCAACAACTCCCAGAAAGAACTGGGCATCAGAAGCCGGCTTTCTCCAGGATGGGGAAGCTTGGAGGAGGCACGGGGTTTAAGGGGAAGGAGTGGGGACAGTCCCCCAAAGCTCCCTATTCAGTGCACGGGCGGTGTGCAGGGATTCTGTCACCTCTCCTTTCCTGTGGGGAAAGCACTGGCTTAGTCTGCGAGTCCGCCTGAGCGCCAGAGTAAAAGGCCAAGCGATGCCTACCCGGGAGATGTTTGTGTGCATAGAGTGCCATCCTAGGCTACGCAGGCTACTGCACTTTTGTGGCTCTGTCTGCTTAGTTCGGCCTGGCAGGGTGAACCCAGGACGTGAACATGGAGCCCGGGAAAGGAAGACAGAAGAGGCACCAGCTCTCCCGCAGCTCTTCTTCCCTGACGAAACTGAAGCCTTGCTGAGGAAGCAGCGGCGAAGTGCTGTTCGCTCCAAGGCAAAGCCTCTGCGAAAGCACAGCATTCGCTGAGAAATGTTCGGCGGGCTGCTGCTGCTTGCCTGAGCTCAGTCTCCCAGTGGGAGAAATCTCGGTGGGAGAAACCTGCATACAGTGAAGCCTCTTTGCCTGGGCATCACCCCTGGGAAAGCACCGCATTCGTAGGGAATTCAGAGTTGGGTTTGGGGATGCTGCTGCTGCTTGCCTGAGCTAGTCTCCGCAGCACGGTGGAAGATACCCGCATGGAGCGAAATACCCTTTGCCCTAGCATGCCCTCTGCCTGAGAGAGAAGCATGGTCGCACAAGTCTGTCACCGCGCTCCCCAGGAGGAAGTGTGGGGAAGGCCCACCACGCCGCCCCCTGGGATGAGAAGGAGCCCTTGGCCTTGGGGTCCGGAAACGCTTGGGAAGCAGGATAGCCTGCCATGGCAGGAACAGCAGGCCAGTGGCAAGACAAGTGTCACCCACTCCCTGTGCGGAGAGATCGAAGCCTGGCTGCTAAGGAGACATGAGTGGACGACTAGGGCAGGGGCGCGTGCTCCACTCTGAGGAAGGAGTCGGGCAGATGGCAGGCCTGTCCTGTGCCTCTGGTCCCAAGGGGAGAGCATCTCCTAGGCCACCTGTCCCAAGGGCAGTCGGGCTTGCCCCCAGTTGCCATACCCGGAACTCGCAGAAACAACCCCATGGAGAAACGGGCAGTCAGATGCTGTCTTCCACCAAGATGTGGCAGTGTTGTGGGTGGCAGGGGTGTGCCTGGTAAGGAGTGGAGACAGACCCCACAGTTCCCCATCCCAGTGCACGGGTCGTGTGCAGGGATCCTGTTGCCTCCTCTCTCCTGTGGTGAAGGCACTGGCCTAGACCTCGAGTCTGCCTGAGCGCATTAGCAAAAGTCAAAGCCTTACCTATGACAGGAGATGGTAATAGGCATAGAGTGCCATCCTAGGCCATGCATGCTGCTGTAGGGTTGTGATTATGTCTGCTTAGTTCGGCTTAGCAAGGTCAACCCCAGGCGCTAACGGGGAGCCCAGGAATGCAAGGCCCAAGAGGCACCAGCTCTCCCGCGGCTCTTCATCCCAGCCACAACAGAGCGAACGACCAAAGCCTTGCTGAGGAAGCAGCAGCGAAGTGCGGTTCGCACCAAGCTGAAAACTTCTGCAAAAGCATAGCAGTCGCTGGGAAATCAGAGTTGGTTCTGTGGGCTGCTTTTGCTGCTTGCCTTAGCCTAGTATTCGCAGCACGATGGGAGAAACCCGCATAGAGCGAAAGCCTCTTTGACAGGGCATCCCCTCTGGGAAAGCACACCATTCTTTGGGAAATCAAAGTCGGGTCTGTGGGATGCTGCCTGCTGCTTGCCAGAGCTGGTCTCCACAGCACGGTGTAATACACTCGCATGGAGCGAAATCCTCTTTGCCTGGGCAACCCCTCTGCCTGAGAAAGAAGCGCGGTGACGCCTGTGGAAAGAGCCTTAAGGAAATGGACACGTTTGTCAGGGCAGAGCGACGGAAGCCTGGCTGCTAAAGAGACACGAGGGGAAGATTAGGGCAGGGGAAAGGGCTCCACTCTGTGGAAGGAGTCTGGGCAGAAGGCAGGCCTGTCCTGTGCCTCTGGTCCCAAGGGGACCGCATCACCTTGGCCACCTGCCCCGTCGGCAGTCGGGCTTGCTCCAAGGTGCCATACCCGGAACTCGCAGAAACAACCCCATGGATAAACGGGCAGTCAGATGCCGTCTTCCACCAAGATGTGGCAGTGTTGTGGGTGGCAGGGTTTGTGCCTGGTAAGGAGTGGAGACAGTCCCCCACAGTTCCCCATCCCAGTGCACGGGCCGTGTGCAGGGATCCTGTCGCCTTCTCTCTCCTGTGGTGAAGGCACTGGTCTAGACCCCGAGTCTGCCTGAGCGCATGAGCAAAAGTCAAAGCCTTACCTATGACAGGAGATGGTAATAGGCATAGAGTGCCATGCTAGGCCACGCACGCTGCTGCAGGGTTGTGACTGTGTCTGCTTTGTTCGGCATAGCAAGGTGAACCGCGGGTGCGAAATAGGAGCACGGGAATGCAAGGCCCAAGAGGCACCAGCTCTCCCACGGCTCTTCATCCCTGCCGCGACAGAGCGAACGACCAAAGCCTTGCTGAGGAAGCAGCACCGAAGTGCGGTTCGCACCAAGCTGAAAACTTCTGCAAAAGCATAGCAGTCGCTGGGAAATCAGAGTTGGTTCTGTGGGCTGCTTTTGTTGCTTGTTTAGGCTAGTGTGGGAGGAACACGCGTAGAGCGAAAGCCTCATTGCCTGGGCATCCCCTCTGGGTAAGCACAGCATTCTATTGGAAATCAGAGTCGGGTCTGTGGGATGCTGCCTGCTGCTTGCCGGAGCTAGTTTCCACAGCATGGTGTAATAAACCCGCATGGAGCGAAATCCTCTTTGCCTGGGCAACCCCTCTGCCTGAGAGAGAAGCGCGGTGGCGCCTGTGGAAAGAGCCTTAAGGAAAGGGACACGTCTGTCACGGCAGAGCGAGGAAAGCCTGGCTGCTAAGGAGACACGAGGGGAAGATTAGGGCAGGGGAAAGGGCTCCACTCTGAGGAAGGAGTCTGGGCAGAAAGCATGCCTGTCCTGAGCCTTTGGGCTCAAGGAGACAGCAGCTCCTTGGCCACCTGTCCGTGGTGGAGACATGGGCTTGCCACCAGGCGCCTACCCTGAACTCGAGAAACAACTCCCAGAAAGAACTGGCCATCAGTTGCCGGCTTCCTCCAGGATGTGGAAGCTTGGAAGAGGCATGGGGTTTAAGGGGAAGGAGTGGGGACAGTCCCCCAAGCTCCCTATTCAGTGCATGGGCGGTGTGCAGGGATCCTGTCACCTCTCCTTTCCTGTGGGGAAAGCACTGGCTTAGTCTGCGAGTCCGCCAGAGTAAAAGGCCAAGCGATGCCTACCCTTTGAGATGTTTGTGTGCATAGAGTGCCATCCTATGCTACGCAGGCTACTGCACTTTTGTGGCTCTGTCTGCTTAGTTCGGCCTGGCAGGGTGAACCCAGGACGTGAACATGGAGCGCGGGAAAGGAAGACAGAAGAGCACCAGCTCTCCAGCAGCTCTTCTTCCCTGACGCGACTGAAGCCTTGCTGAGGAAGCAGCGGCGAAGTGCTGTTCGCTCCAAGGCAAAGCCTCTGCGAATGCACAGCATTCGCTGAGAAATGTTTGGCGGGCTTCTGCTGCTTGCCTGAGCTCAGTCTCCCAGTGGGAGAAAGGGCAGTGGGAGAAACCCGCATAGAGCGAAAGCCTCTTTGCCGTAGCATTCCCTCTGGGAAAGCACAGCATTCTTTGGGAAATCAGAGTCGGGTCTGTGGGATGCGGCCTGCTGCTTGCCAGAGTTGGTCTCCACAGCACGGTGTAATAAACCCGCATGAAGCGAAATCCTCTTTGCCTGGGCATCCCCTCTGCCTGAAAGAGAAGCGCGGTGGCGCCTGTGGAAAGAGCCTTAAGGAAAGGGACACGTCTGTCACGGCATAGCGAGGAAAGCCTGGATGCTAAGGAGACACGAGGGGAAGATTAGGGCAGGGGAAAGGGCTCCACTCTGAGGAAGGAGTCTGGGCAGAAAGCATGCCTGTCCTGAGCCTTTGGGCTCAAGGAGACAGCAGCTCCTTGGCCACCTGTCCGTGGTGGAGACATGGGCTTGCCACCAGGCGCCTACCCTGAACTCGAGAAACAACTCCCAGAAAGAACTGGCCATCAGATGCCGGCTTCCTCCAGGACGTGGAAGCTTGGAAGAGGCATGGGGTTTAAGGGGAAGGAGTGGGGACAGTCCCCCAAGCTCCCTATTCAGTGCATGGGCGGTGTGCAGGGATCCTGTCACCTCTCCTTTCCTGTGGGGAAAGCACTGGCTTAGTCTGCGAGTCCGCCAGAGTAAAAGGCCAAGCGATGCCTACCCTTTGAGATGTTTGTGTGCATAGAGTGCCATCCTATGCTACGCAGGCTACTGCACTTTTGTGGCTCTGTCTGCTTAGTTCGGCCTGGCAGGGTGAACCCAGGACGCGAACATGGAGCCCGGGAAAGGAAGACAGAAGAGGCACCAGCTCTCCAGCAGCTCTTCTTCCCTGACGCGACTGAAGCCTTGCTGAGGAAGCAGCGGCGAAGTGCTGTTCGCTCCAAGGCAAAGCCTCTGCGAAAGCACAGAATTCCATGAGAAATGTTTGGCGGGCTGCTGCTCTTGCCTGAGCTCAGTCTCCCAGTGGGAGAAATGGAGGTGGGAGAAACCCGCATACAGTGAAAGCCTCTTTGCCTGGGCATCTCCCCTGGGAAAGCACAGCATTCGTAGGGAAATCAGAGTTGGGTTTGGGGATGCTGCTGCTGCTTGCCTGAGGTAGTCTCCGCAGCACTGTGGAAGATACCCGCATGGAGCGAAATACCCTTTGCCCTAGCATCCCCTCTGCCTAAGAGAGAAGCATGGTCGCCCACGTCTGTCACCGCGCTCTCCAGGAGGAAGTGTGGGGAAGGCCCAGCACGCCACCCCTGGGATGAGAAGGAGCCCTTGGCCTTGGGGTCGGGAAACGCTCGGGAAGCAGGATAGCCTGCCATGGCACGAACAGCAGGCCAGTGGCAAGACAAGTGTCACCGGCTCCCTGTGCGGAGAGATCGAAGCCTGGCTGCTAAGGAGACATGAGGGGACGACTAGGGCAGGGGCGCATGCTCCACTCTGAGGAAGGTGTCTGGGCAGATGGCAGGCCTGTCCTGTGCCTCTGGTCCCAAGAAGAGAGCATCTCCTAGGCCACCTGTCCCAAGGGCAGTCGGGCTTGCCCCCAGTTGCCATACCCAGAACTCGCAGAAACAACCCCATGGAGAAACGGGCAGTCAGATGCCGTCTTCCACCAAGATGTGGCAGTGTTGTGGGTGGCAGGGGTGTGCCTGGTAAGGAGTGGATACAGACCCCACAGTTCCCCATCCCAGTGCACGGGTCGTGTGCAGGGATCCTGTTGCCTCCTCTCTCCTGTGGTGAAGGCACTGGCCTAGACCTCGAGTCTGCCTGAGCACATTAGCAAAAGTCAAAGCCTTACCTATGACAGGAGATGGTAATAGGCATAGAGTGCCATCCTAGGCCATGCACGCTGCTGTAGGGTTGTGATTATGTCTGCTTAGTTCGGCTTAGCAAGGTGAACCCCAGGCGCTAACGGGGAGCCCAGGAATGCAAGGCCCAAGAGGCACCAGCTCTCCCGCGGCTCTTCATCCCAGCCACAACAGAGCGAACGACCAAAGCCTTGCTGAGGAAGCAGCAGCGAAGTGCGGTTCGCACCAAGCTGAAAACTTCTGCAAAAGCATAGCAGTCGCTGGGAAATCAGAGTTGGTTCTGTGGGCTGCTTTTGTTGCTTGCCATAGGCTAGTGTTCGCAGCACATTGGGAGGAACATGCATAGAGCGAAAGCCTCATTGCCTGGACATCCCCTCTGGGAAAGCACAGCATTCTATTGGAAATCAGAGTCGGGTTTGTGGGATGCCGCCTGCTGTTTGCCAGAGCTAGTCTCCACAGCATGGTGTAATAAACCCGAATGGAGCGAAATCCTCTTTGCCTGGGCATCCCCTCTGCTTGAGAGAGAAGCGCGGTGGCGCCTGTGGAAAAAGCCTTAAGGAAAGGGACTCGTTCATCAAGGCAGAGCGACGGAAGCCTGGCTGCTAAGGAGACACGAGGGGAAGATTAGGGCAGGGGAAAAGGCTCCACTCTGAGGGAGGTGTCTGGGCGGAAAGCATGCCTCTTCTGAGCCTTTGGGCTCAAGGAGACAGCAGCTCCTTGGCCACCTGTCCGTGGTGGAGACATGGGCTTGCCACCAGGCGCCTACCCTGAACTCGAGAAACAACTCCCAGAAAGAACTGGCCATCAGATGCCTTCTTCCTCAAGGATGTGGAAGCTTGGAGGAGGCACGGGGTTTAAGGGGAAGGAGTGTGGACAGTCCCCTAAAGCTCCCTATTCAGTGCATGGGCGGTGTGCAGGGATCCTGTCACCTCTCCTTTCCTGTAGGGAAAGCACTGGCTTAGTCCTCGGGTCCTCCTGAGCATAGAACACAAAAAAATAAGAGACTCAAAAAAAAAAAAGAGGTAAAATTTTCTTTTTTTGGATAACATGAACTTACATGTTAAAAAATCCTAAACACTTCACAAAAAAATTTGAATAAACAAATTTAGTAAAGCTGCCAATAACAAGATCAATATATAAAAGACAAGAATTTTGTTTTTTTTTTTTTTTAATATGGACTGCTTCCCAGTTTTTCATGTCATCCATGTTCAGTGACCACGCTAATTTTCTCTGCATCATTCCAATTTTAGTATATGTGCTGCCAAAGTAAGCACAAGACAGGAGCATTTTAACACTTTAATGATGAACTATCTGAAAAACTAAAGAAAACAATCTAATTCACAATAGCATCAAAAATTATAAAATACTTAGGAATAGATTTAACTAAGAAGATGAAAGATCTGTACTCCATAAATTATGACATTGATAAAGAAATGGAAGGAGACACAAATGGAAAGATAGCTCATATTTATGAATGGTAAGAATTAACATTGTTAAAATGTCCATACTCCCGAAAACCATCTGTAAATCCAATTCCTATCAAAAATCCAATGTTAGGGGCGCCTGGGTGGCTCAGTGGGTTAAGCCGCTGCCTTCAGCTCAGGTCATGATCCCAAGGTCCTGGGATCGAGCCCCGCATCAGGCTCTCTGCTCAGCAGGAAGCCTGCTTCCTCTTCTCTCTCCGCCTGCCTCTCTGCCTGATTGTCATCTCTCTCTGTCAAATAAATAAATTAAAAATCTTTAAAAAAATCCAATATTATTTTTTTACAGAAGTAAGTAAAGAATCCTAAAATTTATATGAGACCATAAAAGACAACAAATAATCAAAGCAGTTCTGAGAAAGAATGAAGAAGAGAAATTACACTTCTTGATTTGAAACTATACTACAAAGCCCTCATGCTCAAAACAATAAAGTATACTGGCATAAAAACAGACCAATAAACAAGTAGAACAGAATTGAGAGTCAAGAAATAAATCCTTTCATACAGTCACCTAATATTTGACAGGGGCCAACATATGTAAAGGGTAAAGATAGTCTGTTCAATAAATGATATTTAAACTGAATAGTCACATAAACAGTATGAAACTGGAAACTTATATCACTCATAAGTCTTAACTTGAAATAGATGAAAGACTTAAAGGTGATACATGAAACTACATTTCCTAAAGGAAAACATAGGAAAAATTCTCCTTGACATTGGTCTTGCCAATAGTTTTCTGGATACCAGACCAAAAACACAAGCAAAAAGAGCAAAAATAAATAAATGGTATTACATCAAACTAAAGTTTCTGCATTGCCAAAAAAAGAGAGAGAGAAAGAATGAAAACACAATCCACAGAATGTAAGAAAATACATACAAATCTTATATCTGAAAAGAGGTTAATAACCAACAGATACAAATAGAAAAAAATATATATAATTAAAAAAATAGCAAAAGGATCTCAATAGACTTTTTTTTTTCAAAAAAGTTATATAAATGACCAACAGGAGCATTAAAAAGTGCTCAACGTAAAAAACTCAGGGCAAAGTCATTATGTTGTTGTTGTTGTTTACCTCTGAAAAACACAGCAAGATATTACTACCTATTAGAATATATACTACCAAAAAATTGAAACTAACAAATTTTGGTAAATATTGGGGAAAATGGGGAACTTATGCACTGTGATAGGGATATAAATTTGTATGGAAAACAGTATGGAGATTATTCATATTATTAAAAGTAAAATTACGATATGATTCAGTAATCCCACTTCTAGGTATATATCGAAAGGAAACGAAGTCACTGTTCAAAGACATATCTGCACTCTTATGTTTATTATAAAATTATTAACTCTAAGCAAGAGATGGAAATAACTTCAGTATCCATTAATGGATGAATGAATAAAATAAGTATGGTAAATATATACTATGGAATACTACTTAACCATGAAAAATTAAGAAATACTGCCATTTACAACAGCATGGATGGCTCTTGAAGGTGTTATACTAAGTGAAATATTTCAGAGATTTTATATATTTTTTTAATTTATGTATTATGATATCCCTTACATACAGAATCTGAGGAAAAGGCAAACTAATGGAAACTTAGAGTTGAGTTGACAAGGGGTGAACCTGGCGTAGAGTAAGGTGGTCAAAGGGTGCAAACTTGCAACTATAATATGAAAAAGTTCTGGGGATCTAATGTACAGCATGATGATCATAGTTAATAAAATATACATACTTTTTTTATTGTGCTTCCCTTTATTAAACTTTGCATATATCACATTCTTACAAGTTGAAAGTTTATAGCAATCTTGTATAAAAGAGGTCTGCTAAAAAAAAAAAAAAAAAAAAAAAAGAGGTCTGCTGCCACCATTTTTCTAACAACATTTGTTCATTTTGTGTCTCTCTGTCACATGGTAATTCTTGCAATATTTCAAGTTTTTTCATTATTATTGTATTTGTTATGGTGATCTGTGATCAGTAATTATGACCCACTGAAAACTCAGAACTAGTTTACTTAAGGTATATACATTGTTTTTGTTTAAAAACATAATGCTTTTGAACAGTACAGTATAGTGTTTAATTTTTATATGCACTGGGAAACATAATTTTTTATATGCACTGGGAAACCAAAAAAAAAATAATTTGACTTAGTTTATTGAGAAAAATCACTTTATTGAGGCAGTCTGGAACAAAACCCACAAGACCTCTGAAGTTTATCTCTACTATACTATATACATAAAATTTGCTAAGAGAGTAGATCTTAAAATTCCTTACGATACATGCATAAAAAACAGTGGTAACTATACGAGGTAGTAGATGTATTAACATTTTTATGTAGATTATATTGCAATAAAGATGTATACCAATTTATCAAATTGAACAAAATTGACACAATGTTAAAAGTGCAATGTTATAAGAAATCATTTCTTAAATTTACAAATTATAATATGTTGATTTTTTTTCAATAAAGCTTGAAAAAACTTTTTGTAGAATTAATCTATTTTTCAAAAAAAGAAGTAAGGAAGTAGAAACTGCAACTAACTCTGAAATAATAGAATATAAAATCCATTTTCGTTATATACACTGTGACAAAAACTATTACTTAGTTTACAATGAAGGAGTACTTATGAAGCATGCAGGATGGTCTATAAATAAGGCTGAAAGAGCTCAGCTTTAAGGTTTAAATTTAAAATCTTCTTTTGAAATACTAAACTGACCACCCAGTTTTCCAAACATAAATGTCTTAACTGCATGAATTTATTTCATACAACTCTATCATCTAGTTTCATAAGAAAGCGGCATGCAAATTTTGAATAAGACAGACTTGCTTAAGTTTCTTTATGTTCAACAGTAAAGGATACTTCCCTCAAAATAAATAGAAAAAAAATCAGCATATTTATTCTGATAATTATTATTCATAATGACATTCATATTGAATTAGGGAATATATATCCTCAGAGGGGGTAAAGTAAAATGAAATTTATTTTGGTAAATGTGTCTATGAATAGTCAATACAATGCCTCAATATAAATGAATATTACCATTTTGAACAATTTAATTACTATTATTAGAATTATTAGAAGTATAAAAATAGCTATCATTTTAGCATGGAATATGAGACTCTCATGCTCCATGCTTCATCACACCCACAAAACAACTCTGCATAATAAGTATTATCATCACCATTTCATGGGTGAAAAAACTGAGGCTAACACATTTAGATAACTGGTTTATGATTACATGGCTAGTAAAGATGCATCACACTAATTTAGGCTTTATGATTTAGAATTGCCCTCTTTCCACTGCACATTCTATTACTCTGTAAATACTTGGCCTGTTTTCATTTAGTTCTTTAATTTTGTTCATGTGGTGATGGCTTAAAGCTTCATTTAAAGGAAGCTTAAAAAATTCATTTAACCAAAAGCTCCCAAGAATTAAAAATGTCATGGATCTAATGTAGACATGGATATCATTAGTTAATGGATAACTATCTATTTTCCACTCTAGTGAGATAACAATCAGAGTATTTTTCTAAGTTTTAGTCTCTCAGTGTTAAAAAGGACTTTGTTAAAATAGAAATATTTAGACAAAGGTGATCAAAAGTCTGGATCAGGTCACCTTAAGATAAATATTAGGAAACTGAGGAAACAAATGGAGATTTGAACACTGAGCTATGATATAATGAATGGTTTCAAGTATTTAGTAGAGTCTAGAAAAGCCCTTTAAAGCCTGGTCTTAGCCTAGCATTGCAGCTTCTGGGATATCTGTCTATCTATCATCTATCTATCAGGATATAAATTTGAAAACTTTTTTAACTTAAAGATTTTGAGAAATAGAACATAATCAGCACCATAGAAGATCTGTTTATGATAACAACCTAGCCCCTCGTCCCAGTTTGTTAATATTCTCTCTTATTTAATGTAACATTGTGCAAATAGACCACTACTGATCTGCCGTTATGAATGAAATAGCTATAATCATCTGTTTGCATATCCTGGTGAAAATATTCATTTAGTTCCATGTTGTATTTCTAGGAATGGACCAAATCTTTATTTTTATTTTTAAGTATTCTAAATATTGTCCAACTTACCTCAAATGTTTTCATTATGGGCACTTTCATTCTTTCACATTCTTGCAAGACAATTTTACTGTTGCCCAATATGGTAAGTGTGTAATAGTATGTCATTTTAGGTTTTAATTTATTTTTAATTTAATTTAATTTAATTCCAGATTTTAATAAAGATAAACAGTTTTTATATATGAGTGGCCATTTGGATTACCCTTTCTGTAAAGTACATGCTCAAATCTTTTGATATCTTACATTGTGTCATACTGACTTCTTTAATAGTAGATTTTCTGAATGAACTTTTAGCTGTGTAGGTCTTCTCTATTTTATTTTGAACTTGTTTTCATTTCAAAATCTTTATATTTTTTTCATAATCTGCTTTTACTTTGCTTTGTCTATTATCTATCTATCTATCTATCTATTTATTTGCAAGCAAGAGAGAGCGAGCAAGTGAGAGCGCAGGGAGGGATAGAAAAAGAAGGGAAAAGAATCTTAAGCAGGCTCCAGGCTCAGCACAGAGCCCAACTCTGGGCTCTATTTCACAACCCTGACATCATGACCCGAGCCAAAATGAAAGAAATAAAATAAAATTAAGGTGTTAAAAAAAAAAGGAAAAAGAATTGGAAGTTTAATTAAGTGAGCCACCCAGGCACCCCTGTGGTATCTTAGATTAGCTGTCATATCTATAAAGTTCTAGAGTATCCATTTGGTTCATTTATAAAACCTTTCTCAATATCATTTTTAGTTTCAGTTTTTTGTTCAATTTGCTTCGCCTCTCATTTCTTTGAGCAGAGTAATTAAGCCATTTTACAATCTTTATTGATCATTTTAACATCATACTTAATCCCATTTTGTCTATCAAATCTTGTTAATGGTTTTTCTTTGTGTGCTTTGTTCCAATTTGCTATATTCAAGACATTATATTTGAAACTCTTATTGAGTAGGGATAATTAAGAGCTATAATAATGGTATGGTCCTCCTTGGCAGGATTTTCTCTTATATCTGAGACTCTACAAGACAATCATACTCCAAATTCAGCGATTGACTTTCTCAGTTTACACAGAAGGCAAGGTAGGCTTTAGTCTTATTTCTGCTTCTCCTTGTGCTTTGGGGATCTCAACTTACATTTGGGTTGTACCAAAGTCCTCAAATTTGATTGCTGCTGGATTTTGAATTTTGTTTCTCTAGTATCAAGAGTCTATTAACAACACAGCTCAGTGTGTTTTAGCAGTTTCAAATGCTCTCATAGCTAAAATGGCTTCAGGGCATATATCTCTAGGCTCTCATTGTATTTCGTATTTTGGCCCAGTAATCCCACACTTAATTTTTATAATCATTCTGATATTTTTAATTTTAAAAGCTATTTTGTCTGGATTTTAGTTGTCCTAAGTAGGAGTTTTTAGATCACCATTACTAGAATCAACACCAAATATACATGAAAATGTCCGCAGTAGTTTATCACATCTTTATGGCTTTGAACTTCCATAAGCTGAGGCATCCTTCTCAAATCACTTAGGCAAACTCCAATTTACCCTTTAAAACAACACAAGAACTGCTTCATTTAAGAACATGTTCAGGGATGACTCTTCCCCACTGTTCTTACCAACATTCCCACACACTCTTTGCTTCCCACACCTTGTTTATGAACTTTCATTAGGTATATCACCGTGACCAGAATTTTGCTCTATTGTATTTTTGTCCTTTAGAGCTTTAATTAAATATGAATTCCATAGAAAGTCTGTCCCTTTTCTTTCAAACATGGGTTAGTTATTTCTTCTCATTCTTTGTCAGAAGTTACTTTATTAGAGAAACTTATAGCTCTATTGTGACTTTGGAGCCTTTACAGTTTTTTGACTGGAAAAATCACCCATCCCTGAGATTTTTACGCAGCTTCCTAGCTGATATTATTCAGAAATCTGTTCAAAACAGACATTTTCAGGGAGGCCCTTTCGGACCACTCAGTTAAAAAGCCTCTTCTCAATCACTGCTCTTTTTAAAATGTGCTTATTTAATTCAAATATGCATCACTATTAAAGAAAAACCAGTACATTTTTTTTTAAGTTGGCTTACCTATCATCTATCTCTCCCATTAAAATGATTCCTCTGGGCTGGGGTTTTGTTGTGCTCATCTTAGGCCAAGCACTCAATAAATTGTCTCTGAATGAGTGAATTGTTTGACTCCCTTGCTAGATTCTCAACTTCATGAGGCCAAGGATTGTTCTATTCAGTCCTTCTTTATCCTCAATGTCTGTTATATTGCAGTCACTTACGTGACTAATGGGAAAAATCACAGAAAGAAAGAGTTAAAACTACAGAAAAACCCTGTAGGTTCAATAACACAAAGCTTTCTAAAATTATTTAGCCCAGGAATTGAATAATGGCTGCACTTTTGATTTTTTTTTAATGGTATTGAATTTAATTTAAATGGAAATACTTGATTGGTAGAATAATAAAAAAATTATAAAAGCAACTTGCTCCTTAAAGTAAGAATTATATAGGGCATGTCTTCTAGAAGCAATATTTTCAAATGTCAAATATCTGAAAGCATAGAAGGAGAAGTAAGAGTGTGAATTGTATTTCAATGCTCTTTTCTTTATATTCAGCAAACAGCTTCATTCACACCTTTCCAATTTTTTCAACTCTTTTGACAAAGCCTTCAGAGGAGTTACTGCTGATGACAACCATCACAGCCTAACAGGAGAAATTTTATAAAGAAAAATAATAGCATGTTTTTCCCACGTTGTTAAGGATATGGTGAAGCTCTGTCGGATTCAAAGGAGGAATGTGAAGTTCCATGCTATATATAATAATAACTTATTTTAATAGTGGCTTTGCAATTTTTCAGATATATCCATTTACTGAAACCACTATCAAATAAACAAAAACAAATTAACAGGGGTTCGAGACAGAAGTTATCTAATCTAAAAATAGCACATGTTCACAGAATACACGACACATATCCCAAGTACTACTCTAGGTTTCAAGTAATAGTCAAAACAATAGTAAAAATGATTCAGACCCTACCAGTCAAATCATAAATGGGACCTTAACTGTAAATCCTTATCTTTAGATCAAAGCGGGTATTTAATTGGGTGCTGAAGATACATTATAGAACTAATATGTTATAGAACTCCTCTGAAATGAGTCATTTCTTCCATCACTTTTCCTGCACAGCTGCTGACCCATGTTTTGGTTCCTGGAAATAGCTGCTACCCTGTCATACTTCTTAAAAGCACATATATTGATAACTCTACTCATTCCTCCATTCCTCTGTGACTGTCACTGTGTTAAAATGTGGAGTCAGCTGACTCACTTGTGGTGGTAATAAAGTAGATGAGTTTTCAAAGTATTTTGTTATTTCTAAAAATGCAAAAACCAAATTACATTGAAATCATAAGGGGTGTTTCAGGGAGAGCTGTAGGATGTGGTTTCTTGTGTAATCCACAGAGATTAGCTCCAACACATATTTAAACTCTCCTCTAGGAGCAACCTTAGTGGTAAAGCAAGAAGATAAACAGATGTATACACACCCTGGCACAAAATTATCACTTATGTTTGGCTTCCTAGTCTCCTCGTGTTACTTATATATCCTAACTTCTCTCTGAAATCAGGGAACACAGAATCTCAATCAGTTGACATTTTTCTACTGAATTACCCAATAGTCTGATCATACCCCTAAGACTTTTTTAAATTATTTCACTCATAATCCCAAATCTGCTTTGCTTCCTCATCTTAGTACACTGTAATTTGATTTCAAAATGAGGACAGTTGTCAGTAATGCCACATTCATTCATCTATTTTACAATTCCATGTACTTATAACTATGAAGATATGTTAATAACATCCATTCCAATAAGCCACCCTAAACTTATTGTCATGAAACAAGACCTCAAGAAAGAGAATTCAAAATCATCCATGTATTTGCAACTTATTGCAATAAAGCCTTTATCAATAGACTTCCCTGTGCACATGGTGGTCAAATTGCTGGTGAAAAACAGCCAGATCTAGTATAAGCTTTCTTATAGCTTCTAGGTAACCCAAGTGAGCCTTTATTGATACTGGGAAGGGATAAAGCAGGAAAGGGATAAACAGTGATGTAAGAATTGGCTAGACAAAAGTAATGACTCTCATTACAAAGTGAGTATTTTAAAGCAAAAGAGCCTGTTGGGAATATTGTTTTATAAAATAGTGGTTTTTTAAATTAACTTTTTAAAATTCAATTAGTTAACATATAGTGTACCATTAGTTTCAAATGTAGATTTCAGTTATTCATCCATAGCATATAATAGCTAATGCTCAGTACTTACTGTTATAGCTTCTTGAAAGCAGAATTTTAACCCACTGAGCCACCCAGGCGCCCTTGAAAGCAGACTTATAGATCCCATTTTCTGATTACTTCCATGTAGTACAACACTTTCCTGCTAGCAACCTTCAAAACATACTGTTTGTTAGAGGAATTTCTTGAATAATAAATAAATAGGAATTTATTTAAATTTATAAATATATAAAATAAATAGGAATTTATTTAAATTTATTTAAATATTGCACACTGCTTCATGGTTCATAAATAAGGTGATGATATTATAGCCATTAGTTGGTAGCACTGATATATCACTTTCTTTTTACTTCTCAGTGCATTCTCTTTACACAAAATAGATATATATTTTAAAAGAATCTGAATCTGTGGCAAACTTTTAGAAAGCCCTATACAGTAAAGTTTATCATTTTAAGTAATCTCAATTATCTTCCCCAATTGTGATAGTATATCCTTCTATCTAGGCCAGATATTGTATGAGGGATTTGAAGAGACATACTTTTCTAAATTTCACTTTTCTCATCTGCAAAATGCTTATCATGATCCTACAATAAAATACACTTACAATTTTTTGATGAAAATTTATTTATTTATTTTAAGATTTTATTTCTTTATCAGAGAGAGTGGGCGAGAGAACAAGCACAGGCAGACAGAATGGCAGGCAGAGGCAGAGGGAGAAGCAGGCTCCCGGCCGAGCAAGGAGCCCGATGCGGGACTCGATCCCAGGACGCTGGGATCATGACCTGAGCCAAAGACAGCTGCTTAATCAACTGAGCCACCCAGGCGTCCCTTTTGATGAAAATTTAATCTGTATAAACAATATATTTGCTTTAATGCGTGGTTCATGGAAAATATTTAATTATAAGCAACAACAGTATTAGAAATTAATTAAATGTGTCTCTAATATTTAAAGTTTTAACACATAATTCCAGTGCTTTGCCTTATTTTCTCAAATCCCTTTACCACTTTCACTGACAGAGTCAAATGTACTTTTTCTACTAGTAGCCAGCTCTTTGTCTTTTGCCAGAAAGATGCCCTTGTGAATTATTTATAATAGAGATATTAGCAATAATAATAATAATAATAATAATAAGTAGCAATAAAAATGTTTTAAAAAAGTTTTCTTAACTAATTAGGGTTCTTAGACATCAATTAGAGGAACCACCTCCGGCAAGCAAATTAATCTGCAAAACATTCCCAGAATTAACAAGTCAGTCAGATACAGGGTTGTCCGTAGACTGAAAGGTGAAGCAAAAGGACTAGGTTTGGAAAATAGGTAAGGACAGTGAAAAAAATGATCAAATTTTTGGGCAAAATAAATTCTTAGGTGTCCTTTCAATGGAGTCCTGGGCATTATGTGGCAGAAACTCTGGAGATTATGTCAATCCATTGGAGTCACCCCGTTTATTAGCTTGCTATTGACAAAGGTATTTACAAACTGTAGAGCAAGAGGTTGTAATGTAGAAAACTGATGATAATGCACAAGATTCTTGTTAACAATAATGCTAGTTAGTGATTTTTCATTAGAGAACATAAATTCTATAACCCAAATTATGGGCCCAGAGCACTTCTGCTGCACAACTCTGCTTATATCCCAAATACCCATGTGAACTAATTTTAATATCTGCTTCTCTTATTAATTTTTGAATAAAAATTCTTGACACAAATATTTTATAATTGTGTGATAATCATGCATTTAATTTCTTGGAGAACAAAACACACTTTAGCATAACTGGGTTCGTTCACAGAACCAGCCTTGATAAAACACTTCTGTATGTTAGAAATGATGTAATAAATGTAGAATATTGGGCACTTGTTTGGTATTCTTTGCCATGTTTTGCACTATCTAAAAAGAGATCAGTGAACTTGGACTGGAGTTAGTAGACATGGAAGAAAATAAAATATTACAGAGAAGAATACTCTGTGGTCCACAACCTAAACGGGCTGGGATTCCCATCATTTGGATCCCTGTAGCTTTACAAAAGTCCATTAAATTTTTGTATCTCCGATTAAAGTTGATTCCCCAGTACTTTTTCAAACATCTCTTGTCAAGTATTGTTTCCCAGAAAAAAAGGGATGTTGCACATGTATCTGCCTTTGTCTCTGGGCATGATCTCAGTCAGGATCCTTGGATCGAGCCCCATATCGGGCTTCCTGCTCATTAGGGAATATACTTCTCAGTCTCTCTCTGCCGCTACATCCCCCTGCCCCACTCATGCTCTCTCTCTCTCAAATAAATAAATACAATCTTTAATTTTTTAATTAAAAATAAGATAAATAAAATAAAATAAAAAGTCTGGTCTTACTGCCCCATTTAGCTCCTTTTTTTTTTTTTGAGTTGTATTTAAAGCAGCATGAGAGAACATGAGACTCTCAAACTTAAAAAAAAAAGGAAAAAATTGAGTTTTGTTAGGATTTAAGATCTTGTCTGCTAGACAAAAACATTGGCTTTGTTAACATGTGAAAATTAACAAAAGAGAATAAGATAGAATTCTAATAATTTTTGTAGAAATTAGAAATTTCTTCCAACCCAATTACATACAGACCCATTAAGTAAATTCATTCCAATGTCCCAAACCAACCTTTTCTAATAGTAATGCATCTGTGTAAACAGGGTCAACCCAAGGAATAAATAAATATTATTATTTTTTTCCTGTCTCTTCCACAGTCACATATGGGTATATTGGTAGCAAGACAATTATCTATCTTCTAAGACATGATATCATAAGGAAGGGTATTCTGTCCATTTGGAACAACTGAAAATCATTGTAATTTTATCTTGGTGCAGTAACTTGAGATGGCACAGTGTGGGTTATGAATATATTTTATTTTTTTTACTGGGAAGAAGAGATTATAGAGATATTGGTTATCCAAGAGAGACTGACAGGTGTTGATAGTTGCCAGGTCAATATCCATCTGCTTTTTCCTTTAATATCAGAAAGCACTGAGGGATTGACAACAAAGAAACTTAAAACAACATCAAATATTTTATTGTCTCTTTTCTAGTTACATTGCAACCATATGACAAGGTATCAGTCATACAAGATATCATTCTCTTTTACCTCTATCTTTCTGCCAGAAATGTGGGCTTAATAGTGAGAACCACAACAGCAATTTTTGCAACTGTGAATAAAAAGCCAGGAAAACCTCTAAGATACTTCACTTGACTTTCTTAAGACTCTGAACCAACACCAGAAAACACTCTCTGTAGTCTTCTTGTTAAATGAAAAAATATGGTTAAACCACTTTTGACAGTCTACTACCTACAGCAAAATGTAAATCTTAATTGAAATAGGTCCTCTCAGCTGTGCTTAAGCAACTGAGTCCTGAGCTTTTCAGGTTTTCAGTCTGAAAGAGTACACCTCTGGTGCTCTGAAAGGGAAGAGAAAGGACACCCTGTTCTCCATATAAATTAAAGAAGAGAAATCTGTGCATTTAAGTAGGCCATATAAAATTTATCAAGCAATTATCTCCTAACTCCTTCCTATCCAAATTACCTGATATGCTCTCCCTACTCCTTTATTCCACGTTACTGCCTTTTCCAGGATTCTGTATCACATCACAACATGTCTTCTGTTATTTCCTTCTTGCAAGCTAGTTTTGTTTTCTCCATCTAAAAAAATCAACAATCATTGTGTATTTCAATTCCCATTTTCCTCAAATGCACTGATTCTTCTTATCTATTACTCTTTTCTCATACTCAGTGTCTTTGTCTTTATGGGGTTTGTACTTTGCTTTTCCCCATCCTTTACTGCCATTATATAATCAAATCTAACAACTTCTTAGAGAAAGTTAAAAATTCCTGCATAGCCACACGTGAACACAAAGTCACTGATTTTTAGCAAACCTATAAGATAGTCAGACATCCATTCAATTTCTTTTTATTAAGATTTTATTTATTTATTTATTTATTTATTTATTTGACAGAGAGAGATGACAAGCAGGCAGAGAGGCAGGCAGAGAGAGAGGAGGAAGCAGGCTCCCTGCTGAGCAGAGAGCCTGATTTGGGGCTCTGTCCCAGGACGCTGGGATCATGACCTGAGCCGAAGACAGTGGCTTAACCCACTGAGCCACCCATGCGTCCCTCCATTCAATTTCTTTTTTTTTTAAGGATTTTATTTATTTATTTGAGAGAGAGAGACAGTGAGAGAGAACATGAGCGAGGAGAAGGTCAGAGGGAGAAGCAGACTCCCCATGGAGCTGGGAGCCCGATGTGGGACTTGATTCTGGGACTTCAGGATCATGACCTGAGCTGAAGGCAGTCGTCCAACCAACTGAGCCACCCAGGCGCCCCTCTCCATTCAATTTCTTAACTGAGTCTCAAATGCATCCTGAGTTCTAACCTAAATCTAAGTTCTACTTCTTACACGTTGTTCTATGACCAAATTCTTTCAGTTCAGTATTTTGTAACATTTAAATATTAATCAATTGATGCTTTGTTTGTGTATTTCTATGAAAATAATTTGAATACTGTAGATTTATTGTTATATTTATAGATTTATAATCAAAGTTTCATCAGTTGAAGTTTTTGGAAATTTAAGATATAATGATTAACCTAAAGTGATACTGCCTCAAATCCCTGTGATATCAAGGCCCAACACCTGATTATAGCCAAACCTGTGGTGGATAGTTCCATGGGAAATTTCAGTTACTTAACACTGATAGCATCTCATGTTCTCTCTCTCATTTTAGAATGTCTCCAACACAACCCAAAAGTGTAGGAGAGTTAATGTCCTCTGAGGACAGCTCTCAGTGAAGTGGAAATAAGAACCATAGGTAAAATTGTCAGTTTTCAGGTCTTCATGAGGACAACTTAAAGAAGTTTCTCAGGACCTTTCAGTAAAAGCAAGCCTTCATTTTCTATCCACAACAATTATATCAACAATGTACCTCTTTGACAAAGTTGCTTCTTCACTGTATCACTTTCCCATTCTTTTCTACCTTGGATAATCTCCCAGATAAACCAACAGTACTCAAATCCTTTGTCCTACTCTTTGCTCTCAGGATAAATGGAGCCAAAAGACTTAGATTAATATCAAGTTCTGAATGGGATCTTAGAGCTATTTCTGTCCAGATTTTCATAAACATAGGGACCTTTGAATTATCAGGCTATAAATAAGTTCTAAATGGAGGGGGCAAAAGCAAAAAGTAGAAATGTTTATGTTTGATTTTTCATCATGATTAATTGACTTTATTGATTATTAAAAATACTAACCTTATAAAAGTGTGGATCTTTGTAAAACAATGTCATAATGTAAGAAATAAGTTGCATAGTCCTTTTGAGAATATTAAACCAAGTGTTCAGGTGCCATCTAATTTCTTGTTTAATCCAGAACTTTGGTGTGCATTATCTTGAGGAATAGGATTTTGAAGTCCAGACAGACTAACAGAAAACTGATCCAAATGTGTGTGTTTATATTTGTGCTTTTGTTGTAAAAATCAAAGTGTGATTGCTGGTTTAAAATGGTAAAACTAATAATGTTCATGGACTCTATTATAAATTTTCTAATTGTATGGGAAGAATCCAATAAACATAGAATTAATTGATTTGCAAATCCTCAAAGAGCTACAGGATCAGGTAGTGGTGTGTTCTGATTCAACAGCATCATAATGCAGCATTTTATATGTGTGGCTAATGGATATTTTCATGAATGTTTGCTAGCTAGTCAGCCAATACAGAGAAATATTAGGTAGAGTAATTACTCACAGTTGTGTTTAATAAAATGAGAGAAAATTATCAAATGACACTACTAATATTAATCCTATAGCAGGCTAAATAATTCAATGATAATTACAAGTATTAATCCAGCTTTCTTCCCTGATTATGACTCTTCTCTCCTCTATCCTAATGGGAGTAGCAGATTGTCTGCAATGAATTGTGAAAACCCAGCAGTGACTTTGGCAGTGAAGGCCTCCCATCAATTTTGATAGGTTAAAATGATTCTGGTTGGTCTTGAGCAAATGTGTCAATTTTTTTTTTCTGTGTGTGTCATAAAAGAAAGAAGCAATAGTAAATTCTTGCTGTTATTCCATGGAGCCAATAAAATCATACTGCCAACAAGAGGCTGTTGACACCGTAAGTATAGTTAACTGTCTTGAAATACTAGGCCTGGAAATAAAATTCCAATATTTCACATAACCTCTTTTTTTTAAAGAAAACAAAACAAAACAAAACAAAACAACTATACTGCTTACATATAGGGCCCTGCTGTTGTGTAACTATTTTTGAACATGTCTACTGTAAGTGTATATATATATATTTTTTTCTGTGCAATACATTCATTTAGAGATAAATTTGGATTGCAAATTATTTTGGGGGAGGCATGGTATTTGTGGCTAGTCTTACAAGTAAAAAAGACTAAAAGAAAGAAGAAAAACATTTTTTATTACAGCATATTTACATCTGTCCAAAGTACTTATTTACTATAATACTGACTAATGTATAATACTGTACACAAAGAAAGAAGTTAAATGAGTTATAATTCAGTCGAAGTATAGCTGGCCATTTTACAACTTACCACTGAATCTGTCTGGTATGAAATGTGATATCTGGCAATCTGGTCCAGTTCATTACATCAGGTCATTTGTATGTTCTTATTACCATTTTGATAGCATAGCACATTTTATAACCCAGACATTTAACAATGGAACTATGATGCATGTATTTTCAAAAGTATAGACATACACGAAGCTATGAGGTCAAAAAAGATGAATGTCCGTAGTACCATATAGACTCAACAAATAAAAGTGTCCAAGGCTCTGAGTGAGATTTATGAATATTGTATAAGATTAGGCCAACATGTGGTTTTGATATAAATAATCTGTTCTTAAATTAGAATTACAATCGTTGAGTACAGTGTTGAAAATGGCAGATAGATTTTAGCTATCTTTGCTCACTAGGGAAAATGGAAAAATGTTTAGTTTGGTCAGATTTTCACTTAACTTCTGAAAAATCTTACGTTTGAGAGAACCCTTCTGAAATAAGAATCCTTAAAGACATAACCCCTTTGGCACAAGTTTCAAGAAACTTGTTTGATGTTGTAGACAATTATATGGCACACGTACTGTTCTAGATGTTTCTGGCCAATAATATGTAAGCCATACCAAGGCTACTATTCATATAGAGATGTTCCTCAGCTTACAAGGGGGCTATGTACAGAGAAACACATAAAAAATTGAAAATGCATTTAATACCCCTAAACTATCAAATATCATAGCTTACCTTAAGCTTATTTAAACATACTCAGAATACTTACATTTACCTGCATTTGGGCAAAATCATCTTAAGCAAAGCCTATTTTATAACAAAGTATCATATATCACATGCAATTTATTAAATATTACACTAAAAAAAAGAAGAATGGTTATATATAGAATGCTTGTAAGAATATCAGGTGTTCACCCCTGTAATCTTCTAGCTGACTGGGAGATGTGGCTCACTGCCGCTGCCCAGCATCACAATATGGCACCATACCACATGTCACTGGCTCTTTTTATAAAGAACCAAATTCAAAATTCAAAGTACAGTTTCTACTGAATCACTTTCACTTTCACATCATTGCCAAATATATCATAAGTTGAATCATTGTAAATCAGGAGCCTTCTTATTTGAAAGTTAAATCACAGTCACCCATATACACACAAAAAAAGGCCTTCATGTAGGGCCATCTATGCATCTCTAAACAACATAGCATGACTTATCAACAGCAAAAAATGGATGTGAAGGAGACAATTGCTTTGCGTCAGTACTCTGAGCAGTAACATACATGGCCTTACTCACCTAGCAGAACTCCAGAGCTAGCTGATGGCAAGGAATTTTCCAAATGTTTGCTGAACAGGTTAAGCACTATTCTTTTTAAATTAGTGTGCATATCTGTTTTCTAAAGATATGTTAATTTATTTTATTGACTTATTACAAAACCAAATAATTTCCTCTTATTTAAGTGGCAGGCAAATAGAATTCTTTGTAATTGAAATCAAATGGCTCTTTAGGGAAAATATACTAAAAATTCTGAAACTTGTATTGCTTATGAATCTTTTATTGGAATCCTTATCAAGTTGTATTTTTCAAGTTTTTCCTAAATAATCTTCAATGAATTGAAAATATTTTTTGGATTTTATTCAAGGCTATTAACACACAATTTCACTTTGTTAAATATAGTGCTAAACTTTCAACCAAAACGTTGTGTCTTTGTTTTCCCACTACCACATCAACCATCTACTGACTGGATTCTCTCCCCAACTAGCACATATATACCATGGTCTATCTTTAGGATAAGTAAGGGTCATCTTTTGTCTTTATTCTATTCCTCGTATGCTTCTGAACTTGTTGAATTTTAATATAGTCACACCATAAGCATCACATATTTGATTCCCCTTTAAATAGTAAACAGTGCACAACCAGAGCATACCTTCAAAGCTATCAATATACTTACTCTGATATACTATTTTTGTATTTTTGTAAATTAAAATAATTAAATTATAGAACAAGAGTTTCAGGTGGTAGGTGTTGTAAGTTTTACCCAAACTGACTTTTGTCAAACTGGTTTTTGTCATCATATATGTCAAGTAGTTTTCTCGGGTTTATTTTTAGAATATCCTTGTATAATGAATATTTACACTGATATCTAGTATAAAAATCTTGCAAAATATTTTAGAAACATTAAGATATTGAAAATCAATCTATTTCTTTAATTCACTGAAGACATTTTTGGCTTGTTTCCAGTACTTTCTTACTGGTTAAAAAATGAATTTGAAGTAGTCTGAATTTCATTATTATATGGCACTTTCCCTTTGATGAATACAAAGACGATATTCTATATTAGCTATCTGAGAAGAATTCATTTTTTAAATTTTATTTATTTGTAAGAGAGAGAGTGAGAGAGAGCACAAGCAGGGGGAGCAGCTGGGGGAGGGAGAAGCAAACTCCCGGCTAAGCAGGGAATCTGTTGCAGAACTGAGTCCCAGGACCCTAAGATCATGACCTGAGCTAAAGGCTCAGGCGTTTAACTGACTGAGCCACCCAGGGGTCCCAATCTGAGAAGAGTTCTGTATGTTATTCCTATTAATATGCAGTTTAAAGTCTAGGTAATTAACTTAATATTTTAGTGGCTATTACATAGATAGCACTATGTTCCAGGCAGAGAGTAAGTAAGAAATATTAAATCAACCATATTCTATGCATTCTAAATGAAAATAATTAATCAATCATAATAAATCCTTCTATTTATGGAATATCAACTTATAAGCTTTTCTCCATATGAACAATGCCAAATACCAGAATAAAGGGTCATCTAATACAAATAAAGGATAGAATTAAAGAACTCTGGTAAGCCATTTAATTTTGAAAAATGGTGTTCTATTGTTGCTGAGTTGTGGTTTTCAGTTACATAATATCTGATAAGTGTAGAAGTAACATGAGTGTTACGTGAGATGAGAAATGGTATATAATTAAGATATTTTTAAAAGTACAGATAAATACAAATTTGTAAACATAGCATTATGGAGGAATAAAAATAAAATACACACTCTAAAGTGAATAAATCTTGGAAAGCTAATAGAGAAGTAAAACAAGGACAGTGCAAAAAGTATGGTGCATTTTTATAAAGTTCAAACAAATTCTGTGAAACCATAGATGGACTTAAAGGTACTATTGTGTATCAAATATTGTAAAAATTAAGCAAGGAAATAGCAAACATAAAATAACCAAAGCATACAAACTTGGGTAGATACAATAGGTGTGATCATGTTCTACTTCATAAAGAGATGAGTTAATAGATAAATAGAAGTAACTAGACTTTTTAGAAGTTAATAAAACTTTGCCTGTTATTTCTTAGTAATATAAAATATATGGTTTTCTAACAAAAACGTTTATCTTAAAAATATTTAAAAATAAATTTCAGGCTACTCATAAGGTTATATTTACTTTTCCACTGAAGGAAAAGCTGGTTGTTGTAGTTGTAGTTGTAGTTGTTTGTTTGTTTTAGTCTCCTCCTAGTTTTTATTATTATAATGTGGAATGAGGAATGTTAGATGGAAAAGTGAATTATTTTATAGACAAAAATCATTACTTGATTCACTTCCTGGTACAGCAGATGGAGCTCCTGAAAATATGCCCTTTTGCCTTATGGAAGAGTAACAGTTATGCTTACTTCTGAAACATACTTGGTGGTGGCCCTAAATAGTGACACCATAGTAAACATTTTGAAAATTTGCAATTAATCTTTATAGTCATAGGGCTCCAAAAGGCACTGCTGGTATCTTAGCAGGTATTTCAATAAAGCTAAAAGTTGCCTGACTGTTTAAAAATATTAACAAGGCACAAAACATGGCAGAAGTATTGTCCTCAGATATTATTTTTTTCCATATGCTCCTGATTCCAGACATGACAAGTTATTTTTAAAAATTTTTTTATAAAAGATTTTATTTATTTATTTGACAGAGATCACAAGTAGGCAGAGTCAGGCAGAGAGAGAGAGAGGAGGAAGCAGGCTCCCTGCTGAGCTGAGAGCCCAATGTGGGACTCGATCCAAGGATCCTGGGATCATGACCTGAGCCAAAGGCAGAGGCTTTAACCCACTGAGCCATCCAGGCGCCCCCATGACAAGTGATTTTTGATAGATATATATACAATGTATTTTCCAGTTATAGGAAAAATGGTTCTGCTATTTTTAACCTTTTTTTAAAATTACATAATTTTTAATTAAAATTTTATTTTTTAATGTTTTACATTTCTTTTCTTTTTTAAAGATTTTATTTATTTATTTGACAGACAGAGATCACAAGTAGGCAGAGAGGCAGGCAGAGAGAGAGAGAGGGAAGCAGGCTCCCTGCGGAGCAGAGAGCCTGATGCGCGGCTCAATCCCAGGACCCTGAGATCATGACCTGAGCCGAAGGCAGCAGCCCAAACCACTGAGCCCCCAGGCGCCCCAATGTTTTACTTTTCAATATACTACTTAGAACATAAAACCTATTCCATTTTGTAAGAAGTTTAACCATTTTAAAAATGGTAATTTTCTCATTGTGTCTTCCCCTCACATTGCTTTATTTTGAATAAAAAATTTCACAATAAACATAACTGATGCTTTCCTTCTGACGGTCCCTCTGTTGGTCATATTGTATATGAGCCATGACATTTAGTTTTACAAAATTTATTGATGTTTGTTGATATGTTTTATCATAACTAATTTTCCCTCCCTTATCTAGATTCCCCAGCTTTCAGACAGGTGGACACTTCAATAAACCATACCCAAGGGATGTATCAAGTACTTCTTAGACATTCTCTCAGATCCTTGAGGTCTCCTTTTGCCTAGGGATTTGCAATAGGTTCTGCCAGAGGGACCACTGTGACAACTGATGTCCATGGTCTATCTCCTGCTAAGCTCAAGAGGTCACTGGTTTCCAAGTTTATCTATACAATTAATGCATTCCAGCAAGTTCTTTTTTTTAATATTAACACACTTATTTTAAAGTTTATATGGAGAGGCAAAGACTCACAATAGTCAACATAGTGTTGAAGGAGAACAAAGACTGAGGACTGACTTCAACGTTTACCATAACGATGGGGCACCTGGGTGGCTCAGTGGGTTAAGCCTCTGCTTTCGGCTCAGGTCATGATCCCAGGGGCCTGGGATCGAGTCCCGCATTGGGCACTCTGCTCAGCAGGGAGCCTGCTTCTCCTCATCTCTCTCTCTGTCTGTCTCTCTGCCTATTTGTGATCTCTCTCTCTGTCAAATAAATAAATAAAATCTTAAAAAAAAAAGTTTCCCATAACGATAATTGTAAGCAAGATATTGTAATACCACAGAAAGACTAGATTAAAGCAACAGAATATATATTATCAATTATATTTTATATTTAATATAAAAGCAAAAGCAATACAAGAGAGCAAAATACAATCTTTTAAACAAATGGTTCTGGAGTAAAAATATAATATAAAATAAAATAATAAAATAAAATAAATCCAGGCAGATATCATACACACTTCACAAAAATTAACTCAGATTGGATTATAAACCTAAACATGAAACATGTAGAAGGTAATATAGAAGAAAATTTAAATGACCTTGGTTTTGGCAATAACTTTAGCTACAAAAGCACAAGCACTGAATTTAAAAATGTCTACTCTGTGAAACACAATGCCAAGAGAATGAAAAGGCAAAGCACAAACTATGAGAAAAAATTTGCAAAATACACATCTGGCAAAGGACTGTTAATCAAAAATACACAAAGACCCCTTAAAACTCAACAATCGGGGAAAAACCTGATTAAAAATGAGCCAAAGACCTTAGCAGATACCTCACAAAAGAAAATATTACAGATGGCAAATAAGCATATAAAAAGATGCTTCACATCATATGTCATCAGGAAAATGCAAATTAAAACAAAAAGGAGACACCAGTACATACCCAGAATCCAGAGCACTGACAACAGAACACGAAATGTTGGTGAGGATGTGGAGCAACAGGAATGTTCTTCATGTCTATTGAGAATAAAGAATGGAAAACAACTTGGCAGTTTCTTACAAAACTAAACATTTTCTTGCCAGATGATTCAGCAGTAGCAGTTCTTGGTATTCATCCAAAGAAGATGAAATCTATACCACAAAGATGTCTATAACTGACAAAAGCTTGGAAGCAACCAAGATATCCTTCCATAGGTGAAAGGACAAATAAAGTGTAGTACATGCAAACAATGGAATATTATTTAATGCTAGAGAAATGAATTACCAAGCCATGAAAAGATATGGATATAAATATTTAATAAATATTTGATTTTAGGCTTCTACCAGTCTATCAATAGTATTAGTATATTTTAACAGTGAATGCTCAGCATTCATGAATTTACCTAATAAAATATTTTGGGTTCAATATTTTAAATACTTCAACCTCTATGATTATATTCCTAATAATTTTGAATTGGGGTAAATAAACCTTAATTTTTTGTAGCTTGTTTCTTATTGCAAAAGAGCTCAATGAAATTTGAGAAAATAAAAATTTACAAAAAAAAGTTTAGTTTACTATTGCCAAATAATTTAAAACTTTATCTTATATTCAAATACATATATTTTTCTAAATTGATTTATATGCTACTAAAACCAAAAACTTTTAGTTATACTAGATTTCATATCATGCAATCAATGCCAGAAATCCATCTGGCAATGATTTGTCTTAAATAGAGTTAAGATGGGTGTTATTACAATGCAAGATGGAAACAAAGATAGTATAACAACTGGTGTTACATAACTTTTCCGTTTTGATCAAGTTCTAATCTACAAAAGGCTTTTATCAGTGACAGACTTGAGAATTTAACAAAACTTTTAAACAAGCATGTGCGACCCATTCCTAGAAAACTACACAATCAGTAACACTTTATTTAGATTAAATCATGACTATTTCTCCATTTGAATAAAAAAGGTAGCAACCCCAATAAGTTTACTGAACATGAAAAGTTGAAATGCTATAATGTTCCTAAGGAATTAAATGATCCAGTCATGAATTACAAAAAAAGGATATAAATTACCAAAGTGTTTGTATAATTGTAATGTACAACTGCCCATTATCGTTCAATAGTGTAGGCTTGTACAAGAACTCTATAAAAGAACTCCATTCTAAACCGTGGAAAATATGTTCCCTTTCCCCCGATATACAACTATTAAGCCATTCATTTAGCTTTTAAAATACCCACTTAATACAGGCTTTTTACACATTTGAACAGGCAGCAGGGCTCTATTCTTATGGCTTACATCTGAAGGATAGACTTCTAGCGTAAGAGGTAAAGCCCATAAAGGAGCCCAATAATAACAACAAAATACAGTTTAGTGAGCCCTTACAATCTGCCAGCTACCTTTCTGAGAATACTTCAATTAATAAAACATATTAAATACCAGACCACAAAGAGCTTACATTCTTTTGAAATATAATAGTGAAATAATCCAATAATAGAGGGGCACCTCGGTGGCTCAGTCCATTGAGTGACTGCCTTTGGCTTGGGTCATGATCACAGGGTCCTGAGATGTCACTCCCCAGCAGGCTTTCTAGGCAGTGGGGTGTTTTCTTCTTCCTCTGCGCACCCTCCCAATTCTCTCTCTCTCTGTCTCCAATAAGAAAATAAACCAGTAATAGAATAATGATTGATGGTTGATGGTGATAAGTGTTACAAAGAAGTACAAGAAAGGTAAAAGCCATTGGAGAATTCTGGGATGAAAGTTAATTTTATTTTGTGTTGGGTGGTTATATCTCATTTATGAGATGTTATTTGCACAAAGACCCAGGAAGTGAAGGAGAGTGTTATACAGATATTAAAGGAAAAGATTGCTCTAGGCAGAGCAAGTAAGTATATAGACTTTGTGTGAACAGCTTGTCTGTTACTTTTGAGGAAAAGCAAGGAGGCCAATGAGGAGTTCATAGTGGTGGAGAGAGGAAGAACGTATTGATGTATGACCTTCTAGTACATTGAAACACCTTCAGTTTTTATTTAATATGAAAGGGGAAGATACCAAAAGACTTTCAACAGCAGAATAAAATCATCTGACTTGATTTTTAGGTTAAATTGCTGTACCAAAATAAATTTGCAGGGAGAAAGGAGTGCAGTATCTGTGGAAGTGGGGTTATCAATCAAGTCAATAATTCAGGAACATATGATGGTGTTTTTAGCATGCGGGGTGGTAATAGAAGTGGTGAGGGATGGTTTTCATTTTGCATATATTTTGATGGTGAATATTCTGGTGAACAGGATGGGGTATGTGCAGAACAGACGATATCAACATTTATTTTACCTGCACAAACAGAAGGGTGGAGTCTTCAATCCCTGATATGGAGAGAACTCAGAGTTCAAATGTTCTTTCTCATTAAATGGCATAGTGATGATGAGGATTTAGTCAGACAGTGAAAGAGAGCAGTAAGCATAGTGTTAAGCGGTATGGCATTATAATACATTTGAACATCAAAAAACGTTGTGTTGGATCATCTTTTTATGTGAGTAAATAAATAAATAAAGCTTCCTGGGGTTCTGATAGAGGTAAAGAAGACTGCTATATGATCCAAAGGGGCACGTGCACCAAAAGTTAATAACAGTAATATCCACAATAGCCAAACTATGGAAAGAACCTAGATGTCCATCAACAAACATCAACAAATGAATGATATATATATATATATATATATATATATATATATATATATATATATATATATATTGGAATGCTATGCAGCCATCAAAAGAAATAAAATATTGCCATTTGCGTTGACATGGATGGAACTAGAGGTTATTATGCTTAGCAAAATAAGTCAACCAGAGAAAGACACTATCATATGATCTCCCTGATATGAGGAAATGGAGGTGCAATGTGGGGGGTGGGGGACAGGAAAAGAGTAAATGAAACAAGATGGGATCGGAGGGAGATAAACCATAAGAGACTCTTAATCTCACAAAACAAACTGAGAGTTGCCGGGGGGGTGGTAGGGAGTGGGTGGTGGGGTTATGAACATTGGTGAGGGTATGTGCTGTGGTGAGTGCTGTGAAGTGCATAAAACTGGCGATTCACAGACCTGTACCCCTGGGGCTAATAATACATTATAGGTTAATTAAAAAAAGAAGAAGACTACAATAAATCAAATGCTATGGTGTTCAGCAAAGAGTGTGTAATCAGGCATATTTTATTAAAGTAACCAAGTAAAATGATGGTCGAAAATTGGAATAACAGAAAACATAAAAATCTGAGATTTTAAAAAGTGGTATGGGACAATGTAGAGAATATAGTCAATGATATTATAATAGTGTTATATGGTGACAGATGGTGGCTATATTTGTAGTGATCATAGAATAATGTATGGAGATATTGAAAACCTGAAACCAATGTAACACTGAATATCAACTATACTCAAATAAAAAAATAGTAAAAATAAAACATTTTAATTTAAAAAGATAAAAAGAGGGACAAGAATTTGAAAAGTGAATTTCAACAAGAGTAAAGATGAGGCTAAGACATACTCTGAACCTTGAGGAAAACACCATTTTGAAAATTCTTCCCATTTTGAGAAAACTCAAATGAATCAATACCTTAAAAGAACCCATTTTAACTGAGAGATGTAATGAATGCTCAAGAAATAATTTTATGAAAGGATAATTCTTACCTATGAAACAGCATGCAGAAACCAGGGGAAACACCTGGAAGCAAAATAAACTATACTGAAAATAAGAATTAGGAAAAAGATAAATGATGAAAGATAATAAATTAGACCTGCGACAGAGACCTAGTGAAGAGAATTTTTAGCTTGTGGTTTAATGTTTTTGAGGATAATCTAGAGTTCATAACTGCCTGGAGGCAGGCTGGTTGTAGTCAGTTTAGGCAGACCCCTTGACAGGCCTACTTTGGGCAGGTGGTGTTGGAGGAGGCCATTGGGCTGGACAAAGACAAATCCAACCATTTGACTAAAGTGTTTTTGAAGATGTTGAAGTCAGATGCAACAGAGAAAGACCGGTCAAACCTAATCTCAGAAATGGAGATGATGAAGATGATTGGACACACAAGGACACCATCCACCTGCTGGGTCCTGCACACAGGACGGCCCTTCGTACACTCTCATGGAATATGCCTCCAAAGACAACATACAAGAGTACCTGCAGGCCCAGAGGCCTCCTGACCTGGAGTACTGTTACAATATCAGCCTCAATGCAGCAGAGCAACTCTCCTCCAAGGACCTGGTATCCTGTGCCTACCAGGTAGCCTGAGGCATGGAGTACCTTGCCTCCAAGAAGTGCATACACCAAGACCTGGCCACCAGGGAAGTGCTGGTGACAAAGGACAACATGATGAAGATCTCAGACTTCAGCCTTGCCAGAGATATCACCACAACAGTTACTATGAAAAGACAACCAACAGTGGACTGCCTGTGAAGTGGATGGTCCCTAAGGCCATGTTTGACCAGATCTACATCCACCAGAGTGACTTCTGGTCTTTTGGGGTGATCCTGTGCAAAATTTTCACTCTGGAAGCCTCCCATATCCTGGAGTGCCTGTGGAGGTGGTTTTCAAGCTGCTGAAGGAGTCATTTGATGGATAAGCCAATAAGTGCACCAGAGAGTTATACACAATAATGAGGGGTGGCTGGCATGTGGTACCTTCAAGCTGCTGGTAGAAGACCTGGATCATACTGTGGCCTTGACCTCCAACCAGGAGTACCCGGACCTGTCCTTGGCCCTGGAACAATACTGTCTATGCTTTCCCAACACCCAAAGCTCCACCTGCTCCTCAGAGAAGAAGAATTCCACCTTCTCTCATGTGCCGTTGCCCAGGGAGGCCTATCTGCCCTGACACCCAGCCCAGCTTGCCAATGGTGGACTCAAATGTCTAGTATCCCTATTACTCCTGTCCAGATTCCATCATAAGGTGTAACCCTTACCCCCCACCCTCCCTGAAAGACTCACTGCCTCTCCTTTGTCCCTTTCCTACTGGCAGGAGCCAGCTGCCTACCTGAGGCCTTCACCCCTTGAAGTTCACCTCTCTTCCCCTTCCTCTTCCTCCTCCTTACAACCTGCTCATGAAAGAAAGGAACAGAGAGGCAGGTACTTGCTTGTGGCTACTTCCTTCCCTCCCATATGTTGGACCAAGACCCCTCCCTGTCATCTGGTACTGCCTGGACGTTGAGGGAGTTGGAGATGAGGCATGCCAGTGAAAGCTGTCGGAGCTTTCCTGTTTTGGTTTTGTCTGCTTAGCATAACATGTAAGACTGAGTTCTGGTGGCAGGGACCTACTCCTTGGGGCTATAGCACTAGCGAGGGAAGGTCCACTGGTCTGGGCCTTGGCTAAGAGCAACCCCTGCTCCAGAGATATGGTGCCAAGGGCTTATTAATATTGATACTAATTTGCTTTGCTGACCAAATACCTGGTATCAAAAGATGGGAAGGCAAAGACTGGAAGCAGTGTTGTGACCATGGGGTCCAGCCCCAAACTATGAAGAAAACACAAAGTGTATAAATCTGAGTAAGTATATATTTACACACCTTTTAAAATAGGTTGTTATCAAAGATTTAATCAATGGGTAATATGCTCCTCGTGGCTGGGAAGCATCAGTTGCCATATATTAAAAACAAAGAAAAGAGGTGTCTGGGTGGCTTCCTCCTTTAAGTGTCCCTTCTTTTCAGGTCATGATACCAGGGTCCTGGGATGGAGCCCCACATCAGGCTCTCTGCTCAGTGGGAAACCTGCTTCTCCTTTTCCCTCTGCCCTGCTGTAGTTCCTCTTCCTGTCTCTCTGTCTGTCAAATAAATAAAATATTAAAACAAATACAAGAAAGAAACAAAATGTTTTTAAAAGGTCTTTTTTTTTTAAATTTTCTATGGGTGCCTCGATGACTCAGTTGTTTAAGCAGATGCTTGCCTGAGGTCATGATTCCAGTGTACAGGGATCCAGCCCTGCATGGGACTACTTGCACCCCAAGGAGCTTGCTTCTTCCTCTCCCTTTGCACGTGATTCCCCCTGCTTGTGTGCTTCTTCTCTCTCTCTCTCTCTCTATCTCTCTCTTGCTGTCAATAAACAAAATAAAATCTTTTACTAAATAAATAAATGAATAAATAAATGTCTAAACCTACTTTCAGTTTAGGTCCCTTAACAAAAATTGCTACTGCTTCATTTAAAAAAAAAGATAATTTAGAATGATGCTTCCAGAGTTAAAAAGCTGTTTTGTTTCTTTGTCAAGATTAAATATAGAAGTGCTTTAAAAAGTAAAAGAAAAAATATGCTGTATTAACACTAATCACACTATAACTTTGGTGGTTATATCAAGATAATGAAAAGTGATTTTAAGCAAATTTCATTATCAGACATAAAGATCACGTCAAAATTACAGAAGAGTCAAAGGATGAATTCATCAGGGAGTATAATAATTCTTGACTTTTAATACTTAATAACAGATTTGGGGATATGTAGGGAAATACTAAGAAGAAAAATCATAACTTCCACCTTAGAAGAGAAACGGAAAAAAATTTCAACACCCTTATTTTAAGATTATATAGACAAATGGTCATCAAATTGGTAAGATATGTAAGACTTGAACAAAATTATCAACTAACTAGATATGCTTGATATTACAGAACGCTACCAACAACCGCAGACTACATATATCTTAAGCCATGATTTTCTTTGCAAAGGTCAACATTGATAATGTTCTAGTCATACCTCCGTGTACCAGGAAAGAAGGAGCATATTTCTTGAAAAACACAGCTATCAAAGCTCCATTGAGAAACCGTAAAGATGGAGAAGGTATTTGCAAATTCTATATCTGATAATGGACATCTACTCTGATTATTAAAATATGAATAAAAATAAAAAAACCTTACTAATAACCAAACAGAGTATCCAATTTTACATGTGAAGGAAATTATTGAAGAGACATGTCACCAAAAGGATATGGATGGCTTATAAGCACATGACAAATTTCTCAACATTTAGACATTAAAGAAATACAAATTAAAATCATAATGAGACATGCTTACCTATCTATTAGAATGGCTAAAATTATAAAGGCTAATTGTACTTCGTCTGAGCTAGATTGGGAAGCAACAAAAAATCTAAACTGTTGTTGGCATATATCATGATATCACCACTTTGGAAAATAGTTTGAAAATTTTTTTAAATGCAAAATATGTTGCAGTTACACAAATAGCCATTTTACTTCTAGGCATTTAACCAAGAGAAACAAACCCTATGTTCATACAAGGACTTGTATATGAATTTCATAGCAGCTTTATTTTTAAGAATTGAAAACAGTGGAAATGTTCATCAATGTCCATCAATAGAGCAAAGACAAATTATGATCTATTCATTAAAGAGATTACTATTCAACATCAAAATAAACTATTTACAATTGGAGATTCTCAAAGTAATGATGCTGAGAAAAGAAAAGCCAGGCAATAAATAGTATATACTGTGTGATTCCATGACTATAAAAAAATCTAGAAAATACAAATGTATATATAGTCACAGTCATCAAATATATTGGTGTGATTTTAGTGCCTTCATCTGTGCTCCCATAGCTTCCTACACTTGGATCTCCGAGCATTTGTTACACCATGTGAAAATATGAACTCTTTTTCTTTATTCTGTCTTTCTAGAATAAGAACCCTTGAAATTTTATGGACATTTGAACTCTCAGTTATTAGCAGAAATTCTATCACACAGTAAGTTTCCAAATATAAAAGCCAGAGTTTTACAATGACTTCTAAGCTTTCACATGATCTAGCCACTCATTTAACCTCGGTGACCTCTTTCCCTGCTACTCTTCAGTCACTCACAGTGGCCTCCTTGCTATTCCTCAGATATGCCAGGCATGGTCCAAACTTATGGCCTTCAAGATAGCCAATTCCTTTGTCTGGAGTGACCTTATTGCTGATAGTTCTGGGCAAATTCATCACCTTTCCATACCTTTGTTCAATTGTCAGCTTCATTGTAACTACCCTGATCTTCCTATTGAAACTTTTAGCTCCCCATCCCCTGCCTAGCAACCTTGATTTTTCTCACCCTGATCGAATTTTTCTTTTTCCCCATTGTACTCATCATTTTTGAATGCACTATGCAATTTTTATTAAGGTTTATAGCTTTAATTGTCTCACCCATTAAAATAAAAGTTCTACAAAGCCAAGTATTTCATTTACCAGTGTAGTCTGAAGTAATATCTGCCATATAATAGATTCAGTAGACAACTGGTAAATTTCAAAATAAATTAATGTTGAGTGTATACTGAATTTCATAAGTCATTTCAATATTTTTTCCAAAAAATAAACTATGTAAAACATACTTTAGCCCTGCACAAAATGCCTGGTGAAGCCACAGAAACCGTCCCTGCTACAGAGCAGGAGTTGCCACAGCCCCAGGCTGAGACAGTTTCTGGAACAGAATCTGACAGTGATGAATCAGTACCAGAGCTTGAGGAACAGGATTCCACACAGGCAACCACACAACAAGCCCAGCTGGCAGCAGCCGCTATAATTGACGAAGAACCAGTCAGTAAAGCAAAACAGAGCCGGAGTGAAAAGAAGGCACGGAAGGCTATGTCCAAACTGGGTCTTCGACAGGTTACAGGAGTTACAAGATTCACTATCAGGAAATCTAAGAATATTCTCTTTGTCATCACAAAACCAGATGTCTACAAGAGCCCAGCTTCAGATACCTACATAGTTTTTGGGGAAGCCAAGATCGAGGATTTATCTCAGCAAGCACAACTGGCAGCTGCTGAGAAATTCAAAGTTCAAGGTGAAGCTGTCTCAAACATTCAAGAAAACACACAGACTCCAACTGTACAAGAGGAGAGTGAAGAGGAAGAGGTTGATGAAACCGGTGTAGAGGTTAAGGACATAAAATTGGTCATGTCACAAGCAAATGTGTCAAGAGCAAAGGCAGTCCGAGCCCTGAAGAACAACAGTAATGATATTGTAAATGCTATTATGGAATTAACAATGTATCCATCTGAAAACGAGGACCTTTTTTTGGTGTTCCAAAAGAATAACTGCAGCTTGGTTTGAAATTTGTACTGTTTCTATCATTAATAAAGTTATGGGTTCTTGTTGGATGAAAAAAAAAAACATACTTTAAATTTACTTTCAAAATATTTTATAGCATATAATGGACAATATACATAAGCCTTAAAGAAACAATCATATAAATAACCATTTCATACCTACTTAAAAATTGCATAATACCACACTCCTAGATCCTCTCTGAATGCTCTAAAATAACCCTTCAAAGGAAATACATTTTTAAGAATAATAGATTTTTTGACAAATAATTTAATAAAATAAAAGTTTCATTCATCTATGTAGATCATAATAAATGTTTTTAATAAGCATGAAATTATAACTCTGAAGTGTGCTAAAATGAAACCACCTGCGAAGGGTGAGAGAACAAAAATAAGCATCATTATTCCAAATAATAGGTATTTATTACCTTTGAATCAAAGCATGTGGATTTGTTCAAACTGGCAATAAAGGAATATGGAGACACAAACCATAGAAAGTCATATGTTAGATTTCTAAAAGACTTCGAAGTGAAGAGTATACATTTTTTAAATGCTACATAATGCTACATAATGACAAGATGACAGGTTGTGACAAAGAGCATTTAAAAGCTCTACTCATAATGGAACGGAAGGTCATTTCCTGTAATTTTATATATATCATTAATTTACTATATCTGGATACAACATATTACCAAACAGAAGTTCATCAAAGACTAAATCATTTTTAATGGAACATAATAATTTGAACCTACATGTATTAATCATTTTTTTCTATCTAACATTTATAGTCTCGCTAAACATTTTATCAGTTGTCGACAAAATTAAAAAAAAATAGGATAAAAAGTCGTGTTTGGAAGAGTAGATTTTTTTCAAATTTGCATTTAAATGAAAATATTTGCTGATATTTTTAAAACTTTAAATGTAATTTTATATATATCTGACCTATCAGATGATATAAAATTTTTGGAGAAAATATGACATATTTTTTGATCTTGGTTGAAGGTATTAATAAAGAGCAACTGTTTGTATTATTTGTATTGTGATATCTTAGTTAATAAACATGAATAACTGGTATAAAATATGTTTTTTAAAAAATTTTATTTATTTACTTGACAGAGATCACAGGAAGGCAGAGAGGCAGCCAGAGAGAGAGGAATGGAAGCAGGCTCCCTGCTGAGAAGAGAGCCCACTGTGGGACTCAATCCCAGGAACCTGGAATCATGACCTGAGCCGAAGGCAGAGATTTTAACCCACTGAGCCACCTAGGCGCCCTAAGATATGTTTTTTTTATATAGAATTATAGTTCTTGCCAAAATATGGAACTAGCTGGAACTGAATGCCTCCTTCAAAGTCAGCTCTGGAGAAATTATGCAAGTGTAATATGGAACTATTTCAGATAATTAACCAAAAACAAAGAAATGATGATAAATTCCTTAAAAGACTCAAAGTTGCTCTTGACTGGTATGTTTCAAGCTCTATTCCTGGTTTGAAGACAGGTTTTAACAGGCCTGTCACTGTAGAAATCAGCTGGATGTTTAGAGGCTATCAGAACTGTACAAAAACCTTGAAGGGGTAAAGACTTGAAAATTCTTTAGAGAGGTTAGCTCCCTAAGGCATTATTCCTCCACACATTTTCCTCCAATCAATTAAGACTGATGGATGAGGGCACCTGAGTGGCTCTCTCATCACGTGGGTGGTAGGTTAAGCCTCTGCCTTCATCTCAAGGCATGGTCTCTGGGTCCTGGGATGCAGCCCCACATCGGGCTCTGCTCAAAAGGAAGCCTGCTTCCCTCCCTGCTTGCCTGCCTCTCTGCTTACTTGTGATCTCTCTCTCTTTCTGTGTGTGTCCAATAAATAAATAAAATCTTAAAAAAAAAGGCTGATGGATGATAAATTATGAAAACTGCTCCCTCCAAATGATGCTTCTTCATAAGGATTTAAGAATTTAAAATTGTAAGAATTTAAAATTGAAACTTGATCGTAGGATTTATCTTATAGAATAACATCAAGTGAAGGCAGTTATTATTAGTTCTGAAGTATTTGTGATTCTGAATTCTTGGCCTCATTAGTAAATTTGTTTTTAAATTCTCCCATGGAGTGGTGATTGGCCTTCAGTCTTTCATTGATGTACATCATTGGCTCAAATGAGTTGTGTGTGCCCAGAACTATATATAATCTTCTTTGTATTTAACTGGAGATGGCATTTCTGAGTTTTGTTCAATTGAATTTGGACAGATGTTTTAATAGTCACTTCTAGAGTTGGCCCTGGAGAATATCTTCCTTTTTTTCTCTTCCCGATTCTCTGAAAAACCCTGACTAATTCACATTATCACAGTGATATCACAATTCAAGTTTTCCAAACACTATAGCTGCCAAATAGAAGGAAGCTACTCAGAATGTAATACTATTGTGAATGATTGTGAAAGAACACATTATCATAATTAAGCTACCAGGTTTCAATGTATTTTATTGTTGCTTAGAAAATCCTAGCATACCCAGACTTTACAGAGATTTGATGATCCTAAGAGGAGCTGAACTCATGGACCAAAATAACTTTGCACATAAAAAGTACAATCACTAACCTAAAAAAGATGATGTGGTTAACTTTATATGGCAATCCAAGTGTTATTGGAACAGAAATTTAAAAAATAGCTTAGGGGCGCCTAGGTGGCGCAGTGGATTAAGCCACTGCCTTCAGCTCAGGTCATGATCTCAGGGTCCTGGGATCAAGTCCAGAATCAGGCTCTCTGCTCAGCAGGGAGTCAGCTCCTTCCCCCTCTCTCTCTGCCTGCCCTCTGTCTACTTGTGATCTCTCTCT
Source organism: Mustela nivalis (assembly GCF_964662115.1). Classification (NCBI taxonomy): domain Eukaryota; kingdom Metazoa; phylum Chordata; class Mammalia; order Carnivora; family Mustelidae; genus Mustela; species Mustela nivalis. The sequence continues at coordinate 840,694 of NW_028136378.1, forward strand.
GTCAAATAAATAAAGAAAGAAAATCTTAAAAAAAAAAAGAATGACTGTACTTTTAAAAAATAGCTTAAAAGGGCGCCTGGGTGGCTCAGGGGGTTAAGCCGCTGCCTTCGGTTCAGGTCATGATCTCAGGGTCCTGGGATCAAGCCCCACATCGGGCTTTCTGCTCAGCAGGTAGCCTGCTTCCCTTCCTCTCTCTCTGCATGCCTCTCTGCCTACTTGTGATCTCTCACTGTCAAATAAATAAATAAATTATTTTTAAAAATAGCTTAAAAGTATATGAAAAATAATGATATACATATACAAAGAAAAGATACTATACTGTGAATATAAATTAAGTGAAAATTGTTGAAATAAAGAATACGATAAATGGAGACTAAGATGAATATAGCTGTAAAAGGAATAAATGAGTTGGGAAAAACAAACAAACAAACAAATTAATGACTTCTGCCCAATGCAGCAGAAGAGAAAAAAAATAAAGTAAATATTTAAATAAGTACTGAGATAAATTTTGGAGAATTAAAGAAAAAGATACCAGACTTAAAATGATGCCAAACATGAGAAATCAGAAACAAAACAAAACAAAAACCACACACACACAAAACCACTCATATACTTTATGGTGAGTTTTAAGAATATCAAAAACAGAGAAGAGCACAAATGATGCCCAAGAGAAGAACAGATCACCTAAAATGTACAAGAATAATACTGACAGCAGAATTCTCAATAGTAATAGCATATAAAGGAGACAGCTGGGTGTTTGTAGAGATGGCAAAGATATTTGAAACTAGATATTATACATCAAGCCAAATTATTGATTAAATTTGAGAGCTCAGTAAAAATACAATGAAGCATGTTAGGTCTTAGAACATTTATCACACAGAGACACACATTTTAGAACACTTCCTTGGAGGACAGCTCAATTTAGAGAGAGAAAACAGAATTATGTACTCAAAGGCACATTTTGAAGGAAGGATTGAATATAGTCTGCACTGCAAATATTCTTTAATCGTATGTTCTGAATTTCCTAAATTTAAGAAGTATTTGTTCAAATATTTATCTTTAAATAAACCCTAGGAGACTTTTTCTTGGATTCTGGAAAATCAGTCCATTTGGATACAAATCTTTTTGTCACTGATGGAAATTTTGATAGCCCTTAACAGTGGAATGCCTAATGTATTGTTACAACAATTGTGATTTGCCAATACATGGGTGATGTGTGTGTGTTGTGTGTGTGTATTTTTATTTTTGATGGTTTTACTCTTCTATGAGATTTTTAAGTAGACATAATTTTAATAAATTATGATTTGTTGAAATTTATCTGAGGTTATATATAATAAAATGAAATTTGTGTGAACTAAAGAAGTGCGTCTCCATTTTTTTGTTTTAAGAGTAGACTGGTCTTTAAAAATTGTCCAAAGAAGTACATTATATTCATTATTAAATTTGATAATATACAATAAAGTATTTATGGTCATATGGAACCATATCACATTCTACTATTAATTCATATTAATAATTACCATAAGAGGAAAAAGGGATATTTTTCAAAATGAAAATAAGCGTATTTTTCAGAATATGATATAGTGTTATTCACTGAACAGAGGGAACAAATGTCAAGGTTTAACACAGTTTACAGAATGTTTTAACATAAATTGAAATTTAAATCTGACCAAATTTCACAGTTTTAAGTAAAATGGTAGCACTTTATATCCTTGAAAAGTGGTAAGTGACCCAAAACATTGCTTAGAAAAACAGATTTAACAGTACACTAGTCTGAGATGGTTAAGTGATGGTACAACTTGCCATTGTGTATCATCAAATGGTATTTTTTTTTTTGGTCTTGTCATTATATTTTATTTTAGCCATTCTGTTAAGTGTGTAGTGATATCTCAGTGTCATTTTAATTGCATTTCCTTGATGTCTAATTATGTCAAAATATATTATTTTGATGTTTAATGTTCTGAGCTTTCGCAGTTCAAGACCATGAAGCCACTTAGGAAAAATACAGTTGCAGATGCACTCATAGACCAACTCTTATTTAGAAATAAGAAGAAACATTACTACCCATTCCAAAATAAATTGACTTGTTATGCACTAGGGATTTTATAAATTACCTGACACAACTTATATAGTAAGATGAAATGGGACAGGCGGCTTCTTGCAGCTATATACATCATCATTTTAATTTCAATTTTCAGTATAATTTTTCCAAGGTATACACAGAATATATATTTAATGTAAATTGTGAACATTTTAACTCTGTATATGGAAATTAATCAATTTTAAGTTTATAACAATCAAAATTAACAGAAGTTTATTTTAAGTTAGTTAGCTTTCTCTGCATTGCAAGACAGAATAATCAAGAATTGGTAAGAAAAAAATAATCTCTGTAAAATTACCGGGGGTGCATCATAATGTGTTCGGTAACCGATCAAACTCACAATTTGGATTGAATGTCAAGTGATTTTTCAAATCTGCAACTCATTGTCAATTTTTTTTTCTTCATTGTGTCTTAATAAATTACTGTGTTCATTTGCATGGAAGTGAAGAAAAATGCATGACATTTCATCTCAACACTAACACTTTTAACTGGCAACTCTGAATGTACTTTACAGCAGTGTAGAAAGTAAAGATCAATGATTTTTCATGAAATATTTGTTATAATTCTCAAGGAGATAGGGAGTTTGTGCAAAAATGCAAATCACTTTGCGACTAAACACATTGTTTATTTCAGCTAATTTTAAGAAAATATGCTAAGACTCTCTCAAAAAAGGAAGCAATGATTTAGGTTTTCCTTCAAACTCCTTATCTAATCCTGAGCCAACAGCACATAGTTCAAAGAGCAACTAATTTGAGCAGCTCCAATTTACCCATTTCCTAACAATGCTTAATTTAGTGGAATTTCTGTCCAATTATGTTAATTTGAAGTAGTGAAAGACAAACATTCAAAAAGATCATCCTTAATTTATATAGATTGCCAAACTCTGCATTTTCTGAATGACGCCCAGGAACGTATTTTCAAAAACAAACAAACAATGCCAGAACCACTATTAGGTCATCTCTAGGCAGAAAGTGACTCAGAGGCTACATTACTCTCTCCCTGAAAGTATACTGTAGGCACTGAAACTACTACCCTGAGTCTGTGCTATCAAATTCCTTAAGTTAGAAAGTTTTAAAACCCATCTGTGTGGGAGTATTTCATTTACAGATAGAGATTTGGTTGTTTATACATTTTCATACTTGATTTTTAGGGTGTAATAACTATGTTTTAAAATTCATGGTGGTTTTGAATACTGTTGGATAATTGTGCTAAAATGGTATATCCATTCCTTCTAGGAAACAGAAATTATAGAAAGGTAGTGCTTTTCAGATCTGACATCTTTGAGTCATTGCAGTTTCAGTATAAATGCAATAGGAAAAGTGACATTCATGTTTATGATATTTTCTATAAATAAATTAGAATGTACTGGAGGCCTGATATAAAGTGGGATGCCTAAACTTCAGTAAGATCTTGTTTTCAATTCAAAATAAATTTTATTTTTTATTTTTTTTATAATGTCCCTCAATTTCAGATAAGCACCCCCCTAAGGTCCACTCCATTTTTTTAAAGATTTTATTTATTTTATTTGACAGATAGAGATCACAAGTAAGCAGAGATGCAGGCAGAGAGAGAGGGAATAGGAAGCAGGCTCCCTGCTAGGCAGAGAGCCCAATGCCGGGCTCAATCCCAGGACCCTGGGATCATGACCTGAGCCAAAGGCAGAGGCTTTAACCCACTGAGCCACCCAGGCGCCCCCAAAATAATTTTAAATTGAATTATGCACGTCTAAGTTCAGAGACAATAAACATCAACCAACACAATTAATAAGTTCTATTTCTTGAAATTTCGGGAACATTGATAGTCTCATCTCCTAGAAGAACAACAGCTAAAATTTTTGGTCATGGATTCTTGCTAAAATATCACTTTCCCAAAGAAAATTAATGTTATGAATTTTCATTGATTGTTATTGATCATGAAGAATATAACAACCACGATAAAAAGAGTAGGAAAAACATGATATCTCATCTGTAAGGGCATGTGGAAAGTAGGAAATGCTAATAAAAATAACTACCATTATTTCCTAAGTTAACATAATATAACAGAACACAAATATTTCATAACAATATTTTCTAGGCTCATTCTGATAACTCTTTTCTACATTCAAATTTAAAGGTTGAGGCATGTGATATATATTACACAAAAGACATCCCAAGGAATTCGTTAAAAAAAAAAAACTCTTAATAATGGACAAATCCAAAGGAATTTTTTTCTAATTTAATTAACAAATTATGAATCGACTTACCTATTTCATCACAGTGTATCAGGCACCAATAATATTTTTTAATCGTCATACCTGATGCAATAGTTACCATCTTTCAGACATACTGATCAGGAACAAGCAAATAAACAGGAGCACCATAGCTTAAGATCTACCTGCATAACTATAGGACTAATTCAGACAATCTCTTCACCACAACATAGCAATGAATAGAAATCATACATGCTCTGTAATGGACATACAGATGAGATAGAAGGGATGGGTGTTAATATATGCAGAATCTTTATTAATTACATTGTAAAACATAATATGGAAAAACAGAATACAATTTTAGAAATACCCAGGTCACCATCATTGTTTTATTTTTATATGTGTAGGTAAGGAGTTTAATAAACAATCCATGACTATTCAACTTCTTATATTTTGAAAATTTTAGCAAAAGTAACAAACCTAGCAACTAGAAAATTGTATCTATCTGCAAAATACAGCTTTGCCAGTATGGTAGAGGAAAAGCAAAACAAAATAAGTAAGAAAAGTTTAACATTTCACAAGAGTTTTACTTTTATTTTTTTATTTATTATTTTTTATTTCTCATTTATTATTTACTTCTATTTTCTACTTTATTTTAATGAAAATGTCATGACCATAACATAAGAGAAGAATTAAACCAACATGAGAAATTATTTTTTCATAGGTTAAAATAAACTAGCTTGGTGATTAATTCAAAAATTATATTACAAACTTCAGTGTGCTTGCAGTAAGTATCACTGCATAAACAAATGAGTCAGGAGTCATAAACTAATGATGATTCTAAATGTTATTTAGAGAGACATTCTGTTCTTAATATATTTCAAATATTCTACACAAGGCAAAGTGGATCCAAGTAATCTGTAGGCAAAATAAGATTTTAGAGAAGTATATATTTCCAACAGTATTTATAAATTATTACCTTTATGTAAGGCATCATCCTGGACTTTGTGGAAAACACACAAAGGAGTAAGAAGTGGCCCTTCAAGAAACATATACAATATCAAGGTTTAACATGAAGCAGCATGTCTTCTCTAAGTAAAAAAACATTGTACCAACTGACTTTACTGAAACTTTATATTTATTGCTCTCGTTTTAGGTCATAGTGTCCTTCTGCATGCAGGCTGCTAGAACGGACATGATATAGACTGAATAGCTTATAAAGAACAGGAATTTATTTCTCACAGTTCTAGAACTGAGAAGTTCAAGATTAAGGAATGGGCAGATCCAGGGAGAGCCCACTTCCTCATAGATGGCTATCTTCTCACTGTAAACGTACATGATGAATGAATCAAGAGAACTCTCTGGGGTCTCCTTTAAAAGGACTGTAATCCCACTTATGACCTAATCACCTCCCAAAGGCCCCTATGTTTTAATACTACCACTTCCAGAGTTAGATTTCATAATATGATTTTGGGAGACATAAACATTCACACCATAGTATATATAAACAAAAAAAAAAAAGACACAAAAACAACAAACAACAAAAATTATTTTAACTACCTATTATTTTCAACTACATAAAATTTTGTTTCTATATAATATTAAATAACTCATTTGAGTGATTCACTTATATCCACTGCATCTGAGTGCAATTAAATTTGCTTACCCAACATATCCAGCAGCATATTTCTTCAGAATATCCCATTCCCCACCTTACGGGATTTACCACAATTAGAAGACAGGGGATAGAGGATAGATAGATAGATGTATACGTAAACACACTTGTACATACACATATGCATATTTTTTCCTGTTAATCATACTCATGCAAATAAATTTTAAGCTCAAGGAAACCTGTCTTGTGTGTTACTTAATATCCAGTTTTTAGTCAACATCCAAAAACAAATAATCCAATAAAAACATGGATAGAAGACATGAACAATTGTTTCCCCAAAGAACACATTCAAATGTTCAGTAGATAACATGAAAAGATGTCCATCATCATGTATCATCAGGAAATTGCAAAGCAAAACTAGAAAGACATACCACCTCACACCTGTCAGAATGGCTAAAATCAACACTACAAGAAACAAAAGGTGTTGGAGAGGATGTGAAAAAGTAACACTTGTGGGGGCTGCCTGGGAGGCTCAGTGGGTTAAGCCTCTGCCTTCAGCTCAGGTCATGATCTCAGGGTCCTGGGATCAAGTCCCACATTGGGCTCTCTGCCAGGCATGGAGCCTGCTCCCTCCTCTCTCTCTCTACTTGTGATCTCTCTCTGTCAAATGAATAAAATCTTAAAAAAAAAGAAAAAATAACAATTGAGAACTGTTGGTGGTGATGCAAACTGATACAGCCATATTTGAAAACAGTATGGAATTTCCATAAAATTTAAAAATAGAAGTCCTTTGGGATCCAACAATCCTGCTGGTGTGTACTTACCCAATGAATATAAGAAAACTTATTCAAAGGGATGCTAGCACCCCTATGTTTATAGCAGCATTATTTGTAAAGCTAAGATATGGAAAGAGCCCAAGTATCCCTCAATTGATGAATAAATAAAGAATAAGTGGTATGTATATACAATGGAATATTATTCTGCCATAAAAAAAGACTGAAATCATGCCATTTGCAATAACATGGATGGAACTAGACAGTATAATGCTAAAAGTGAAATAAGTCAGTCAGAGAAAGACAAATACCTTTACTCATATATGGAATAAAAGAAACAAAACAAACAAGCAAAGGGGAAAATAACAAGACATAGAAAGAGAAACAAAGCAAGAAACAGACATTTCATTACAGAGAACAAACTGATGGTTACTTGAGGGGATCTTAAAGGAGTGATGGATTAAATAAGTGATGGGGGTTAATTAGAGCACTTGTTATGATGAGCACTGAGTGCTATATGTTATATTGTACACATGAAAATAATACAACCATATATGTTAACTAACTGGATTTCAAATGAAAACTTTTTTAAAATCCCAGTTTTTAGCTCACATTCTGGCTTACAAAAGGGATTTAGTCCGGAATTTGGAGATTAGTTAATGAACAAATAAGGGGTGAACAGGCAGTTGTTAGATAAAATTACTATCCTTTCTGGCATGATCTTATACCTTTTATCTAGAATTATTTTTAGCACTTTAGAATCTTCCTATTTTATTTTGAGTCATTAAACAAAAATTTCCTCAAAGGACCTTAGACTCCATCAAATTTGAGCAACAGTGTGAGAGAGGAAATGGTGTCCAGGAGGAAAAAAAAAAGATGAAACTACTTTTGTTTACTAGTGAATGCATAGTTCTTCCACAGAAGCTCTAAATGGTCATGGCTCCAGCTTTATATGTGTTCAGTCATATGTTCAGAAGTAGGTAACACTATCAAAAAATATAAAGCATCTGAGATTATTTTCTCTTATTTGAAAGCTGGTGTATGAGTCTGCCGTGGTTTCTTGGGTGTTGATAGAAGACGCAGACTCATGGTTCAGAAATAATATAGCTTATTATTCACAGCAATAGAGGTAGCCAGAATATTAACAGTATTTGTGTGAGTGTGTGTGTTTGTGTGTGTGTGTGTGTGTGTGTGTGTGTGTGTGTGTGTGTGTAGGGGTGGGACTTATATATCAGTTCTGAGCCTCAGTTCCCACAAGAAGAATCAAAAAAGAGGCAGATAATATTTGCAAACACAACAGGTTAAGTTAAAAAAAAAGATACCTTTCTGTCTTCCAAGTCTATTCAATACAACCATCTTCAAAGGATGGTCTAGAACAAATAATAAATGCAGAAATGTAAGCAACCAATTGAAAAGTGTCTCCCAAGAAACACACTTTGAGAGTCTTCATTTGACAAAAATACTATAGGATATTACATGGATCAGGTGCATTGAATACGGGAAGGTTAAAATTACAAGGAACCAAATATTTTTAAGCAGTTCTGGCATCCAGTAGAGTTCAAATAGGTTTTATAAGATTGAGGAAAGAAGCCATCAAAACCTGGGCCCAGGGGCGCCTGGGTAGCTCAGTGGGTTAAGCCTCTGCCTTTGGCTAGGCCATGACCTCAGGGTCCTGGGATCGACCTCTGCTTCAGGCTCTCTGTTCAGCAGGGAGCCTGCTTCCCCCTCTCTCTCTGCCTCTCTGCCTACTTGTGGTCTCTGTCTGTCAAATAAATAAATAAAATCTTAAAACAAAACAAAACAAAACAAAAAGCCTGGGCCCAATTTTCCCAAAAGTATGATTCTGATTCTAGTCTCTATAATGTTATCCCTTGAAGACAATGTCTCTAATTGAGTTGAATTAGTTTACTAAAGAGCATACCCCCATTTGTTGTAGGAGACGAACAATATGCAAGAGGCAAAATGCCACATGGAAGCCACCTGGTCTTCAGTGGAATATATAATCAGTTCCTTTGGGATGAATTTGTTCCACATTTGACTTCCCACTTAAGGGAAAATAAGAGTGCCTTCTAATAGATTTTAAAGAGGAAATGACAACGGAAGCTTATACAAGATTATAAAATGGGAAATTTCATTTAGATAAGCAATAATTTCAAAGTCATCTTCTTAATATGACAGACCCTTCACATAATCATAATTTTATTTTGGTATTATATGGTAATTTCAAATATAGTAAATATAAAGAATTTACCTCTGTAATTATAGCGAGTCTGGTTGTAGTTTAATGTCAACAAAACATCAATTTAGAAGTATGGTCTACCAATTATTAATACATTTGGAAATGGTGTGTCATCTTCACTCCACTTGTCTCACTAAAACAGTGAGCCAAAAAAGTAGGTCCAAGCTGTTTACTATGGTCAAAATGGGTTGCTTTTGCACTTGGTAAAGAAGCAGTCATATTTTGGAAGAAGAAAATGAGGCTATTAATATTTTCAACTTATTTTCAGAAAAAGAAAGAAAGGATAATCTAAGCTAAAGCCAAAATCTTACACAAGGTGGCAGGAGAATGATCTTTTCCCAGATAAAGGGTTTTTCAACTTAGCCATGTTAGGAGGAAGAAGAGATGAGACATTGTGGACTTGACTAACGTTTGTACACTGTTCAAAAAGTTTTCAAAATAATGTGTATTATTTTTCTTCTTTTAGTTGAGACAAAACAAACAAACAGACAAAAAACCACTAATGAGCTTACTCTTAAAAGGAGGTAAACAAGAAACTAGCAAAGATTGAGTGTTAGAAATTGTCCCCCTCCTTTTTTTTTTAAATTATGTTATGTTGGTTACCATAAAATACATCATTAGTTTTTGAAGTAGTGTTCCATGATTCATTGTTTGTGTAAAAGACCCAGTGCCCCATGCAATATGTGCCCTCCTTAATACCCATCACCAGGCTCACCCATCCCCACATCCTTCTCATCTTTAAAAACCTCAGTTTGTTTCTTGGAGTCCATAGTTTTTCATGTTTCATTTCCCCCTCCAATCCCCCCACTTCATTTTTCCTTTCCTTCTCCTAATGTCCTCCATGCTATTCCTTAGGTTCCACAAATAAGTGAAACCATATGATGATTGACTTTCTCTGCTTGACTTATTTCACTTAACATAATCTCCTCCAGTCCCATCCATGTTGATGCAAAAGTTGGGTATTCATCTTTTCTGATGGCTGAGTGATATTCCATTGTATCCATAGATCACATCTTCTTTATCCGTTTCTTTGTGGAAGAGGATCTTGGCTCTTTCAACAGAATGGCTATTGTGGACATTGCTGCTATGAACACTGGGGTGCATATGGCCCTTCTTTCCAGTAAAATAGAGCTAGCCTATGACCCAGCGATTGCACTACTGAGTATTGACCTCAAAGATACAGATGTAGTGAAAAGAATTAGGTATTGTTAAAGCACAAATGCAGGGGATAGAAGTTATGGTACAGAAGAGGGAAGGGCAACCATATGGCAGAGTAGAATAAAGTAGCTCAGGAAGAAATTAGTCATATCCAGATATTGTAAGGCATGTGGGGTTGGCAGGGAGAGCATGAGAAATCATGAGAGAAGAGAGAGAAAATGGACCAGGCAGGAGAGGTTTATAACATTTTAACATCTAAGGTAAACATATGCAAAGGAGAATAGGGAAAGAAATAAAAGTTTTTATAAGGCTCAATACATAAGGAATAACGTGGAGGACACTGGGAGATAGAGAGAAGTGTGCTGGGGGAAATCGGAGGGAGAGACAAACCATGAGAGACTGTGGACTCTGAGAAACAAACTGAGGGTTTTGATGAGGAGGGTGGCAGGTGGTTGGGTGAGCCCAGTGGTGGGTATTAAGGAGGGAATTTATTACATGAAGCACTGGGTGTGGTGCATAAACAATGAATTTTGGATCACTGAAAATAAATTAAAAGAAAAAAAAAGACTGACTACAGACATGGACCTCAGTGTAACACACATATGGAACTCACTGTAATACCAGCCACTTCCCACCGACACACACAGACTATGATAATAATAAATAATAATGCAATTAAGAAAATTGCCTGCCAAATAATTTTTCCTCTTTTTTATTTTTATGATTTTTATTTTTATTTTATTTTTAAAGTTTTTATTTAAATTCCAGTTAGTTAAAATAAGGTTAATATTAGTTTCAGGTGTACAATATAGTGATCAACACTGCCATACAATGGCTTAAATAAAAAAAGGAAAAAAAAATTTTAAAGATTTTATTTTTAAAAACCTCTACACCCAAGGTGGATTTCAAACGTACAACCCCAAGATCAAGAGTTACATATTTTACTGACTGATACAGCCAGGCACCCCAACAAATAAAAATTTTATAAAATTGTTGAGTTTGTGGGAGTCTCATTTGCTCAGTCAGTTAAGTGTCTGCCTTTGGCTCAGTTCATGATCTCAAGACCCTGGGATCGAGCCCCATATTGCTCATTCTCTCTCTCTCTCTCTCTCTCTGGCTTTTGCTCTTAAATAAATAAATAAAAAATTTTCAAAAAAATTGTTGAGCTTGTTTAACTAGTTTTAAACTAGTAGACAGAGATGAAGATAAAGTATGATGTCATGCAGGTAACGTGCAATGCAAGTTACATCACTTCTTTTATCACCACACTGGGACTTTCCCTACTGAGTTGTTGTAATGTAAGGACCTATTTTATATTTTTATATTTTAGCAAGAGGCTTTCATTGAGGTTAACCCTTAAACTGTCCTTGCTCCCCTTCCCCCAGGGGATTCACTTAAAAACAAGTCCTGGAAATCAGCTCCAGGTAACAAAGCCCATATACAAGAGTGGGTCAGGCCAGGTGGAGACATCAATCAGCGGGAGGGGGGGCGGTGTTTGCATATTGTCTCCCTAGATACTAAGGAGTATGCCCCACTCCTCCGCCCTTTGGGAACCGTTTTGGCACCAATCCTAATCAAGGTGTAATAGGCTGGGTCAAATGTCTATACTAGGGTAAATTGAACCTCAATTGGTCACCTAGCCTCACTGTGGAGTTTCCTGTGTGTGTTAAAATCTCATTGGTCACCTGTGCGTGGCCAGGCCTGACTGCATGGCCTTTGCCCTTAAAAGCTAGACTGTGAAACAGGGAAGGGTTGCCTTCTCTCATAAGAGGTGTGGCCCCGAACGTTCAGTTAGATTCTTGATGCTTGGCATGAAATAAAGCTTTGCTTGAACTTCGCTTTACATCAGTCTTGCTCCTTTAATCATAGACCCATTATTGGGGCATAACAGTATTAATCTTATAGTTATATGTCCACAATGCATCCATCATCCATTCTACCCCTTAACATTCCCCTTTGGACAGACCCATGATCTAGAACAAGCCTTATTTTATAGTGCCTTGCAGGAGATTTTTGCTGCTGCCTAAATTGCCTACTTTCCTCTCACCATTACCACGGAAATTGGGTCCACTGAAACAAAGGGGCAGTGTAAGAAATTAACAACTTCCATAAATCGATTTAAATAACAAAGTATAAGATAGTGATACCTTTTTTTCTACCACATAACCAATTCTTGCAAGAATAAGGTCATATAAGAGAATTTACAACACATGCTAGCATTATCCTACTGGACCCAGATCATTTGTATGTTTCTCTGTCTCTGAGAAATGTAGGTATTTACATGACTAAAACCTACAAATTGTTTGATATGACTACTAATATCACCTACATTATTTTAAAGCCTGTTTAAGGCTTCTGAAATACATAGGTTTTGTAAACACTTATTAAGCATCTTGTATATATCAACACTTTAAAAATCTCTGCTTTAAAAACAAAACAAAAAACCTCTACCTCAATGGAACTTTGAGTCTGAAAAAGATACAGGCAATATACAAGGCAACAGATAGAATAATTACATATTTGATTATATACTCCGAGGTTGTCACATTAAATTGATATGAAAATGATGAGAAGGATCTGGATTTCTTGTCAAAATTTTTTGCCTTAAAAAGAAATTGATATTTAGGGAAAGTTGTTACTGAAAGAGGTCCTGTGTCAACCAAAAATGTTAAATCATGATCTGAATAAATTTTCCAGTTGTTATCATTGCTTTGTTTAGCTGTCTTATATTAAGACTGAATTTAGTAATTCAGTCTCAGGTTTCAGTAAGTCTTTATTTTTTAAATGATTTTATTTATTTATTAGTGAGAGAGAGGGAGGGGCAGAGGGAGAGGAAGAACCAGGCTCCTTGCTGAGCAGGCAGCTGATGCAGGACTGGATCCTAGTACCCTGGCATCATGACCTAATCTGAAGGAAGACACTTAACCAACTGAGCCATGTAAACTTCTTAAAGGTAAAAAAGTTTATACTTCTAGTAGTTCCACAGACATTTCTCACATCCATAAAAAAGCATGTACTGATGTAAAATGCCAGCAAATCAAATTATTTAAAAAAGAAAGAAAGAAAGAAAAGATATATCTGGATAAAGAGAAAAACAGAAAATCTAATAATACATTGAATTATTAGAGCAAAGAGTGGAGGAAGAGAAAATAAATATGAAATAGAGATTTCCACTAAAAGAAAAAAATTGAATAAGGCAGGAGATTTAGAAAATTATTATGACAGACGAGAAAAAATAAAATAGGAATTTTTAGAAAATAACAATGAATGAGAAGGTAAAATGTTCCTACCTCTATAATATTAGCTGTTTGTTGTTGTTGTTGTTGCTAATTTACCTATTTAAGCTAATAAACAAAGAAAGGTTTCATTTAGGGATAAGGTTTCTATATATATATATATTTTTTTTCCATTTAGGGTAATATATATATATATATATATACATATATATATATATATATACACACACACACACATATATATATACATATAAATATATATATATATTAATTTTAATTGTTAGAAAATGTGTCACAGAAAGTGTTTATACTTTAAGATACAGATGCAACATGTAACGAACTACATTGTTTGAACGTCTAATTTGTAAATGCTGTTAGAGGAAACTTGGTGGAAATGTCCTTATGTGGTTGTGTTTCTGGAACTAAGTATATTTATTAATAAGGAATAGTTTAAAATTATGAAATGACCAGGAGTGGACAATTTTCCTAATCCTATCAGCTCTTTGCAGCCCTTGTATTAGACCCCTTCAGGAAAATCAGCTTTATTTATCTAATTAAATTTTATATTAATGTGCTTTTGACTTTTGGCCTTTCTCTTCCTTCTGTTCTTTTTTTCCCCTAAATTACATGTTTCTGTTTAAGAGCTACTATCAATTCTTTGATATGAATTCTCAACATCAATTTACTAACTCCAGAGATGAAGCAGCATCAATATTTAGAAGCGAAGAATACAAAGCCTTGGGCATCTGGATGTCTCAGTCAGTGAAGCATCTGCCGTCGACTCAGGTGGTGATCCCAGGGTCGTGGGATGGAACCCCAGGTTGAACTTTCTGCTCAGCTGGGAGCCTACTTCTCCCTCTCCCTCTGCCTGCAACTCCCTTTGCTTGCGTTCTCCCTCTCTTTGTCAACTAAATAAAATAAAGTAAAATAAAATAATGTAAATAATACATTTATTTATTTATTAAAATGCAATTGTTACACAATACATAATGTATTGCATAATTATAATAACAATTAAATAATTTATTGAATATTTATATTAAATATATCAATTTAAATAAATAAATATTTTTTAGAATTTTAAATATTTCAAATTTAGATTGTTAAATATTAAATCATTAATTTAATAAACAAATATCTAAACATAATTAAATAAAATAATTTATTTATTAAAATGAATAAAATAATGTTGTCATTATCTGAGCATGTATTTTTAAATAGTCTAAAAAAACCATCTAATAAAGTCTAAATACATTGAGTTCAGATATTTATACAAGTTAACCCAGACACTCAACCCACAGACAGTTTCAAAACATTTGTTTTTATCTACTACTCAAAATACGGTTGTAATCTATTTATTTATAAGTTTGACATAGCAAGGAAACTTGGAGGAAAAGGAGACATTTGCTTTTAATATTTGAAAATTATTTTGTTGATTTAAAAAAAATAAAAACCTTAACACATGAGCATTTCTTCTTAAATAACACTGTGAAGTATCTGAGTCGCATTCTATTAAAAGTGCTGATAAAATGGCCTCCGTTACTCACTTAAATTATCAGCTGAATGGGTAACAAATGAAGTAGAGAGCTTTTTAATTATTTATGAATGTATTGCTTGTGGATGGAGTGCCACATAGAGTTACCTCTCTTTTTGGCTTTGCTTTGTGAGCAGCAGTGGAATCTATGAATGAGATTAAACATAAGGACATTCACAGAAATTCTTAATGAACTTCTGGGGAAGGGCAATAAGTGCAAGGAAAAAACTGCAGCAAGACTAATTACAAATTTCAAGTGGTCATCGCTTAATTATAGAAGCTTTTAAGTTCAAGTAATATATCTATTTTATGAGCCTATCATATTGTATTAATTACCACAAACTGCACTTTTGAACACTTATCTTTTCACATATTTTTTATTCTTAGTACTTAAAATTACCCTTATGATTGATAAGTAAATCGATTTTACTGACAATGCATTTATTTACATAAATAAATAATGCTGTTTATATATATATAAACAATTGAATATGTGTATGTGTTCAATGAAATTTTTTTTCAAATTAACATCTTAATTCTACCACATTGGTTCCAAATAGATATAGACTTTATAGATTCATCAAATATTTTATTCTCAAATTTATATCTCCTTTGTGAAGTAAATGAAACTCTAGATATTAAATATAATCCTATCACATGTAACAGTTACTAGTGCATCCCAGGGCATACATAGGTCAGGTCCTACTCAAGGCATCACGGGTAACTGGATTTAACTTTCTATCCTAGGAGTCTTCTGTATATTTCTGTGGCTTTTATACTACAATCAGGAGGAAGAATTCCTTTGCTAAAAGCTTCCAAATCACTATGTGAGTAGATTATTTGTAGACTAGTGATATAATATTATAGTTTAATATGTAAAGCATGATAAAATAAAATGCTATTGCCATATTTAATTTGTTCAGTAAAGCATTCATTTAGTTATCAAGCATTCATTTGCTTTTTTTTTTTTAAAGATTTTGTTTATTTATTTGACAGACAGAGATCACAAGTAGACAGGCAGGCAGAGAGAAAGGAAGGGAAGCAGGGTCCCTGCTGAGCAGAGAGCCTGATGTGGGGCTCTATCCCAGGACTCTGGGATCATGACCTGAG
Organism: Mustela nivalis; assembly: GCF_964662115.1. NCBI lineage: Eukaryota > Metazoa > Chordata > Mammalia > Carnivora > Mustelidae > Mustela > Mustela nivalis. The sequence continues at coordinate 856,648 of NW_028136378.1, forward strand.
CAGAAGGCAGAGGCTTTAACGCACTGAGCCACCCAAGAGCCGCAAGCATTCATTTTCTTTATACAGAAGAGATAGAACAATATTATATAGTAGAAAATACAGTAAATAATCTAGAAACCTTGATCATTTTGTTTTGGCAATTTTAGAACATAAAATTAGCTAAAGCTCAAGTGCAAATTATATTTGTATCATAGGAGGAAAAGTTAATTAAAAGTTTGTTTATTACCATAGTTTAACACTTCAACAAAATGATAACGAGTCAAAAATTAATGAATATATGAAGTATACAATAAAAACAATAATCTTGAGTGTATGTGACTCACTGTAGGTATTGATAGGCTAGAAACCAAAGGGAAAGTATCTATAGGGTTTGTTCACTTCCATGCTCATCAGATTAATAGGCTTTCTCATATTGCTTCCTTCACCACATTAATTTGTCTAATGAAGTTTTCAAGAGTTAGAGACAGTGATAGGTTCATGGCTGGAGAGAAGGTACAGAATCTAAGATAGTTCAGCAGTGCTTATTATTTAAGAGAAAGACAGCATGGGAGGTGAGGGGGGGAAGGAAAGGGATAAGAAGAGAGAATCTTAAGCAACCTCCTTGCCTAGCACAGAGCCTATAGGGGCTTCATCTCATCGCCCTGAGATAACAACCTGAGCTGAAATCAAGAGTCAGATGCTTATCTAATTGAGTCACCCAAGTGCACCATTTTTTTTCCTGTATCTTTATTCTCATCTCTTTCTGTAACTGAGTTTCCCTTCAAAATCAGGACTTGCATACACAACCTAAATAATTATTTTGGGATTTGATCACGTGGAAGAGGAGAGAATGAGAAGAGCTAAGTGGTCCAGGAGAAACATATATGAGTTCAGACTGAGTCATTTATGATTGCGGACAACTGAGCATCAATCCTAATGCACAGAATACATCTCAGAATTATTTTCCTGAAACAAGAAAGAATCTGTTTAACCCACTGGCTTCTGCATCCTATCTACAGTGGTTAAAATTCATCCCAGAAGTAATTAATGTCCCTGACTTTTCTATTACTGGGCATGAGAGAGGAGCTGAGTGGGCTTGGTCAGTGTCCCACCTAATGAAAGGCAGAGCAGATTCAGGCCAAAAAAAAAATTATTAGTTCTTTCCAAATTAGATTTAATGGGATTCTATTTTTCATTCCTGAATTCATTTTACATTTTATATTTTATCGATTTTTCTAAGCTTTGGCCAATATTCACTGCATTTTTGAATAGCTTTTATCTATTATTGTAAATCATTTTTCTGCTACATTTGTTTAGTCATGGTTATCCATTTCTTCTTCCAAGTTTTTCAGATATGTGATATCAATTTCCAAATAAATTATTTAAAATGTTTATTTTTTATACTAAACTTCTATGAAAAACATTGATACATGTATTATGGCATATTGTTCCCCTTTCAACTTATTTTTTAAAATGTGAATGTTCCTTGGCAAATATATATTGTTTCTTTTTATGTTTATGTAGATTCTTCATAATTTTCCCAAGCTCATTGGCTTATGGTTTATATTTTTTAATAATTTTCCAACTGCCAATTAATAGATTTTTTTCCATTACCTTGTCTAAGTTGCTATTGCCATTATAAGTAAAAAGCATCTGGAAATCTATATCCCTGTCCAGTTTCCTCAGATCACTCATTATTTTCAGGATCTAGTTGGATTTTCTTACAGGTTCCAGGTGGACAAGCTTTTGAACTGGTGCTAATTATTATTTCCATTTCTGGCTTCCTGCATTTACCAGCTGAGGGATCATTTTTAACAATTATGATGAAATGAGGCATCATATTCTTATTCTCAACTTCATTAATAATGATATTAGTGTAACATGTCCTACAAGATAATAATAGATACATGTAAAATAATTTCATTGACCAAAAAAGTGGTGGAAAATGTAAATAAAACACAGTGGCAACCAACTAGTCATTTCAAGTTGAGCTATTTTTTTCCCCCTTTATCTCCCTCCCTCTTTAATTTCCTGTAGCACATTCCTACAAAGTATTTTAAGGTGTTTTAAATGCACATACATAGAGATCATCATGGAGTCTAAATCTAATAATTCCTTGTCAGTTTTAAATATTTTAAGTATTGTTCATTCCTATGTCAGTTGTCTATTAACTTTTTCTCCACACTGCACTTAATTGCAAGGAAATATTTAATTTTAATATAAATAATTAATCACTTTAATAAATATTTTTACGTTATGGATTAATCTTTGATGCTTATTTCTTAATTTTTTTAACTTTTAATATTTTATTTATTGAGAGAGAGAGATCAAGTGCAAGCAGGGGAAGCTGCAGAGGGAGAGGGAAAAGAAGAAGCATGTTCCCCACCAAGCAGGGAGTCAAGCTCAGTCTCAGGGCCTTGGGATCATGATCTGAGGTGAAGGCAGAGGCTTAGCTGACTGAGCCACTGAGTCTAATTGTTATCTTTGATATTTAAGGAAATACTTTATCATCTCTAATTGATCCCCTATGTCACAAATACAGTTTTCTCTATGGGGCTATTAATTTTATTGTCTGCAAATTAGACTCTTTTTCTAGAAGCATTTTTAATCAGTCCCTTAGGTCTATAATTTAGTTTTTATACATTTCATTTAGTATTTCATTTTATCTTCATCATCTCTGAGTATTCCTGACCAGTACTCATTGGTCAAATCTTTCTTATTAATCTATTCCAAAAATTTGTTTGTTTCTATAAGATTTTGTTATTACTGCTGTCGTTCTTAGGTTTTGCCTTTATATTCTTTTTGTTTTGATTTGTTGTTTTATGCTTTGGTGTTTTTGTTGTATTGTTTTGTTTTTCTTTTGAATTAATACAATTAAACCTTTAGATTTCCTTCATACCTTTAATTATTGTCACTTGTTTTCACAAATGATATTACCATAGTACAGTAATTCTAAATATTTCTGAATTAGCTGTATTATTTCTTTTTAGGTATAAAGTTAACTTCCAGTTACATGGACTTAATATTTTGGTCATTCTATTCTAGTTTTATTGCCTTATCATTGGAAAATATAGCCTGATACTTAACTCTAGGGAATGATGTGGGAGAGCTAGGTTCTTGTCTCTTGGAGTCAAAGAAGGAATCTCGTGGGCAATGGAGAGTGAGTAAGTGACAGAAGTTTATCAAGTGAATATATAGAAAAAGCTCTCACAACTAAGAGGGGTCCCCACACAGTTAACAATGAGTGCCTTCAGGGTTTATTTTTTATAAAAAGGTAACCAGGCAACTTTAATCCTTTTAACATCTCTATCAATAACTGCTGCAATGGCTTACCTCCTTTTTAGGGTCTGATTATTCTTTTTTGGTTACAGGTGTTTTTCATAGAGACACCCACACCACATGACCCACCCCATACACCTAGGGCAGGGTGGTCCTCCATCCCACAGGCCTAGATCAGGGTGCTCTTCCCTGGGGTAGGGTGGCCCAATTTATCACTTTACTCTGGTTTTCCCACACCACATTTTGGGGATTTCTGAGAGCCTGTTCACAAAGTTCCCTATGGATCTCTTCCTCCCTAGCCCCACCTGTCCATTACTCATTTTGAGAGTTGATATTACCAAAGTACTGTAATTCTTAAAATTTCTGAATTAGCTGTATTATTTCATTTTAGGTATGAAGTTAACTTCCAATTATATGAATTTAATATTTTGGTCATTGTTTTCTAATTTTATTGCCTCATTCTTGAAAAATATAACCTGATATTTAACTCTAGGAATTTATTGGCATATACTTCTGACCTAAATAATGGCCTGTTTGTGTAAATGTTCAACTTATGCTTATATACTTACTGAAGACTATGGTTTTGGGGTCAGGATGGCTACATTTATTAATAGATCAGGACTATTAGATTCTCTAAATTTTGATGTCTCTTAATTTAATCTAATTAAATTATCAGTTAATGAAAGAAGTTAAATTTTTTATGTACTACTGCATCTAAACTTATCAAAGTCTTTTGCTATAATTAGACAAGTATGTCATCCTGTTTTTATACCAAGTCTTACATTAAAAAAATCATACTACCTGAAATATTATTTATTATTATTATTATTATTATTATTATTATTATTTTTAAAGATTGTATTCATTGGGGTATCTGAGTGGCTCAGTCAGTTAAGTGTCTACCTATAGCTCAGGTCATAATACCCGGGTCCTGGGATAGAGCCCCACAGGGGGTTCCCTGCTCAGTGGGGTGCTTCTCCCTCTCCCTCTGTTATTCCCCCTGCTGTGTGCATGTTTTTCTTTTCTCACTCTCTCTCAAATAATAAGTAAAATTTAGAGATTATCTCTCTCAAATAAATAAGTCAAATTTTTTTTCTCAATGGGAGGGAGAAGCAGACTCTCCACTGAGCAGGGAGCCTGATGCAGGGCTCAATACCAGGACCCTGGGATCATCACCTGAGCTGAAGGCAGACACTTGAACCGACTAAGTCACCCAGGCACTCCAGTTGTTTATTTATTTATTTATTTATTTTTATTATGCATATGTTTTATCTTTCTTTTCTTCAAGTCTTTATTTCGATCTTTTTACTTTTTTCATAAAACTGAATTATTTCAAGATGACTTGGTCATCCTCTTTTCCCCCACCGCATAGGTCATAGAGTACATTTTAACTGTTAAAATAATATTAGTATTTAAGTGCTGCCTACACAAATTAAGGAAAATTATCTGTGGTCTGTATTCCTGAAAATATTTTTTTTTATTATGCCTTCCTATTCCAATGACATTTTATAAGGATCTAAATGTTTACATTTGTGATTATTTTTTTCAAGATAATAAAGCTATTACCTCATTCTTTTTTATATCTGATGTTATTTAAAAAATTTCTGTCAGTCTGATTCTTGTTTCTTTATTAATGAATTATTTTTTTTTTCTCTCTAACACTTATGATTTTGTGTTTTTTTTGTCTTTGGTATGTATGCCCTAGTTTGGGATTCATAGTGTCAACTATAGTTATGAATATTTTCTTTCTTTTCTTGTATGTAAGTTTTAATCCAGTGTCTTGACTATTTTATGCTTGAGAAATAGATGTACATTAATATTCAAATATTTCCTTCCTTTTTCTTCTTTCATTTAAAAAAAGTCATTTATTTTATTTTATTTAAAAAAATATTTATTTATTTATTTGGAGTAGAGAGAGAGGGTCATGAAGAGTGGCTGATTATATACTTTCAATTTGGGAGGAGCTGAGGGATAGCACAAGCCTCCAAGGTATTTTATAAACAAGGTTTCCAGGACCTCTAGGGGGCTAGCTATTGTTAGGGAAAGGTCATTTATTACTATTTGGTAAAAACTCAGGGAAGAGACTCTTCTGATGTGTATCAGTGGGTATATGCTTGGGAGATGATTGCCAATGTATATCTTGAGGGCAGGGGTGGGGAGTAGAGATAAAGAAGTTTCCAAAGTAATTTTTACATGTGAAAGTAGATTTTCAGTATCCTGGGGGGTGGACTAAGAATGCTTTTTGCCCTGAGTGGATGTGTCCACATGGAAGCAGCTGAGTCCCCAGAGGAACTTCAAGGACTTGTCAACAGGCTATGAGTAGTAAGGAAATCTAATTTTTTCTCTAGCTTTTGTTCCACACACATCACCTACATCTTACACCTCTTTTATATTGATAATTTTAAGGCTTTGCTGGTATCCAGATGACTATATCCTTAAGTGACTTCTTATCTCTATTGGATCCATTACGTATTCTATCCATTGTATTCTTAATTCAACTAGATTACATATATTTAATCTATTAGCACCACTAGGTTCTTATTCTTGTTTTTATTTCAAAATCTTTCCTTATTACCTTACATTATTTATTGGGTATATTTTAAATCCCTGATATACTCACTTATTATATATAAGCTGTCAACCTTATTCTTATTTTGAGGTAGCTATATCTTATTTTTATTTTTTTTTAATTTATTTTTTATTTTCAGCATAACAGTATTCATTATTTTTCACCACACCCAGTGAGGTAGCTATATCTTTTTGGGTTTTAGGACATCATACCAACAATGCCAAATAATTTTCAGAAAACAGCAGGTTCTCCAAGAATTCAACTAAATTCTGACACTATCTACCTCAACATAGTGTAAGATTTCATCAGTTAAGGGATCAGTCCTCCAAGACTATCTCCAACCCCACCTCAGATGCCAGTCTCACTGTAGGCCCTAGGTTATTACCTGTGCTTGTGACTGAGCAACTACAGGTTGGAGGTCCCAGTGGCCTACTTCTTACGTTCTTTTAATTTGTTACAGGGACTCACAAAACTCAGAAAAATACTTACTTTATGTTTGCCAGCTTATTAAAAGATATAATAGAAGATTTAAATTAATAGATAGATAAAGAAGTGCACACGGCAAGGTATGGAGAATGGGCACAGAGCTTTTATTACCTTCTGGAAGACTGCCACTCTTCCTGCCTTTTCATACATTTAACAAACTGAAAGCTTTCTGAACCCAGTCCTTTCAGGTTTTCTGTGGAGGCTTCGTGACATAGTCATGACTGACTAAATCATTGTCATTTGCTGATCTAATCTCCAGCTCCTCTTCCCTCCCCAGATAATCCTGAATTGGGAGGAAGGGGAGGCATGTTGGGCAAAAAGTTATGAAGGCTTTCACCAAGTGGTTGGTCCTTAAGGCAAACAGCCCTTGCCTTGAGTGAGGTCTGAAGGTCACTTTATTAACATAACAAAACACACCTCTCTCACCCTTATCACAAAAAATTCCAAGAGTTTTAGGAGCTGTGAGTCAGTAGCCATGGTTGAAAACTAAATATTCAGATGACCAAAATATATTTCTTGAAAACCACTACATTACACTACATGCTTAAGTATTTAATTATGTGATCTTTTAAACTAATATTTTCTAAGAGTCTAAACTGTTCTGTCAGTTATCTGGATTGGGGAGTGATGTATTGCCAAATTTCTATCATTTCAGTCCAGGAAGTCAAAGAGAAACAACAGGAGAGCCCCTTAGGGCAGGAAGTTCAAAGTTACAATGTTGACTACTTCTCCCTTTTCTTGATTTTTTTTTTAAACAAGCAAATCATCTCTTCAGAGTTGCAGTTTAAAGCCAAGAATATGCGGAATTGGGAGGAAAAAATAGTTAAATTTGGAGACTTGCAGAGTTAGAATCAGAGTAGTGAAAGCCATTACAGTAACTGAACTAACTGAGGTCAGTCTTTGGTGAATCACAGAAACAGGTGCAGTTGTCAAACAAAGGAATCTTTGTTTACAAAATACAAGGAGATCACAGGGAATAAGTTCCAAGGCCTTGACTGTTTGAACAGGAGAGAGAGATTTTTATTTCGTATTTAAGATGAATACTCAGAAGGGAGAGTTTTATTATCCCGTGTATGGTTGGTCATAAGGTTGTGGATGCATGCACATCCACATATGTATTTGTGCAATATGTATTGCATGTTCACCTGAATGAAGCTTGTATTCCACCGAGGGCAGAAACTTCAACGTTAGAATAAAGCAGAGGTAACTGTTGGACAAGGGAAAGGGACTCTGCAGGCTTCAAGAGCAGATATAAAGTAGATGGGGTCTTGGACTGATTTTCTGCGACAAGGAATGCAAGGCCTTGATTACTTTTGAAATAGCACTAGGAGTTTTACCACTGATTTATTGTCTCAATAGCTTAGGCTATTTCCTGGTCTGGTGGTGACTGTTAGTTTTCCCATTGCCTTGTTCCCTCAAAATCCTTAACTAGTGAGGTTTTTGCATTTCTTTGTAAGAACCTCCCAGGAAGTTTTGGAAGAAGTGTGCTTGGGCAAGTACACAGGTGGGGTATAGATCATTGAAAATAGCTGGGTCAAAAATGACTTTTCTTATGTCAGGAAAACTATATCTCATCTTTAATTTTCTGGGAACCTCTAACTCTTTCTGCTGATGTTACCAGCAGGCATCTGAGATACTACTGATTGTTCTCTTGAACCTAAGGAAAAGGGAATGTAGAAAGCAAAAGACAAAACTTTAAAATCTATCCTGCAACTCATCAATTCACTGCAGCCACCTCTCTGTCTTTCCCGTTCTCTTTTTCTCTCTTTCTCTTTCTCTCTCACTTTCTCTCTCACATACGCACAACACACGCAAATCAACTTAAAACAATTTTTAATTTTCCCTATTCCATTTTAATATACTTGAGGCATGATCATTTTCTTAGTAAATACAGGAAAAAAAATCGAGGATTCCATCATTCTGTGTGATCAAAGTATTGAGGAATTTACTTCCAATAGCACTTATAAAAACATATTTTATTTAAGTAATATTATATAATCAGGTGCCTGCATTTTTCTTATTCTCCAACTAGTGTTATTTGGCAATTAATATTTTGTCAATCAATATTCCCCTATATCTGAATGTGTGGGCAGTGAGAGGTGAGTTACAGGCAAGGATGGTGAACACTCCCAACAACTGCAGACTACATATATCTTAAGCCATGATTTTGTTTGCAAAGGTCAACATTGATAATGTCCTAGTCATACCTCCGTGTACCAGGAAAGAAGTAGCATATTTCTTGAAAGACACAGCTATCAAAGCTCCATTGAGAAACCGTAAAGATGGAGAAGGGATTTGCAAATACTATATCTGATAATGGACATCTACTCTGATTATTAAAAAATGAAAAAAAATAAAAAACCTTACTAATAACCAAACAGAGTATCCAATTTTACATGTGAAGGAAATAATGGAAGAGACATGTCACCAAAAGGATATGGATGGCTTATAAGCACATGACAAATTTCTCAACATTTAGACATTAAAGAAATACAAATTAAAATCCTAATGAGGCATGCTTACATATCTATTAGAATGGCTAAAATTATAAAGGCTAATTGTACTTGGTCTGAGCTAGAATGAGAAGCAACAAAAAATCTAAATTGTTGTTGGCATATATCATGATACCACCACTTTGGAAAATAGTTTGAAAATTTTTTTAAATGCAAAATATGTTGCAGTTACACAAATAGCCATTTTACTTCTAGGCATTTAACCAAGAGAAACATACCCTATGTTCATACAAGGACTTGTATGTGAATTTCATAGCAGCTTTTAGAATTGAAAACAGTGGAAATGTTGTTCATCAATGTCCATCAATAGAGAAAAGACAAATTATGATCTATTCATTAAAGAGATTACTATTCAACATCAAAATGAACTATTTACAATTGGAGATTCTCAAAGTAATGATGCTGAGAAAAGAAAAGCCAGGCAATGAATAGTATATACTGTGTGATTCCATGACTATAAAAAATCTAGAAAATACAAATGTATATATAGTCACAGTCATCAAATATTTTGGTGTGATTTTAGTGCCTTCTTCTGTGCTCCCATAGCTTCCTACACTTGGATCTCCGAGCATTTGTTACACCATGTGAAAATATGAACTCTTTTTCTTTATTCTGTCTTACTAGATTAAGAATACTTGAAATTTTATGGACATTTGAACTCTCAGTTATTAGCAGAAATTCTATCACACAGTAAGTTTCCAAATATAAAAGCCAGAGTTTTACAATGACTTCTAAGCTTTCACATGATCTAGCCACTCATTTAACCTCGGTGACCTCTTTCCCTGCTCCTCTTCAGTCACTCACAGTGGCCTCCTTGCTATTCCTCAGATATGCCAGGCATTATCCAACCTTATGGCCTTCAAGATAGCCAATTCCTTTGTCTGGAGTGACCTTATTGCTGATAGTTCTGGGCAAATTCATCACCTTTCCATACCTTTGTTCAATTGTCAGCTTCATTGTAACTACCCTGATCTTCCTATTAAAACTTTTAGCTCCCCATCCCCTGCCTAGCAACCTTGATTTTTCTCACCCTGATCGAATTTTTATTTTTCCCAATTGTACTTATTATTTTTGAATGCACTATGCAATTTTTATTAAGGTTTATAGCTTTTAATTGTCTCACCCATTAAAATAAAAGTTCTAGGGCGCCTGGGTGGCTCAGTGGGTTAGGCCGCTGCCTTAGGCTCAGGTCATGATCTCAGGGTCCTGGGATCAAGTCCCGCATGGGGCTCTCTGCCCAGCAGGGAGCCTGCTTCCTCCTCTCTCTCTCTCTCTCTGCCTGCCTCTCTGCCTACTTGTGATCTCTCTCTCTGTCAAATAAATAAATAAAATATTTTAAAAAATAAAATAAAATAAAATAAAATAAATGTTCTACAAAGCCAAGTATGTCATTTACCAGTGTAGTCTGAAGTAATATCTGCCATATAATAGGTTCAATAGACAATTGGTAAATTTCAGAATAAATTAATGTTGAGAGTATACTGACTTTCATAAGTCATTTCAATAATTTTTTCCAAAAAATAAACTATGGAAAACATTCCTTAAATTTACTTTCAAAATATTTTATAGCATATAATGGACAATATACATAAGCCTTAAAGAAACAATCATATAAATAACCATTTCATACCTACTTAAAAACTGCATAATACCACACTCCTAGATCCTCTCTGAACGCTCTAAAATAACCCTTCAAAGGAAATACATTTTTTAAAATAACAGATTTTATGTCAAATAATTTAATAAAAGTTTCATTCATCTATGTAGATTATAATAAATGTTTTTAATAAGCATGAAATTATAACTCTGAGTGTGCTAAAATGAAACCACCTGTGAAGGGTGAGAGAACAAAAATAAACATCATTTTTCCAAATAAGAGGAATTTATTACCCTTGAATCAAAGCATGTGGATTTGTTCAAATTGGCCATAAAGGAATATGGAGACACAAACCATAGAAACGTTTGCTGTTTTTCTGCATTTTTCAAAGCTGAGTTTTTAGCTGGAGGCCGCTCCTTTATGAAAAATTGCTGATACCATATAGTAAAAGCTATTATATGATCTTTTACAAACCATTTCCTATCTTTGCATTCTCATGTGCCAAGACATACACGGATTATTTAAAACCCTGAAGAGAGTGCTCTTGCATTTAAATTGCCTGTAACCTTCGTGTAATAGATTTATGTTTGATGATAGATTTAGTTAAAATATAACTATTTTACATATTTACTCTCAGTAAACAATTTCAACCTATGCTCACTTAAGTAACTTGGTGCATAATCCCTTTTCTATTAAACCATGGTGCAAGGACCAATGCCGCGTTTCCGAGGGAACCCCAAGCTATTTTTCTAGAATGGCCATATGCTTATGTATCAGGTGACCTGTTTGCACTCCCTTTGTGGAGCACCTACCCTGGAGGTCATGTAATAACCAATGACCAAAAAAACAAACAAAAAACCCAAACATCCAGGTAGAAGTGCCATCCCTGCCTGGAGACAAGGAGACTGCTCAGACACATCCAGGGCAGGCATCTCAGACCAGGCCTGTGCTGGGGAAGCTGGTTCCTGGCTTTGGGAGCAATCTGGAAGCCAGCAAACTGACCCAAGAGTGCAGCTGGCGTTAGGACTGATGATCTTTTGCAGCCAGGCCGCGGGCAGACACCTGCTCAGGGAGCCAGGCTAGGAGGCTGCCCAGCGCCAGCGCTGGCAATGCTAGCACCCTGCCAGGGCTTAGCCCTGCAACCCAGCCCAGGCCGGGCCTCAGGAGGGAGGGTGGCGGGGGCGGCGCAGAGAAGGGGCTTTTTCTAATTCCCAAAGCAGCAAGTGAGCTCGCGGAGGACTCAGGAGGGAGGTGGGAGGGGGCGGGTCAGGGGCGGCCCAGAGAAGGGGCTTTGCTAATTGCCAAGACGGGAAGTGAGCTCACGGAGGACTAGGCAGAGACTCTGGGAGGACCAGGAGGGGCTGGCGGAGGAGGGGCGCGCAGGGCCAGGGTGTTGTGCTCTGGCCCAGTCGGGACTGCAGGACCCACCTTACTCGCCGCTGCCCGTGCTCTACTGTGCTCCAGCACAGCCCCCCAGGCAGCTCTGTCCTGTTCACGCTGCCTGCTGCCCCTCCCCGCCCCATGGCTTCTCAGGAGTACCCTCTGCTCACAGGTAAAGTGACAACGTGCCGCGCTCTCACCTGGAGCAGAAAACGAGGGCCACTAGCGGGGGTCTGGGGTGTCCGGGCCTAGGCTCCCGCGAACCCCAGGGCACTGGGACAACCCCGGACACCGCGCCACACCCTGTCCGCAAGGGGTCCGGCCTGGGACAGCGCTGCAGGAGGTACCCCACACTCACCAGCAGGCAGGCTAGCCCCCATCTTTGGCACACCCACGCGCATGTCAGAGCCTCCTGCCATTCCCAGGGCACCCAGAACCCAGAGAGTGAGGCCTTGGGTGTTTTCTTGTGACAGATTCAAGGCAATTCTTCGACTTTGGGACTTCAGAGTTAACATAGTTTTCATTTGAGATTATTATTTTTGTGTGGGGGCCATAGCTTTTCTTATGCCCTATGGTTGTTTTCACTCCCGGTTCTGAAGAAGCCCCTAAATCCTAACCCTGTTGAGGACTCCAAAAGCTCTCAGAGCAGCAGTGCTGGGGGACAGTGGCACATGGTTTGGTTTCTCCTCTGGCCTGATTCTGTGGCAGCCCCACTCTGTCCTCCTCAGACTTCAGAGCAATATGTGAACAAGTGGAGAAGGGACCAGGGGGTCAGGAAGGTGGCCACCGAAGAGTGACTTCTCTGGAGGGTGGCTGAGCTAGCAAGTGAGCATGTTAGTCCACCTCTGCCTGCAGTCAGGATGGAGCAGAACAGGGGCCAGGGAAGGGGAGGAGGAGCAGAGAGTGGGGACAAAGGGACCAAAGAGGAGATTCAGATGAAGGGAACTAATGGGGAGGAAAGTGAAGCAACTCTAGAAGACAGGCATGTAGAAAGGAAAAGGGATGAAATGGGCATTGGGAAAGGGCACCACCAGGGAAGGAGAGAGGGGAAGGGAAGAGAGAGGAAGAGAGGAAAGGGGAAAGGGAGAAGGGAGGAGTCAGCATGCCAGGGCTCCCCCTGCATCTGAAGAAGAGGTGGCTGGTCCAGCTTGTCAAACAGGGTGCTCACTCTTTGGTCCCAGTTTCTGCTCCCAGTGCTACTGGGCTTTGCAAGGAAGGCAGGCTGTCCCCTGGGACCTACTGGAGCCCACTGGAGCCCACAGGAGGTTGCGAGAGGTATGATGCCACCGGGTCCTGTCCTGAGCTGCTCCCAGCCACCAGCCTCACCACATGGTGCAAGAGGGACCCCAGAATAAAGGAAGGACACAGGCCCGCATGTCTGCCGGTGGCCCTGGGCACTTAGCTCATCGCAGTGAACCACACAGCCTCCTCAACCCAGGCTTTCAAAGCCTCCTTCTTCGTTCCTGGCTTTTATGTCTGTAGGAACATGAGCCAGATCTAACTCATCTCTGACAGACAATTCTGACTCACCCTGTGTCAGATTTTTATTAGTGGCTGTGATAGAGTAAGATAGCAATGCTCCAACAAACGGACTGTTTCCTCCCACTTGACCTCAACAGTCTTATACATTTTCTTAGTGAAAACATCTTGTCTCCTTCCATTAAGCTCATAACGTGGTCTAATAGTATACATGTGCCTTCGTTAGATGCAAGGCGATACAGAGGTCCTTTTTTTTTTTAAATTTTATAAGGTAAGGTCAGTGAACACATCCAACTTGACGAATACGTCTCTAAAATGTCAGTCCAGGCAAAGCTTTTTCTGCCTACAGTTTGGAGCCTACGTGGTGACGTTTTTAAAATGCTTTCAGTCCCTCAGTGAGGCTCTTAGAAGCTAGCCAGGGCTTACTACGTGCCAGGCACTGTGTCAGGTGTTGGAGCTAAAGGGAAGGAGAGCTTGGAGGCTGGCTGGGGAGGGACATCCATGACACAACCACAGCTAGAAACGGAGGCCAGTGCTAGAAAAGAGAGAGCAGGCTGCATGGAGAGTGTGTACCATGGAGCTTGTGAGCTCACGAATAAGTGGGAGTAACTGGAGTGGGGAGATGGGGGAGAGGTAGAGGGTCTTCCCATCAATGGGAATCACCTGAGCTTGGAGGCAGGCGCCATGAGGGGTCTCCACAGGAAGAGGGAGGCAGTGTGGTTGAAGGGCAGAGAGATGGGGCAGAACAGGCATCAGTCAGTTGGAGGGGTATGAAGAGACTGATGGGAGGATTATGGGTGCCTTTGGAGGACTGAGAATTTGTTAGAAGATCAGTGCAGATTTCTATGGAGACAAATGCCAGGAACTGATAGGTCTTTGAAAGGTCACTCTGGCTGCCTTTTGGCAAAGGGGTTGGTAAAAGGCACTGGCAGGTGTGAACACACCAGGTGGGAGGTGAGTGCAGGAAATCAGGTGAGGGAGCATGGGAACTTGGTCCGGGGCTATAGAAGGGAGAATAGCCTTTAAGGAGTTCCACAAATTGGCACCAGCTGTGGCTTCATTACAGAGCTGGAAGGGGGAGGTGGGTGTGTCCTGGAGGTTACAGAAATTACATGAGAAAGGGACGTCTTTTTAGATCTCTTTTTCAACTAGAGGAACTCTCACCTTATTGATAGAATTCCAGAGTGGGAACCGATGGACATGAGGACATCTTTGAAATGTCTGAATATGTTCTTCGACAACTTTGCAAGTGACGAGGAGACCTTGACCTTAGGAGGCCTCGGCCCTCTTTGTAGCCAAAAAGATTTCACCTACAGATTTGGGTTCTCCCTTTTAAAGTCAAGGAGACAGTCCTTCCAAAGGACACCTCCTATCATTTTACCCTCTCATCATGCCTCACGTGCTGGGATCTCCAAGACCCTCTGTTCCAGGTTGTGAGTATCCACTTTGGCCGGGCTGGTCTTACCAAGAACACCACCAAAGGAAATCTAGAGCCTGTAGTGCTATTAATAACATCATCTAAGACTGTATTTGCTGCCCTCATGGCCTCTTCCCACCATGACTCACTGAAGCTTTTTACACATTGTATCCATTAAGCTATAGTTCCCAAAGCTCATCTTCTCTACTGCCATTAATTTTTAGGGGACCAGGCAAACCTTAAACTTGTCCCCCTTAATTGGATCCCTGTGCCCCCACAATGTCTTTGAATGCCTTTCACCATGATCCGTGAATGAGATCTGAGACCACTGCTGGTACCTAACACTTCTTGGCACCTTGTCTGTTAGGTTGTTGGAAGAGGGGGTGGCTATGGAGGTGAGTGGGGATGGGAGTGGGAGGATTTCTCCCTTCACTTCCCTTTTTGTTTTTTCCAATAATGGGTTTTGAGGGGGAGGGAAAGGTTAACCAGACCATTTATTTTCCGTCTCCCATCGATAAAATGTTTACCACTGCCCACTGGAAGAATTTAGATCTTTCGTTTGAATCTCCAGGAAAATCTCCCAAACCCAGACCACCACCATGTGGATTCAGCCATCTTCTGATTCACCTCCAGATTGTCTCCTCCTAACTGCTCAAGCCACAGGTTAAGGGCGAAATGTTCAATGCCCAAGCAAGTAAGTGGGGAACACGTTTATCTAAGCAATTGCATGCAGCTCTGTATCTGCATACAGGGGGTCTCTCCCAAGCCTTTCCAACCTCAGAAAAACAAGACAAAGCCCCAGCGATCTGGGGTATATATTATTCATTCATTCCTGGGTTCAACACTCATGGCGGATCCCCACCAAGACAGTGGGAGAGCAAGGACTGGAGAAATCCTCGAGGCTGAAGTCTGAGGAGGATTTCAAATTCATCAGTTGTGGATAACCCTTGGTGCTCATCATATCACGTGTCCTCCTTAATGCCTATCACCCAGTTACTCCATGTCTCCCACTTCCCTTCCCATGCAGCATCTCTCAGTTTGTTTCCTATAGTTAAAGGTGCCTCATGGTTTCTCTCCCTTTCTGATGACTCCCATTCAGATTTCCCTTCCTTCCCTCTGATCCTCTGTACTACATCTTAATCTCAACAGTCAAGCAGTGGTAGTAATTCAGTCATGGAGTCATGCATATTCTAAATCTGATGAGGTGGATTCCTACACTGCCTTTGTCTCTGCTAGAGCGCTTACATTTGTTATATTATTGCTGCTGTGTTCATCTTTCTCGTTCACTGAATGTCTGATAAAAGAATTAGTAAAATGTGTGATTGCAGAAAATACAATGGTCATGGATGATGAAGATTTTCTCCTTGACCAGACTGGAGTCAAGTTCCTCTGAGTCCTCTTTCTGTCCAGCCTTGACCTCAGGCTCCACCCACTTAGCCCAGTTTTAGCAAGAAACCTGCTTAGTCATTTTTCAGCAATCTCCTATCCTACTCTTGATATCTGATCAAATTCCTTATCTCTCACCCCTGGTATCTTACTACTCTTTTTTTTTTTTTAAGATTTATTTATTTTGACAGAGAGAGAGCCTGAGCAGGGGGAATAGCAGAGGGAGAGAGAGAACCAGACTCCCCACTGAGCAGCAAGCCCAATGCCAGGCTTGATCCTGGGACCAGATCATGACCTAAGCCAAAGCCAGAGATTTAACCAACTAAGCCACCCAGGTGCTTCAGTATCTATAACGCTTAATATCTGATCAAATCCCATATTCCCAGGGCACCTGGTTGATGCAGCTGGTTGAACAGCTTGGTTTCGGCTCTGGTCATGATGTCAGGGTCCTGAGATTAAGCCTCACGTCAGGGTGTATGCTCAGTGAAGAGTCTGATTAAAATCAGTTCGATTTCACAGCCAGCCTTGATCAATTGGCATGTACACCTGTGTCTAGTTTCAGCTCTGTGTAACCTTGCCATAACCTTGGATAAGCCATTCATCTCTCAAATTCAGGTTCTTGGTCCAAAGAGGGAAGGGGCATAGGTTGAGTACCTCCAGTGGGACTTCCTGGCAGGCTTGTTCATCCAAGCATTCCTGTTTCAGTTTGAGTAATTGAATCCAGTCTTTGTTTTACCGAAGGCCAAGCTTGTCCAGTGTGTCCATGCCACCAGCCAACAGCATTTGTCCATGCCATGTAACAACTGAGCAACATTCATAGGAATGGGGGGAGGAAAAGATGTCCACAGGTGTTGACAGATGTTCTGCATGGAGGGACAGGAGCTGGGGACATCACCTCTGTTTCTAGTGGCCTTCTCTGTCGAGTTAAAATAAATGGCAATTATTTGCAATGACAGGGATGAAAGTAGAGGGTATTATGCCAAGCGAAATAAGTCAGTCAGAGAAAGACAATTATCATATGATCTCACTCATATGTGGAGTTTAAGAAACAAAACAGAATCATAGGGGAATAAAGAAAAAAAATAAAACAAGATGAAGTCAAAGAGGGAGACAAACCAAAAGAGACTTTAAAAAAAAAAAGGATTTTTATTTACTTATTTGACAAACAGAGATCACAAGTAGGCAGAGAGGCAGGAAGAGAGAGAGAGGAGGATGCAGACTCCCCAGGGAGCAGAGAGCCTGATGTGGGGCTCGATCCCAGGACCCTGAGATCATAACCTGAGTTGAAGGCAGAGGCTTTAACCCACTGAGCCAGCCAGGTAACCCTCAGAAGAGACTCTTAATCACAGTAAACAAACTGAGGGTTCTTGGAGGGGAGGGGGATGGGTGGATGGGGTAACTGGGTGATGGACATTAAGGAAGGCATGTGATACAGTGAGCACTGGGTGTTATAAAAGACTGATGAATCACTAACCTGTATGTCTGACACTAGTATTATATGTTAATTAATTGTATTTAGATTAAAATTTTCTTTAAAAATAATTTTAAAATAAAATAAATAACAATCAAATAATGATCAGAGTTATCCAGCAGGGAGTATCAGATCTAGATGTCAGTTAAATTGAAGGGGCTTGCCGAAGTTTAGGAGAGTCACGCTAGGTCATTTTCCTCTGTGGGGAAGTCTTCAGGGGCAGTTCCAAAGACAAAGAATATTAATATTTCTCCTTCCCCCATTCCTCCTAGAGCCAAAGATGTTTCCTCCACTCACCCACTGGCCCTGTGTGTAGGTGTTGCTTTCTCTCTACCAATCAAAAAATCAGTGAGTAACTAGAACTTCACCTTTTCCAATATCCCCCTACCCCTGACCTTTTGTCTTTAATGGCCATGGGCAACAGGGACAAAGACATTTTTTAAAAACTTACAGAGATCTATTATGCTCTACTACCTTGGCCCGCATGGGCCATTGCAAAGGGATTCTGTGAACCGTGTACTCAGATGAATGGTCATTATCTTCAAAAAGGCAGGGGCAGTGATAGACACAGGAATCAAAAAAGTAAGAGTTAATGGACCATCAGAATAATGAAGTACCAACACTTTTTTGTCCTTGGCTTGAATCCCCAAGGTCCAGTGTCTCAACAGAATTTTCATTTCGGTCTCATCTGACTCACTTGTCCACCCCTGGGCCAGTTGGAAGTTATACTGAGAACTGGAAATTTTCCTTAGAAGAGAGAAAGAGTATTTGTCAGGTAAAGCAAGGAAATGTCCATTATAGGAAGTTGGGCCTTTTGTCATGGTACTCCATTAGCACCCTCCTGACTGTTAAAGAAAAAAAAAAATTTGTGACACCCATTAAAGACAGTAAGGAAGATTTTATTCAAGAGATGCTACTACGATTGGATTTTATTTTATTTTTTTTAAAAGATTTTATTTATTTATCAGAGGGAGAGAGGGGGAGAGAGCAAGCACAGGCAGACAGAATGGCAGGCAGAGGCAGAGGGAGAAGCAGGCTCCCTGCTGAGCAAGGAGCCCGATGTTGGGACTTGATCCCAGGATGCTGGGATCATGACCTGAGCTGAAGGCAGCTGCTTAACCAACTGAGCCACCCAGGCGTCCCCGATTGGATTTTATTTTATAGTATGGGAGAGAAATCTGGCTCAGCTCAGACAAATGGAGATTTACAGCTAAAGAGCATGGTGGGGGTCACTGAATGTAAAATTAAGATGGAACATCAAGGGTAAGGATGAAGGGATTCTGGCTAAACCATCTGGACAGTAATATTGTTGAAGGAAGGCTAGGGTCATAAACTATTGCGATCAGCGGATAAGGAATTTTTTAAAAGACTTATTAATACATTTTAGAGGGAGGGAACAGGGGTAAGGGTAGAGAGAGAGGGAAAGAGAATTTTAATCAGACTCTTCACTGAGCATAGAGCCTGAGGTGAGGCTTAATCTCAGGACCCTGACATCATGACCAGAGCAGAAACCAAGAGTCAAACGTTCAACCAGCTGCATCAACCAGGTGCCCTGGGAATAAGGGATTTGATCAGATATTAAGCGTTATAGATACTGAAGCACCTGGGTGGCTTAGTTGGTTAAATCTCTGGCTTTGGCTTAGGTCATGATCTGATCCCAGGATCAAGCCTGGCATTGGGCTTGCTGCTCAGTGGGGAGTCTGGTTCTCTCTCTCCCTCTGCTATTCCCCCTGCTCAGGCTCTCTCTCTGTCAGAATAAATAAATCTTAAAAAAAAAAAAAAAAGAGTGGAAAGATACCAGGGGTGAGAGATAAGGAATTTGATCAGATATCAAGAGTAGGATAGGAGATTGCTGAAAAATGACTAAGCAGATTTCTTGCTAAAACTGGGCTAAGTGGGTAGAGCCTGAGGTCAAGGCTGGACAGAAAGAGGACTCAGAGGAACTTGACTCCAGTCTGGTCAAGGAGAAAATCTTCATCATCCATGACCATTGTATTTTCTGCAATCACACATTTTACTAATTCTTTTATCAGACATTCAGTGAACGAGAAACATGGACACAGCAGCAATAATATAACAAACGTAAGCGCTCTAGCAGAGACAAGGCAGTATAGGAATCCACCTCATCAGATTTAGAATATGCATGACTCCATGACTGAATTACTACCACTGCTTGACTGTTGAGATTAAGATGTAGTACAGAGGATCAGAGGGAAGGAAGGGAAATCTGAATGGGAGTCATCAGAAAGGGAGAGAAACCATGAGGCACCTTTAACTATAGGAAACAAACTGAGAGATGCTGCATGGGAAGGGAAGTGGGAGACATGGAGTAACTGGGTGATAGGCATTAAGGAGGACACGTGATATGATGAGCACCAAGGGTTATCCACAACTGATGAATTTGAAATCCTCCTCAGACTTCAGCCTCGAGGATTTCTCCAGTCCTTGCTCTCCCACTGTCTTGGTGGGGATCCGCCATGAGTGTTGAACCCAGGAATGAATGAATAATATATACCCCAGATCGCTGGGGCTTTGTCTTGTTTTTCTGAGGTTGGAAAGGCTTGGGAGAGACCCCCTGTATGCAGATACAGAGCTGCATGCAATTGCTTAGATAAACGTGTTCCCCACTTACTTGCTTGGGCATTGAACATTTCGCCCTTAACCTGTGGCTTGAGCAGTTAGGAGGAGACAATCTGGAGGTGAATCAGAAGATGGCTGAATCCACATGGTGGTGGTCTGGGTTTGGGAGATTTTCCTGGAGATTCAAACGAAAGATCTAAATTCTTCCAGTGGGCAGTGGTAAACATTTTATCGATGGGAGATGGAAAATAAATGGTCTGGTTAACCTTTCCCTCCCCCTCAAAACCCATTATTGGAAAAAACAAAAAGGGAAGTGAAGGGAGAAATCCTCCCACTCCCATCCCCACTCACCTCCATAGCCACCCCCTCTTCCAACAACCTAACTGACAAGGTGCCAAGAAGTGTTAGGTACCAGCAGTGGTCTCAGATCTCATTCACGGATCATGGTGAAAGGCATTCAAAGACATTGTGGGGCACAGGGATCCAATTAAGGGGGACAAGTTTAAGGTTTGCCTGGTCCCCTAAAAATTAATGGCAGTAGAGAAGATGAGCTTTGGGAACTATAGCTTAATGGATACAATGTGTAAAAAGCTTCAGTGAGTCATGGTGGGAAGAGGCCATGAGGGCAGCAAATACAGTCTTAGATGATGTTATTAATAGCACTACAGGCTCTAGATTTCCTTTGGTGGTGTTCTTGGTAAGACCAGCCCGGCCAAAGTGGATACTCACAACCTGGAACAGAGGGTCTTGGAGATCCCAGCACGTGAGGCATGATGAGAGGGTAAAATGATAGGAGGTGTCCTTTGGAAGGACTGTCTCCTTGACTTTAAAAGGGAGAACCCAAATCTGTAGGTGAAATCTTTTTGGCTACAAAGAGGGCCGAGGCCTCCTAAGGTCAAGGTCTCCTCGTCACTTGCAAAGTTGTCGAAGAACATATTCAGACATTTCAAAGATGTCCTCATGTCCATCGGTTCCCACTCTGGAATTCTATCAATAAGGTGAGAGTTCCTCTAGTTGAAAAAGAGATCTAAAAAGACGTCCCTTTCTCATGTAATTTCTGTAACCTCCAGGACACACCCACCTCCCCCCTCCAGCTCTGTAATGAAGCCACAGCTGGTGCCAATTTGTGGAACTCCTTAAAGGCTATTCTCCCTTCTATAGCCCCGGACCAAGTTCCCATGCTCCCTCACCTGATTTCCTGCACTCACCTCCCACCTGGTGTGTTCACACCTGCCAGTGCCTTTTACCAACCCCTTTGCCAAAAGGCAGCCAGAGTGACCTTTCAAAGACCTATCAGTTCCTGGCATTTGTCTCCATAGAAATCTGCACTGATCTTCTAACAAATTCTCAGTCCTCCAAAGGCACCCATAATCCTCCCATCAGTCTCTTCATACCCCTCCAACTGACTGATGCCTGTTCTGCCCCATCTCTCTGCCCTTCAACCACACTGCCTCCCTCTTCCTGTGGAGACCCCTCATGGCGCCTGCCTCCAAGCTCAGGTGATTCCCATTGATGGGAAGACCCTCTACCTCTCCCCCATCTCCCCACTCCAGTTACTCCCACTTATTCGTGAGCTCACAAGCTCCATGGTACACACTCTCCATGCAGCCTGCTCTCTCTTTTCTAGCACTGGCCTCCGTTTCTAGCTGTGGTTGTGTCATGGATGTCCCTCCCCAGCCAGCCTCCAAGCTCTCCTTCCCTTTAGCTCCAACACCTGACACAGTGCCTGGCACGTAGTAAGCCCTGGCTAGCTTCTAAGAGCCTCACTGAGGGACTGAAAGCATTTTAAAAACGTTACCACATAGGCTCTAAACTGTAGGCAGAAAAATCTTTGCCTGGATTGACATTTTAGAGACGTATTCGTCAAGTTGGATGTGTTCACTGACTTTACCTTGTAAAATTTTAAAAAAAAAAGGACCTCTGTATCGCTTCGCATCAAACGAAGGCACGTGTATACTATTAGACCACGTTATGAGCTTAATGGAAGGAGACAAGATGTTTGCGCTAAGAAAATATATAAGACTGTTGAGGTCAAGTGGGAGGAAACAGTCCGTTTGTTGGAGCATTGCTAACTTACTCTATCACAGCCACTAATAAAAATCTGACACAGGGTGAGTCAGAATTGTCTGTCAGAGATGAGTTAGATCTGGCTCATGTTCCTACAGACATGAAAGCCAGGAACGAAGAAGGAGGCTTTGAAAGCCTGGGTTAATGAGGCGGTGTGGTTCACTGCGATGAGCTAAGTGTCCAGGGCCACCAGCAGACATGCGGGCCTGTGTCCTTCGTTTGTTCTAGGGTCCCTCTTGCACAATGTGGTGAGGCTGGTGGCCTGGAGCAGCTCAGGACAGGACCCGGTGGCATCTTACCTCTCCCACCCTCATGTGGGCTCCAGTGGGCTCCAGTAGGTCCCAGGGGACAGCCTGCCTTCCTTGCAAAGCCCAGTAGCACTGGGAGCAGAAACTGGGACCAAAGAGTGAGCACCCTGTTTGACAAGCTGGACCAGCCACCTCTTCTTCAGATGCAGGGGGAGCCCTGGCATGCTGACTCCTCCCTTCTCCCTTTCCCCTTTCCTCTCCTCTTCTCTCTTCCCTTCCCCTCTCTCCTTCCCTGGTGGTGCCCTTTCCCAATGCCCACTTCATCCCTTTTCCTTTCTACATGCCTGTCTTCTAGAGTTTCTTCTCTTTCCTCCCCATTACTTCCCTTCATCTGAATCTCCTCTTTGGTCCCTTTGTCCCTGCTCTCTGCACCTCCTCCCCTTCCCTGGCCCCTGTTCAGCTCCATCCTGACTGCAGGCAGAGCTGGACTAACATGCTCACTTGCTAGCTCAGCCACCCTCCAGAGAAGTCACTCTTCGGTGGCCACCTTCCTGACCCCCTGGTCCCTTCTCCACTTCTTCACATATTGCTCTGAAGTCTGAGGAGGACAGAGCGGGGCTGCCACAGAATCAGGCCAGAGGAGAAACCAAAACATGTGTCCACACTGTCCCCCAGCACTGCTGCTCTGAGAGCTTTTGGAGTCCTCAACAGGGTTAGGATTTAGGGGCTTCTTCAGAACCGGGAGTGAAAACAACCATAGGTCAAAAGAAAAGCTATGGCCCCCACACAAAAATAATGATCTCAAATAAAAACTATGTTAACTCTGAAGTCCCAAAGTCAAAGAATTGCCTTAAATCTGTCACAAGAAAGCACCCAAGGCCTCACTCTCTGGGTTCTGGGTGCCCTGGGAATGCAGGCGGCTTTGAACGCGCGTGGGGATGCGGAATGATGGGGGCTAGCCCGCCCGCTTGCAAGTGGGGGGGGGTACCTCGTGCAGCGCTGTCCCCGGCCCGACCCCTTGTGGACGGGGTGCGGCACGGCGTTCGGGGAGGTCCTGGTGCCCTGGGGTTCGCGGGAGGCTAGGCCTGGACATTCCCCCTCCCCCCGCTAGTGGCCCGCGTTTTCTGCTCCAGGTGAGGGCGCGGCGCGGTGTCACTTTACCTGTGAGCAGAGCGTACATGGGAGAAGCCAAGGGGCGGGGAGGGGCAGCAGGCGGGGGGAACCGTACAGCCCAGCCTCGGCCTCGGGCGCTAGCCTGGAGCGCGGGAGCGCAGGGGCGGCGGGCATGGTAGGTCCTGCAGTCCCGACGGGGCCGCAGCACAGCAGCCTGGCGCTGCGCGCCCCTCCTCTGTCAGCCCCTCCACCTCCTCCCAGACTCTCTGCGGCGTCCTCCGCGAGCTCACTTCCCGCCTAGGCAATTAGGAGAGCCCATTCTCCGGGCCGCTCCCGCCCCGCCCCCGCCACCCTCCCTCCTGAGTCCTCCGGGAGCTCACTTCCCGCTTTGGAAATTAGCAAAGCCCCTTCTCTGCGCCGCCTCCGCCCTCCTCCCTCCCGAGGCCCGGGCCCCCTCTGTGGTGCGGGGCGAAGCCCTGGCGGGCTGCGAGCATTGCCAGCTCAGGCGCTGCGCAGCCTCCTAGCCTGGCTCCCTGAGCGGGTGTCCGCGCGTGGCCTGGCTGCGAAAAGATCATCAGTCCTAAACACCAGCTGCACTCTTGGGTCAGTTTGCTGGCTTCCAGATTGCGCCCAAAGCCAGGAACCAGCTTCCCCAGCACAGGCCAGGGCTGAGATGCCTGCCCGCAATCTGTCTGAGCAGTCTCCTCTTCTCCAGGCAGGGATGGCACTTGGACCTGGATGTTTGGGTTTTTTGTTTGCTTTTGGTCATTGGTTATTACATGACATCCAGGGTAGGTGCTCCACAAAGGGAGTGAAAACAGGACGCCTGATATATAGGCATATAGCCATTCTAGAAAAATAGCTTGGGGTTCTCTCGGAAAAGGTGCATTGGTCCTTGCACCATGGTTTAATAGAAAAGGGATTATGCACCAAGTTACTTAAATGAGCATAGGTTGAAATCGTTTACTGAGAGTAAATATTTAAAATAGTTATATTTTAACTAAATCTATCATCAATCATAAATCTATTACACGAAGGTTACAGGCAATTTAAATGCAAGAGCACTCTCTTCAGGGTTTTAAATAATCCGTGTCTGTCTTGGCACATGAGAATGCAAAGATAGGAAATGGTTTGTAAAAGATCATATAATAGCTTTTACTGATTCTATTTATTTGACAGACAGAGATCACAAGTACGCAGAGAGGCAGGCAGAGAGAAAGATGGGGAAGCAGGCTCCCCGCCAAACAGAGAGCCTGATGAAAGGCTCGATCCCAGGACCCTGAGATCAGGACCTGAGCCCAAGGCAGAGGCTTAACACGCGGAGCCACCCAGGCGCCCCCAGATGAAATACATTTCTGATTTAGAAACTTCAGATAGAATTTTTTTGTCCATGATGACAACTGAAGAAAATGTGTCATCCCTAAACCTAACCTTAACCCCTAACAACGCTGAAACCTAAGCTGACCTTAAAGCCCAAACTAGAACCCTGAATCCCAAACCTGAAATGGAACCCAATGCCTGTACCTGAGCCCTGGACCCAAGCCCTGAACCACGAACCCAAACCCTAAACCAGACCTCCAAGTCATGAACCCTGAACCCAAATCTCAGCATGAAGCCAAACCCCAAATTTGACCTTGAACTTTATCCCATAAGCCCTGAGTCTTAAAGCCTGAATCATAAACTGAAAGCCCTAAACTATAACTCTGTTCCCTTGTCCTTCACTCTAAATCCTCACCCTAACACTAAACCCAAAGCCTGATCTAGAACTCTGACTAAAACCTGAACCTGAACCCAAATTCAAACCCTTCACCACACTTTGCTTATGCACTTGCCATTGATGGATATTTGCAGTTTCTACCTTTTGATTCTTGTGAACATTGTTTGGGTTGGGGGCTAGGGTTAGGGTCTTGGATTAGGGTAGGGTCCAGGCTTGAGACCAAGTTGAGGTCAGAGTGTGGGTCTGCATCAGGGCCATGTTCAGTGCCACTGTTTGGGTCAAGGACTGTTGTAATTTTACATTGTTTCCAATTCATTGTTCCTTAGCTATTTGGGGGAAGTTGGGGGGGATTGGGCTCCATGCAGCTTGAATTTCCGGAATGAAATGGCATCAGCTGGACCCCAGGAGGGAGCAGGACCTTCCACTGAAGGGTGAGCTCCCACAGTCCTGCACTGCCTTCCACCGCCTGCAGAGGGCGGCAGACCGCAGGTCCCGCCCTGAGCCCAGGCTGCACAGCCACAGCTGGGACCAGAGCCCCGCCTCTTCAGGACCCACTGTGGAGACTTCTGGAGAATGTGGGGCGCCTCCCACCCTGACAGGACAAGCTGAGGAGGGTGTGGCTCTGCAGCCACACTGACCGGACCCGTTGTAGAGGACGCGCCCACACTGGCAGCAGTCCAACCTCCTAAGGACCAGACGCTGGAGGAGGTGAGGAGAAGCCGCCTGAGTGGACTGTCAAGGGGTTCGTGGTCTCAGGACCCCACAGAGGAAGGGCGCCCTGTGTAGACACTGGGACTTCCGTCGTTTTGTGTGAGGAGACGTGGCCTCCTGCTGTGCTGTGTGCGGGGCTGTGGGGTCCCCCCTTTCTGGGCTCGGGTGCTCCTCGGTCCTTGTCTGTGTTTGTGTGCTCGCGGATTCGGTTCCTGGAGCTCCTCAGATGGTCTGCAGTCAGGGAGCGTCCGCCTGCTTCGGTGCTTGTGCTCCCCCCACCTCAGCCCTGCGGGGTCCTTCCCGTGTCCACACCCAATCCAGGCTTGCGACGAGTCTGGAAATTCAGGACCCAGAGTGAGGACTCTGTAGACGGTTTTGGGGAGAGGAGCATTTTCCCAGTGTGGGTTCTTCCCTGAGCACAGTGCCTCCCCATCTCCGTGTGTCCCCCTCCCTGTCTGTCGTCATTGTTGCAGGGCTGTCAGAGGACAGGTCTGTCACCTTCTTGGTTCAGGGGCCTCCCGGGTATCTTGCTGTCTTGGATGCAGGTGTAAATGAGATCGTTCTCCGTAGTCTCTTTCTGATGGTTCCTTCCGAGCACGTAGGAGTGCCACTAATTTGTGCATATTGATTTTGTTCCTTGCAAGTTCTTGAATTTATTAGTTCAATTTGCCTTAAACTCTATCTGCCAGTTATTTGACCAGCAGCATGGGTTTATTTGGGAAGAGCAGAGAATGGCAGTCTGGGCTGAGCAAGCTACGGTCCCATCACAGGCAAGTGCGAGAAACAAAGGAGAGGAACATTATTTCATGGAGGAGGAAGAAGTTGGGAAGGGTGCTTGAAGGAAAGTCCCCTGGAGAAAGGCAGGGTGATGGAGAATTCTCACCAGCTGAGCTGCAAAGGTCCTACAAAAAGTCAGGAGATGAACCTCCGGCTGCCCCTGTGGGGCCTGAAGTTGGTGAGTCTCTCCTGTGGGGGATTGCAATGTGGGGTCTGTCATGGGCACTGAGCACCAGGCGTCCCCTTCCAGCCTCCCCATCTGGCATCCCCAGTCCACTTTACTGGGGCTTCCCTTCCTGCTTTTGCACAGTTCTAACCAGCTTGTGCTGGAACGTTGTGGAAAACTGAAATTCCAACTCCACTGCTTCTACTGCACCTGAGATACAGGGGCCCATGATTTAATCCTCCCACGAGTCTCTTGCTAACATGTGTCCTCTCCATGTTGGGTGACCTGGATCTGGGAGGGCTTGGCCTCCATCCCAAAGTCTGATGTTCTCTCTGCTTCCGTGTCGTCGTGCTAACATGGATGTTTGAAAGGGTCATTTCCTCTGCGGTGATTTCAAAGTGCAGTCAGCTTGTTATAGCAGCACAAATACGTGCTGTCTCCACACTCAGATTCCCCAGCCATCATTTCTTTACCACGTTTGCCACTTTACACGGGATGCTTCAGTGTGTTTGATCCCACACCAGGACAATGTCCTGTAGAACCACCACATAACCTGAAATGAGGAGATCATTACAGAACCCATCCAAGGGTTAGTGTTAGGGACCAGGGACATGGCAGGACTGACCTGAAGACCCCATGGAGAGGGTCTGAGTTGACAGTGTAGGTGAGGGTGAGTGTCTGGCTCTGGCTTTGTGTCCAGGAGTCAGCTCTGTGCGGGTGTGTCCTCAGCTGGGAATGCGGATTCCTGCTCCTCTGAATCCTTTCCGGAGTTCCAAATGGCACAGTTTCCTTCTGGGCGGCAGGCTGAGTCCTCTGGGATTGCCCAGGTGTCCCCAAATTGTAGGGCACCTACTGCAAGGATTTTGGGGTCAGAAATCTGAGAACCAAACCAAAGGTTATGGTTAGGGCCAACCACATGGCAGGCCCGATCTGCCAGCACTCTGTCCATCTTTCTGGGGGAGCGGGCAGTCGAGGGATTTGTTCAGGGTGAGTGTCAAGCTCCAGGTTTGCATCCAGGGGCCTGCTGAATATGGGGGTGTCCAGAGGTAGGAATGCAGATTTCAGTTCCTCTGAATCCTTTCTGGAGTTCCAAATGGCATGGTTCCTTTCAGGGTGGCAGGGTGAGTCCTATGGTGTTCCTCACTGTCCCCAATCTCTGAGGCTTTGGATCCAGGCCGTCGGGGACAGACCTCTCAGGACAGAATCTAGGCTTAAGAGTTTGTGCCTATGGGCATGGCTGCACTGATCTGAAAGCACTGTGGCGAGGATCACAGGGGTCTGAGTTGAGAGCATGGTTCAGGATCAGTATCAAGGTCTGGGTTTGTGTCCAGGGGACCGCTGAATGTGGGGGTGGTCTCAGATGTCCAAGACGATTTCCCCTACTCTGAATCCTTTCCAGCATTCCAAATAGCCTGGTTTCCTTCTGGGTGGCAAGCTGAAATCTCTGGGATTTCTCAGGTCTTCCCTTGCCCTTGCAAGGGCAAGATACTTTTTACAGTAAAAGAATTCACCAGATGAGCTGAACAGCAGAAAAGACACAGCTCAGGGGTAAATCAGTGAACAGGAATATCATGCCAAAATCTTCTTTGAGAACACACTACAGAGCAAGGGAAGATAGGAGAGAAAGCTGAGATATAAAGGACAAACCCTCCAACTTTCCAACATCATTCCCTACTTGTTTATTTCCACTGCTGTCAGCTCCTTCCCACTCAAAAATAAGTCACCGGAGCCAGCCTTTTTTCTTCCTGAGTTTGGGGCACTGCAAAGCCCACCAGAGGGGCCAAGGGCACCCCTGTACCTGCTGAGCTGAGCCCATTTGTACCCCAACAGTGAGAAGGTACCAGCCTGGCCCTCTGGTGCTCCATGGTCTGAGGCAGTCCTTCCTTCTGGACCCTGCTTTGCTGCTCTTCCTTCCCTAACCCTGGTCTCAAACTAGGGATTGCTCCTGGAGGAGGAACTCAGGGAGATGAGGCTCAGGAGGGCCTCCCTGCCTGGAATCTCCGTGTGAGGAGTGACCAGCCAACCGATTATGCCCAGGGACTTGCAAAATGCAGAGAGGCAGATTTCTTTTCTCTCTTTCTCTCTCTCTCTCTAGCCTCATACCAACCAGGAGTTCTTAGAACTTTCTTCAGTGACTTCTAGGTGTAGCTTGGCCACTATTTCCACAGCAAGGCCACTTGAGCATGATCAAACACAAGTATAAGCAATTACATTTAAAAAAAAAAACAATAAGCCAATGCACACAGACCTTTGACAGCAGCACAGGACGCTCAAGGGACCAGAGTCCCTACCTTGGGCAATAGTGGTAGAGGCCGGGTTCTGCCACGCAGGTCCCTAGATTTTTGGCAGTTGCCACGATTGCAAATCCAGACATGCAGAATCCTGAGGGACAACCTACTAACTGCAAAAGAGCAAAAATTCATCAGGATTCAGAGAGTGGAAATCCATTTGTACTGGAAAAGAAAGAAATAGGCTTGCTGTGAATCCAGCAGGGAGGACAGGGAGAGATAAAGTCTGGTGTATGGGTCACGGAAACTACTGTTTCTCAAGGGTCATGCTGTCTCTGTAAAATGCTATGAGGACTGTCTCTTGGGGGAACTCCTGCTTTCCTACCAGAGACGCCCCCAGATTCTGCTTTGCTAGTCCCATGGATTCCTGGGGATACCCAGTTGATAAGCTACGCTGTCCTCATGACAACACTTGCTAATGGACTGAATGTGTGTGTCTTGTCCCATTTCAGATGTTGAAGCCCTGACCCTCAAGGAGTGTCATCAGGAGGTATGGGCTTTGAGAGGTGATGAGGTCATGAGATTGGAACACTTGTAAATGAGATAAAAGCACTTCTGAGAAAAGACCTGAGAGATTGTTCTGCCAGCTGTCATCCATGCAAGGCTACAACAGAAATATGGGCATCTATAGATAATGAAGCAGTCCCTTGCTAGATATCAGATCTCCCAGGATCTTGCTTTTGGACTTCTCAGTCTCTAGAACTGCAAGGAATAGTACATGTTTTGCTGTTTCAGCCACCCAGTCTGTCATCATTTGTTGCAGCAACTTGAACTGAATAAGGCAGAGCCCAAGTCCTGGTTAATCCCTGCTTCTACTCATTTCCCCTCAGAAAGAGCTTCTAATCCAGAACTGACCTCTGCTTTCCATACACGTGCTTCAGACTCCTTCTGTGAGAGCCCAGATTTGTAAAAGACTCCTCCCTCATGGCAACCTGCATTCTGTGACTCCTGAGGAATGTCCTCCCTGACTGTATTGAGTCAATCAATCTGATTTTGATTCTGGAGTCCCAGGATCAAGGACTGCATCACGCTCCCAGCTTCATGGGGAGTCCGCTTCTCCCTCTGACCTTCTCCCCTCTCATGCTCTCTCTCTCTCACTCTCTCTCTCTCAAAGAAATAAATAAAAATCTTTTAAAAATCTGATTTTAACAGACCATAAGCTTGTTCTTGCTGGTCTTTGGAAGATTAGGCATTAGCCCTTCGGAGAAAGTTCTGAATGGCTGCTTCACGAAGGGGTGAACTGTGTCCCCAAAGTCTCTTTTTGCTGCCTTCTAATCACAGATGCTGAGACAAATCCTCCCAGGTGCTGGTTTTTCAAAGCACTTAATGCTTTGGCTTTGAAGTTCCTCACTTGACAGTTCTGCTTTAATCAGTTTGTGACAAAACAGCCAATTGGTGGTGGATGCAAAGTGCACTGATAAAGTTAATATCAGGGAACAATGTTTTGAGTGTCAAGCATGTGCATGTGTGTGCACACACATATCCATGTGCTAAGCATTATGGTACATGTCTGACAAGAACTAAAATATCAAAATGTCAGGATACCCCATTAGCTGATATTTTTATTATTCCTACATCCTAAGCTATTAAAAACAGGGTCAGAGAATAAGAAGTGGCAAAAAGAATCAAGATTTGAGGCAGTTCGATTTCACAGCCAGCCTTGATCAATTGGCATGTACACCTGTGTCTAGTTTCAGCTCTGTGTAACCTTGCCATAACCTTGGATAAGCCATTCATCTCTCAAATTCAGGTTCTTGGTCCAAAGAGGGAAGGGGCATAGGTTGAGTACCTCCAGTGGGACTTCCTGGCAGGCTTGTTCATCCAAGCATTCCTGTTTCAGTTTGAGTAATTGAATCCAGTCTTTGTTTTACCGAAGGCCAAGCTTGTCCAGTGTGTCCATGCCACCAGCCAACAGCATTTGTCCATGCCATGTAACAACTGAGCAACATTCATAGGAATGGGGGGAGGAAAAGATGTCCACAGGTGTTGACAGATGTTCTGCATGGAGGGACAGGAGCTGGGGACATCACCTCTGTTTCTAGTGGCCTTCTCTGTCGAGTTAAAATAAATGGCAATTATTTGCAATGACAGGGATGAAAGTAGAGGGTATTATGCCAAGCGAAATAAGTCAGTCAGAGAAAGACAATTATCATATGATCTCACTCATATGTGGAGTTTAAGAAACAAAACAGAATCATAGGGGAATAAAGAAAAAAAATAAAACAAGATGAAGTCAAAGAGGGAGACAAACCAAAAGAGACTTTAAAAAAAAAAAGGATTTTTATTTACTTATTTGACAAACAGAGATCACAAGTAGGCAGAGAGGCAGGAAGAGAGAGAGAGGAGGATGCAGACTCCCCAGGGAGCAGAGAGCCTGATGTGGGGCTCGATCCCAGGACCCTGAGATCATAACCTGAGTTGAAGGCAGAGGCTTTTACCCACTGAGCCAGCCAGGTAACCCTCAGAAGAGACTCTTAATCACAGTAAACAAACTGAGGGTTCTTGGAGGGGAGGGGGATGGGTGGATGGGGTAACTGGGTGATGGACATTAAGGAAGGCATGTGATACAGTGAGCACTGGGTGTTATAAAAGACTGATGAATCACTAACCTGTATGTCTGACACTAGTATTATATGTTAATTAATTGTATTTAGATTAAAATTTTCTTTAAAAATAATTTTAAAATAAAATAAATAACAATCAAATAATGATCAGAGTTATCCAGCAGGGAGTATCAGATCTAGATGTCAGTTAAATTGAAGGGGCTTGCCGAAGTTTAGGAGAGTCACGCTAGGTCATTTTCCTCTGTGGGGAAGTCTTCAGGGGCAGTTCCAAAGACAAAGAATATTAATATTTCTCCTTCCCCCATTCCTCCTAGAGCCAAAGATGTTTCCTCCACTCACCCACTGGCCCTGTGTGTAGGTGTTGCTTTCTCTCTACCAATCAAAAAATCAGTGAGTAACTAGAACTTCACCTTTTTCAATATCCCCCTACCCCTGACCTTTTGTCTTTAATGGCCATGGGCAACAGGGACAAAGACATTTTTTAAAAACTTACAGAGATCTATTATGCTCTACTACCTTGGCCCGCATGGGCCATTGCAAAGGGATTCTGTGAACCGTGTACTCAGATGAATGGTCATTATCTTCAAAAAGGCAGGGGCAGTGATAGACACAGGAATCAAAAAAGTAAGAGTTAATGGACCATCAGAATAATGAAGTACCAACACTTTTTTGTCCTTGGCTTGAATCCCCAAGGTCCAGTGTCTCAACAGAATTTTCATTTCGGTCTCATCTGACTCACTTGTCCACCCCTGGGCCAGTTGGAAGTTATACTGAGAACTGGAAATTTTCCTTAGAAGAGAGAAAGAGTATTTGTCAGGTAAAGCAAGGAAATGTCCATTATAGGAAGTTGGGCCTTTTGTCATGGTACTCCATTAGCACCCTCCTGACTGTTAAAGAAAAAAAAAAATTTGTGACACCCATTAAAGACAGTAAGGAAGATTTTATTCAAGAGATGCTACTACGATTGGATTTTATTTTATTTTTTTTAAAAGATTTTATTTATTTATCAGAGGGAGAGAGGGGGAGAGAGCAAGCACAGGCAGACAGAATGGCAGGCAGAGGCAGAGGGAGAAGCAGGCTCCCTGCTGAGCAAGGAGCCCGATGTTGGGACTTGATCCCAGGATGCTGGGATCATGACCTGAGCTGAAGGCAGCTGCTTAACCAACTGAGCCACCCAGGCGTCCCCGATTGGATTTTATTTTATAGTATGGGAGAGAAATCTGGCTCAGCTCAGACAAATGGAGATTTACAGCTAAAGAGCATGGTGGGGGTCACTGAATGTAAAATTAAGATGGAACATCAAGGGTAAGGATGAAGGGATTCTGGCTAAACCATCTGGACAGTAATATTGTTGAAGGAAGGCTAGGGTCATAAACTATTGCGATCAGCGGATAAGAAATTTTTTAAAAGACTTATTAATACATTTTAGAGGGAGGGAACAGGGGTAAGGGTAGAGAGAGAGGGAAAGAGAATTTTAATCAGACTCTTCACTGAGCATAGAGCCTGAGGTGAGGCTTAATCTCAGGACCCTGACATCATGACCAGAGCAGAAACCAAGAGTCAAACGTTCAACCAGCTGCATCAACCAGGTGCCCTGGGAATAAGGGATTTGATCAGATATTAAGCGTTATAGATACTGAAGCACCTGGGTGGCTTAGGTGGTTAAATCTCTGGCTTTGGCTTAGGTCATGATCTGATCCCAGGATCAAGCCTGGCATTGGGCTTGCTGCTCAGTGGGGAGTCTGGTTCTCTCTCTCCCTCTGCTATTCCCCCTGCTCAGGCTCTCTCTCTGTCAGAATAAATAAATCTTAAAAAAAAAAAAAGAGTGGAAAGATACCAGGGGTGAGAGATAAGGAATTTGATCAGATATCAAGAGTAGGATAGGAGATTGCTGAAAAATGACTAAGCAGATTTCTTGCTAAAACTGGGCTAAGTGGGTAGAGCCTGAGGTCAAGGCTGGACAGAAAGAGGACTCAGAGGAACTTGATTCCAGTCTGGTCAAGGAGAAAATCTTCATCATCCATGACCATTGTATTTTCTGCAATCACACATTTTACTAATTCTTTTATCAGACATTCAGTGAACGAGAAACATGGACACAGCAGCAATAATATAACAAATGTAAGCGCTCTAGCAGAGACAAGGCAGTATAGGAATCCACCTCATCAGATTTAGAATATGCATGACTCCATGACTGAATTACTACCACTGCTTGACTGTTGAGATTAAGATGTAGTACAGAGGATCAGAGGGAAGGAAGGGAAATCTGAATGGGAGTCATCAGAAAGGGAGAGAAACCATGAGGCACCTTTAACTATAGGAAACAAACTGAGAGATGCTGCATGGGAAGGGAAGTGGGAGACATGGAGTAACTGGGTGATAGGCATTAAGGAGGACACGTGATATGATGAGCACCAAGGGTTATCCACAACTGATGAATTTGAAATCCTCCTCAGACTTCAGCCTCGAGGATTTCTCCAGTCCTTGCTCTCCCACTGTCTTGGTGGGGATCCGCCATGAGTGTTGAACCCAGGAATGAATGAATAATATATACCCCAGATCGCTGGGGCTTTGTCTTGTTTTTCTGAGGTTGGAAAGGCTTGGGAGAGACCCCCTGTATGCAGATACAGAGCTGCATGCAATTGCTTAGATAAACGTGTTCCCCACTTACTTGCTTGGGCATTGAACATTTCGCCCTTAACCTGTGGCTTGAGCAGTTAGGAGGAGACAATCTGGAGGTGAATCAGAAGATGGCTGAATCCACATGGTGGTGGTCTGGGTTTGGGAGATTTTCCTGGAGATTCAAACAAAAGATCTAAGTTCTTCCAGTGGGCAGTGGTAAACATTTTATCGATGGGAGATGGAAAATAAATGGTCTGGTTAACCTTTCCCTCCCCCTCAAAACCCATTATTGGAAAAAACAAAAAGGGAAGTGAAGGGAGAAATCCTCCCACTCCCATCCCCACTCACCTCCATAGCCACCCCCTCTTCCAACAACCTAACAGACAAGGTGCCAAGAAGTGTTAGGTACCAGCAGTGGTCTCAGATCTCATTCACGGATCATGGTGAAAGGCATTCAAAGACATTGTGGGGCACAGGGATCCAATTAAGGGGGACAAGTTTAAGGTTTGCCTGGTCCCCTAAAAATTAATGGCAGTAGAGAAGATGAGCTTTGGGAACTATAGCTTAATGGATACAATGTGTAAAAAGCTTCAGTGAGTCATGGTGGGAAGAGGCCATGAGGGCAGCAAATACAGTCTTAGATGATGTTATTAATAGCACTACAGGCTCTAGATTTCCTTTGGTGGTGTTCTTGGTAAGACCAGCCCGGCCAAAGTGGATACTCACAACCTGGAACAGAGGGTCTTGGAGATCCCAGCACGTGAGGCATGATGAGAGGGTAAAATGATAGGAGGTGTCCTTTGGAAGGACTGTCTCCTTGACTTTAAAAGGGAGAACCCAAATCTGTAGGTGAAATCTTTTTGGCTACAAAGAGGGCCGAGGCCTCCTAAGGTCAAGGTCTCCTCGTCACTTGCAAAGTTGTCGAAGAACATATTCAGACATTTCAAAGATGTCCTCATGTCCATCGGTTCCCACTCTGGAATTCTATCAATAAGGTGAGAGTTCCTCTAGTTGAAAAAGAGATCTAAAAAGACGTCCCTTTCTCATGTAATTTCTGTAACCTCCAGGACACACCCACCTCCCCCTTCCAGCTCTGTAATGAAGCCACAGCTGGTGCCAATTTGTGGAACTCCTTAAAGGCTATTCTCCCTTCTATAGCCCCGGACCAAGTTCCCATGCTCCCTCACCTGATTTCCTGCACTCACCTCCCACCTGGTGTGTTCACACCTGCAAGTGCCTTTTACCAACCCCTTTGCCAAAAGGCAGCCAGAGTGACCTTTCAAAGACCTATCAGTTCCTGGCATTTGTCTCCATAGAAATCTGCACTGATCTTCTAACAAATTCTCAGTCCTCCAAAGGCACCCATAATCCTCCCATCAGTCTCTTCATACCCCTCCAACTGACTGATGCCTGTTCTGCCCCATCTCTCTGCCCTTCAACCACACTGCCTCCCTCTTCCTGTGGAGACCCCTCATGGCGCCTGCCTCCAAGCTCAGGTGATTCCCATTGATGGGAAGACCCTCTACCTCTCCCCCATCTCCCCACTCCAGTTACTCCCACTTATTCGTGAGCTCACAAGCCCCATGGTACACACTCTCCATGCAGCCTGCTCTCTCTTTTCTAGCACTGGCCTCCGTTTCTAGCTGTGGTTGTGTCATGGATGTCCCTCCCCAGCCAGCCTCCAAGCTCTCCTTCCCTTTAGCTCCAACACCTGACACAGTGCCTGGCACGTAGTAAGCCCTGGCTAGCTTCTAAGAGCCTCACTGAGGGACTGAAAGCATTTTAAAAACGTCAGCACGTAGGCTTCAAACTGTAGGCAGAAAAAGCTTTGCCTGGATTGACATTTTAGAGACGTATTCGTCAAGTTGGATGTGTTCACTGACTTTACCTTGTAAAATTTAAAAAAAAAAGGACCTCTGTATCGCTTCGCATCAAACGAAGGCACGTGTATACTATTAGACCACGTTATGAGCTTAATGGAAGGAGACAAGATGTTTGCGCTAAGAAAATATATAAGACTGTTGAGGTCAAGTGGGAGGAAACAGTCCGTTTGTTGGAGCATTGCTAACTTACTCTATCACAGCCACTAATAAAAATCTGACACAGGGTGAGTCAGAATTGTCTGTCAAGGATGAGTTAGATCTGGCTCATGTTCCTACAGACATGAAAGCCAGGAACGAAGAAGGAGGCTTGGAAAGCCTGGGTTAATGAGGCGGTGTGGTTCACTGCGATGAGCTAAGTGTCCAGGGCCACCAGCAGACATGCGGGCCTGTGTCCTTCGTTTGTTCTAGGGTCCCTCTTGCACAATGTGGTGAGGCTGGTGGCCTGGAGCAGCTCAGGACAAGACCCGGTGGCATCTTACCTCTCCCACCCTCATGTGGGCTCCAGTGGGCTCCAGTAGGTCCCAGGGGACAGCCTGCCTTCCTTGCAAAGCCCAGTAGCACTGGGAGCAGAAACTGGGACCAAAGAGTGAGCACCCTGTTTGACAAGCTGGACCAGCCACCTCTTCTTCAGATGCAGGGGGAGCCCTGGCATGCTGACTCCTCCCTTCTCCCTTTCCCCTTTCCTCTCCTCTTCTCTCTTCCCTTCCCCTCTCTCCTTCCCTGGTGGTGCCCTTTCCCAATGCCCACTTCATCCCTTTTCCTTTCTACATGCCTGTCTTCTAGAGTTTCTTCTCTTTCCTCCCCATTACTTCCCTTCATCTGAATCTCCTCTTTGGTCCCTTTGTCCCTGCTCTCTGCACCTCCTCCCCTTCCCTGGCCCCTGTTCAGCTCCATCCTGACTGCAGGCAGAGCTGGACTAACATGCTCACTTGCTAGCTCAGCCACCCTCCAGAGAAGTCACTCTTCGGTGGCCACCTTCCTGACCCCCTGGTCCCTTCTCCACTTCTTCACATATTGCTCTGAAGTCTGAGGAGGACAGAGCGGAGCTGCCACAGAATCAGGCCAGAGGAGAAACCAAAACATGTGTCCACACTGTCCCCCAGCACTGCTGCTCTGAGAGCTTTTGGAGTCCTCAACAGGGTTAGGATTTAGGGGCTTCTTCAGAACCGGGAGTGAAAACAACCATAGGTCAAAAGAAAAGCTATGGCCCCCACACAAAAATAATGATCTCAAATAAAAACTATGTTAACTCTGAAGTCCCAAAGTCAAAGAATTGCCTTAAATCTGTCACAAGAAAGCACCCAAGGCCTCACTCTCTGGGTTCTGGGTGCCCTGGGAATGCAGGCGGCTTTGAACGCGCGTGGGGATGCGGAATGATGGGGGCTAGCCCGCCCGCTTGCAAGTGGGGGGGGGTACCTCGTGCAGCGCTGTCCCCGGCCCGACCCCTTGTGGACGGGGTGCGGCACGGCGTTCGGGGAGGTCCTGGTGCCCTGGGGTTCGCGGGAGGCTAGGCCTGGACATTCCCCCTCCCCCCGCTAGTGGCCCGCGTTTTCTGCTCCAGGTGAGGGCGCGGCGCGGTGTCACTTTACCTGTGAGCAGAGCGTACATGGGAGAAGCCAAGGGGCGGGGAGGGGCAGCAGGCGGGGGGAACCGTACAGCCCAGCCTCGGCCTCGGGCGCTAGCCTGGAGCGCGGGAGTGCAGGGGCGGCGAGCATGGTAGGTCCTGCAGTCCCGACGGGGCCGCAGCACAGCAGCCTGGCGCTGCGCGCCCCTCCTCTGTCAGCCCCTCCACCTCCTCCCAGACTCTCTGCGGCGTCCTCCGCGAGCTCACTTCCCGCCTAGGCAATTAGGAGAGCCCATTCTCCGGGCCGCTCCCGCCCCGCCCCCGCCACCCTCCCTCCTGAGTCCTCCGGGAGCTCACTTCCCGCTTTGGAAATTAGCAAAGCCCCTTCTCTGCGCCGCCTCCGCCCTCCTCCCTCCCGAGGCCCGGGCCCCCTCTGTGGTGCGGGGCGAAGCCCTGGCGGGCTGCGAGCATTGCCAGCTCAGGCGCTGCGCAGCCTCCTAGCCTGGCTCCCTGAGCGGGTGTCCGCGCGTGGCCTGGCTGCGAAAAGATCATCAGTCCTAAACACCAGCTGCACTCTTGGGTCAGTTTGCTGGCTTCCAGATTGCGCCCAAAGCCAGGAACCAGCTTCCCCAGCACAGGCCAGGGCTGAGATGCCTGCCCGCAATCTGTCTGAGCAGTCTCCTCTTCTCCAGGCAGTGATGGCACTTGGACCTGGATGTTTGGGTTTTTTGTTTGCTTTTGGTCATTGGTTATTACATGACATCCAGGGTAGGTGCTCCACAAAGGGAGTGAAAACAGGACGCCTGATATATAGGCATATAGCCATTCTAGAAAAATAGCTTGGGGTTCTCTCGGAAAAGGTGCATTGGTCCTTGCACCATGGTTTAATAGAAAAGGGATTATGCACCAAGTTACTTAAATGAGCATAGGTTGAAATCGTTTACTGAGAGTAAATATTTAAAATAGTTATATTTTAACTAAATCTATCATCAATCATAAATCTATTACACAAAGGTTACAGGCAATTTAAATGCAAGAGCACTCTCTTCAGGGTTTTAAATAATCCGTGTCTGTCTTGGCACATGAGAATGCAAAGATAGGAAATGGTTTGTAAAAGATCATATAATAGCTTTTACTGATTCTATTTATTTGACAGACAGAGATCACAAGTACGCAGAGAGGCAGGCAGAGAGAAAGATGGGGAAGCAGGCTCCCCGCCAAACAGAGAGCCTGATGAAAGGCTCGATCCCAGGACCCTGAGATCAGGACCTGAGCCCAAGGCAGAGGCTTAACACGCGGAGCCACCCAGGCGCCCCCAGATGAAATACATTTCTGATTTAGAAACTTCAGATAGAATTTTTTTGTCCATGATGACAACTGAAGAAAATGTGTCATCCCTAAACCTAACCTTAACCCCTAACAACGCTGAAACCTAAGCTGACCTTAAAGCCCAAACTAGAACCCTGAATCCCAAACCTGAAATGGAACCCAATGCCTGTACCTGAGCCCTGGACCCAAGCCCTGAACCACGAACCCAAACCCTAAACCAGACCTCCAAGTCATGAACCCTGAACCCAAATCTCAGCATGAAGCCAAACCCCAAATTTGACCTTGAACTTTATCCCATAAGCCCTGAGTCTTAAAGCCTGAATCATAAACTGAAAGCCCTAAACTATAACTCTGTTCCCTTGTCCTTCACTCTAAATCCTCACCCTAACACTAAACCCAAAGCCTGATCTAGAACTCTGACTAAAACCTGAACCTGAACCCAAATTCAAACCCTTCACCACACTTTGCTTATGCACTTGCCATTGATGGATATTTGCAGTTTCTACCTTTTGATTCTTGTGAACATTGTTTGGGTTGGGGGCTAGGGTTAGGGTCTTGGATTAGGGTAGGGTCCAGGCTTGAGACCAAGTTGAGGTCAGAGTGTGGGTCTGCATCAGGGCCATGTTCAGTGCCACTGTTTGGGTCAAGGACTGTTGTAATTTTACATTGTTTCCAATTCATTGTTCCTTAGCTATTTGGGGGAAGTTGGGGGGGATTGGGCTCCATGCAGCTTGAATTTCCGGAATGAAATGGCATCAGCTGGACCCCAGGAGGGAGCAGGACCTTCCACTGAAGGGTGAGCTCCCACAGTCCTGCACTGCCTTCCACCGCCTGCAGAGGGCGGCAGACCGCAGGTCCCGCCCTGAGCCCAGGCTGCACAGCCACAGCTGGGACCAGAGCCCCGCCTCTTCAGGACCCACTGTGGAGACTTCTGGAGAATGTGGGGCGCCTCCCACCCTGACAGGACAAGCTGAGGAGGGTGTGGCTCTGCAGCCACACTGACCGGACCCGTTGTAGAGGACGCGCCCACACTGGCAGCAGTCCAACCTCCTAAGGACCAGACGCTGGAGGAGGTGAGGAGAAGCCGCCTGAGTGGACTGTCAAGGGGTTCGTGGTCTCAGGACCCCACAGAGGAAGGGCGCCCTGTGTAGACACTGGGACTTCCGTCGTTTTGTGTGAGGAGACGTGGCCTCCTGCTGTGCTGTGTGCGGGGCTGTGGGGTCCCCCCTTTCTGGGCTCGGGTGCTCCTCGGTCCTTGTCTGTGTTTGTGTGCTCGCGGATTCGGTTCCTGGAGCTCCTCAGATGGTCTGCAGTCAGGGAGCGTCCGCCTGCTTCGGTGCTTGTGCTCCCCCCACCTCAGCCCTGCGGGGTCCTTCCCGTGTCCACACCCAATCCAGGCTTGCGACGAGTCTGGAAATTCAGGACCCAGAGTGAGGACTCTGTAGACGGTTTTGGGGAGAGGAGCATTTTCCCAGTGTGGGTTCTTCCCTGAGCACAGTGCCTCCCCATCTCCGTGTGTCCCCCTCCCTGTCTGTCGTCATTGTTGCAGGGCTGTCAGAGGACAGGTCTGTCACCTTCTTGGTTCAGGGGCCTCCCGGGTATCTTGCTGTCTTGGATGCAGGTGTAAATGAGATCGTTCTCCGTAGTCTCTTTCTGATGGTTCCTTCCGAGCACGTAGGAGTGCCACTAATTTGTGCATATTGATTTTGTTCCTTGCAAGTTCTTGAATTTATTAGTTCAATTTGCCTTAAACTCTATCTGCCAGTTATTTGACCAGCAGCATGGGTTTATTTGGGAAGAGCAGAGAATGGCAGTCTGGGCTGAGCAAGCTACGGTCCCATCACAGGCAAGTGCGAGAAACAAAGGAGAGGAACATTATTTCATGGAGGAGGAAGAAGTTGGGAAGGGTGCTTGAAGGAAAGTCCCCTGGAGAAAGGCAGGGTGATGGAGAATTCTCACCAGCTGAGCTGCAAAGGTCCTACAAAAAGTCAGGAGATGAACCTCCGGCTGCCCCTGTGGGGCCTGAAGTTGGTGAGTCTCTCCTGTGGGGGATTGCAATGTGGGGTCTGTCATGGGCACTGAGCACCAGGCGTCCCCTTCCAGCCTCCCCATCTGGCATCCCCAGTCCACTTTACTGGGGCTTCCCTTCCTGCTTTTGCACAGTTCTAACCAGCTTGTGCTGGAACGTTGTGGAAAACTGAAATTCCAACTCCACTGCTTCTACTGCACCTGAGATACAGGGGCCCATGATTTAATCCTCCCACGAGTCTCTTGCTAACATGTGTCCTCTCCATGTTGGGTGACCTGGATCTGGGAGGGCTTGGCCTCCATCCCAAAGTCTGATGTTCTCTCTGCTTCCGTGTCGTCGTGCTAACATGGATGTTTGAAAGGGTCATTTCCTCTGCGGTGATTTCAAAGTGCAGTCAGCTTGTTATAGCAGCACAAATACGTGCTGTCTCCACACTCAGATTCCCCAGCCATCATTTCTTTACCACGTTTGCCACTTTACACGGGATGCTTCAGTGTGTTTGATCCCACACCAGGACAATGTCCTGTAGAACCACCACATAACCTGAAATGAGGAGATCATTACAGAACCCATCCAAGGGTTAGTGTTAGGGACCAGGGACATGGCAGGACTGACCTGAAGACCCCATGGAGAGGGTCTGAGTTGACAGTGTAGGTGAGGGTGAGTGTCTGGCTCTGGCTTTGTGTCCAGGAGTCAGCTCTGTGCGGGTGTGTCCTCAGCTGGGAATGCGGATTCCTGCTCCTCTGAATCCTTTCCGGAGTTCCAAATGGCACAGTTTCCTTCTGGGCGGCAGGCTGAGTCCTCTGGGATTGCCCAGGTGTCCCCAAATTGTAGGGCACCTACTGCAAGGATTTTGGGGTCAGAAATCTGAGAACCAAACCAAAGGTTATGGTTAGGGCCAACCACATGGCAGGCCCGATCTGCCAGCACTCTGTCCATCTTTCTGGGGGAGCGGGCAGTCGAGGGATTTGTTCAGGGTGAGTGTCAAGCTCCAGGTTTGCATCCAGGGGCCTGCTGAATATGGGGGTGTCCAGAGGTAGGAATGCAGATTTCAGTTCCTCTGAATCCTTTCTGGAGTTCCAAATGGCATGGTTCCTTTCAGGGTGGCAGGGTGAGTCCTATGGTGTTCCTCACTGTCCCCAATCTCTGAGGCTTTGGATCCAGGCCGTCGGGGACAGACCTCTCAGGACAGAATCTAGGCTTAAGAGTTTGTGCCTATGGGCATGGCTGCACTGATCTGAAAGCACTGTGGCGAGGATCACAGGGGTCTGAGTTGAGAGCATGGTTCAGGATCAGTATCAAGGTCTGGGTTTGTGTCCAGGGGACCGCTGAATGTGGGGGTGGTCTCAGATGTCCAAGACGATTTCCCCTACTCTGAATCCTTTCCAGCATTCCAAATAGCCTGGTTTCCTTCTGGGTGGCAAGCTGAAATCTCTGGGATTTCTCAGGTCTTCCCTTGCCCTTGCAAGGGCAAGATACTTTTTACAGTAAAAGAATTCACCAGATGAGCTGAACAGCAGAAAAGACACAGCTCAGGGGTAAATCAGTGAACAGGAATATCATGCCAAAATCTTCTTTGAGAACACACTACAGAGCAAGGGAAGATAGGAGAGAAAGCTGAGATATAAAGGACAAACCCTCCAACTTTCCAACATCATTCCCTACTTGTTTATTTCCACTGCTGTCAGCTCCTTCCCACTCAAAAATAAGTCACCGGAGCCAGCCTTTTTTCTTCCTGAGTTTGGGGCACTGCAAAGCCCACCAGAGGGGCCAAGGGCACCCCTGTACCTGCTGAGCTGAGCCCATTTGTACCCCAACAGTGAGAAGGTACCAGCCTGGCCCTCTG
Organism: Mustela nivalis; assembly: GCF_964662115.1. Taxonomy (NCBI): domain Eukaryota; kingdom Metazoa; phylum Chordata; class Mammalia; order Carnivora; family Mustelidae; genus Mustela; species Mustela nivalis. The sequence continues at coordinate 899,708 of NW_028136378.1, forward strand.
GTGCTCCATGGTCTGAGGCAGTCCTTCCTTCTGGACCCTGCTTTGCTGCTCTTCCTTCCCTAACCCTGGTCTCAAACTAGGGATTGCTCCTGGAGGAGGAACTCAGGGAGATGAGGCTCAGGAGGGCCTCCCTGCCTGGAATCTCCGTGTGAGGAGTGCACAGCCAACCGATTATGCCCAGGGACTTGCAAAATGCAGAGAGGCAGATTTCTTTTCTCTCTTTCTCTCTCTCTCTCTAGCCTCATACCAACCAGGAGTTCTTAGCACTTTCTTCAGTGACTTCTAGGTGTAGCTTGGCCACTATTTCCACAGCAAGGCCACTTGAGCATGATCAAACACAAGTATAAGCAATTACATTTAAAAAAAAAAAACAATAAGCCAATGCACACAGACCTTTGACAGCAGCACAGGACGCTCAAGGGACCAGAGTCCCTACCTTGGGCAATAGTGGTAGAGGCCGGGTTCTGCCACGCAGGTCCCTAGAGTTTTGGCAGTTGCCACGATTGCAAATCCAGACATGCAGAATCCTGAGGGACAACCTACTAACTGCAAAAGAGCAAAAATTCATCAGGATTCAGAGAGTGGAAATCCATTTGTACTGGAAAAGAAAGAAATAGGCTTGCTGTGAATCCAGCAGGGAGGACAGGCAGAGATAAAGTCTGGTGTATGGGTCACGGAAACTACTGTTTCTCAAGGGTCATGCTGTCTCTGTAAAATGCTATGAGGACTGTCTCTTGGGGGAACTCCTGCTTTCCTACCAGAGACGCCCCCAGATTCTGCTTTGCTAGTCCCATGGATTCCTGGGGATACCCAATTGATAAGCTACGCTGTCCTCATGACAACACTTGCTAATGGACTGAATGTGTGTGTCTTGTCCCATTTCAGATGTTGAAGCCCTGACCCTCAAGGAGTGTCATCAGGAGGTATGGGCTTTGAGAGGTGATGAGGTCATGAGATTGGAACACTTGTGAATGAGATAAAAGCACTTCTGAGAAAAGACCTGAGAGATTGTTCTGCCAGCTGTCATCCATGCAAGGCTACAACAGAAATATGGGCATCTATAGATAATGAAGCAGTCCTTTGCTAGATATCAGATCTCCCAGGATCTTGCTTTTGGACTTCTCAGTCTCTAGAACTGCAAGGAATAGTACATGTTTTGCTGTTTCAGCCACCCAGTCTGTCATCATTTGTTGCAGCAACTTGAACTGAATAAGGCAGAGCCCAAGTCCTGGTTAATCCCTGCTTCTACTCATTTCCCCTCAGAAAGAGCTTCTAATCCAGAACTGACCTCTGCTTTCCATACACGTGCTTCAGACTCCTTCTGTGAGAGCCCAGATTTGTAAAAGACTCCTCCCTCATGGCAACCTGCATTCTGTGACTCCTGAGGAATGTCCTCCCTGACTGTATTGAGTCAATCAATCTGATTTTGATTCTGGAGTCCCAGGATCAAGGACTGCATCACGCTCCCAGCTTCATGGGGAGTCCGCTTCTCCCTCTGACCTTCTCCCCTCTCATGCTCTCTCTCTCTCACTCTCTCTCTCTCAAAGAAATAAATAAAAATCTTTTAAAAATCTGATTTTAACAGACCATAAGCTTGTTCTTGCTGGTCTTTTGAAGATTAGGCATTAGCCCTTCGGAGAAAGTTCTGAATGGCTGCTTCACGAAGGGGTGAACTGTGTCCCCAAAGTCTCTTTTTGCTGCCTTCTAATCACAGATGCTGAGACAAATCCTCCCAGGTGCTGGTTTTTCAAAGCACTTAATGCTTTGGCTTTGAAGTTCCTCACTTGACAGTTCTGCTTTAATCAGTTTGTGACAAAACAGCCAATTGGTGGTGGATGCAAAGTGCACTGATAAAGTTAATATCAGGGAACAATGTTTTGAGTGTCAAGCATGTGCATGTGTGTGCACACACATATCCATGTGCTAAGCATTATGGTACATGTCTGACAAGAACTAAAACATCAAAATGTCAGGATACCCCATTAGCTGATATTTTTATTATTCCTACATCCTAAGCTATTAAAAACAGGGTCAGAGAATAAGAAGTGGCAAAAAGAATCAAGATTTGAGGCAGTTCGATTTCACAGCCAGCCTTGATCAATTGGCATGTACACCTGTGTCTAGTTTCAGCTCTGTGTAACCTTGCCATAACCTTGGATAAGCCATTCATCTCTCAAATTCAGGTTCTTGGTCCAAAGAGGGAAGGGGCATAGGTTGAGTACCTCCAGTGGGACTTCCTGGCAGGCTTGTTCATCCAAGCATTCCTGTTTCAGTTTGAGTAATTGAATCCAGTCTTTGTTTTACCGAAGGCCAAGCTTGTCCAGTGTGTCCATGCCACCAGCCAACAGCATTTGTCCATGCCATGTAACAACTGAGCAACATTCATAGGAATGGGGGGAGGAAAAGATGTCCACAGGTGTTGACAGATGTTCTGCATGGAGGGACAGGAGCTGGGGACATCACCTCTGTTTCTAGTGGCCTTCTCTGTCGAGTTAAAATAAATGGCAATTATTTGCAATGACAGGGATGAAAGTAGAGGGTATTATGCCAAGCGAAATAAGTCAGTCAGAGAAAGACAATTATCATATGATCTCACTCATATGTGGAGTTTAAGAAACAAAACAGAATCATAGGGGAATAAAGAAAAAAAATAAAACAAGATGAAGTCAAAGAGGGAGACAAACCAAAAGAGACTTTAAAAAAAAAAAAGGATTTTTATTTACTTATTTGACAAACAGAGATCACAAGTAGGCAGAGAGGCAGGAAGAGAGAGAGAGGAGGATGCAGACTCCCCAGGGAGCAGAGAGCCTGATGTGGGGCTCGATCCCAGGACCCTGAGATCATAACCTGAGTTGAAGGCAGAGGCTTTTACCCACTGAGCCAGCCAGGTAACCCTCAGAAGAGACTCTTAATCACAGTAAACAAACTGAGGGTTCTTGGAGGGGAGGGGGATGGGTGGATGGGGTAACTGGGTGATGGACATTAAGGAAGGCATGTGATACAGTGAGCACTGGGTGTTATAAAAGACTGATGAATCACTAACCTGTATGTCTGACACTAGTATTATATGTTAATTAATTGTATTTAGATTAAAATTTTCTTTAAAAATAATTTTAAAATAAAATAAATAACAATCAAATAATGATCAGAGTTATCCAGCAGGGAGTATCAGATCTAGATGTCAGTTAAATTGAAGGGGCTTGCCGAAGTTTAGGAGAGTCACGCTAGGTCATTTTCCTCTGTGGGGAAGTCTTCAGGGGCAGTTCCAAAGACAAAGAATATTAATATTTCTCCTTCCCCCATTCCTCCTAGAGCCAAAGATGTTTCCTCCACTCACCCACTGGCCCTGTGTGTAGGTGTTGCTTTCTCTCTACCAATCAAAAAATCAGTGAGTAACTAGAACTTCACCTTTTTCAATATCCCCCTACCCCTGACCTTTTGTCTTTAATGGCCATGGGCAACAGGGACAAAGACATTTTTTAAAAACTTACAGAGATCTATTATGCTCTACTACCTTGGCCCGCATGGGCCATTGCAAAGGGATTCTGTGAACCGTGTACTCAGATGAATGGTCATTATCTTCAAAAAGGCAGGGGCAGTGATAGACACAGGAATCAAAAAAGTAAGAGTTAATGGACCATCAGAATAATGAAGTACCAACACTTTTTTGTCCTTGGCTTGAATCCCCAAGGTCCAGTGTCTCAACAGAATTTTCATTTCGGTCTCATCTGACTCACTTGTCCACCCCTGGGCCAGTTGGAAGTTATACTGAGAACTGGAAATTTTCCTTAGAAGAGAGAAAGAGTATTTGTCAGGTAAAGCAAGGAAATGTCCATTATAGGAAGTTGGGCCTTTTGTCATGGTACTCCATTAGCACCCTCCTGACTGTTAAAGAAAAAAAAAAATTTGTGACACCCATTAAAGACAGTAAGGAAGATTTTATTCAAGAGATGCTACTACGATTGGATTTTATTTTATTTTTTTAAAAGATTTTATTTATTTATCAGAGGGAGAGAGGGGGAGAGAGCAAGCACAGGCAGACAGAATGGCAGGCAGAGGCAGAGGGAGAAGCAGGCTCCCTGCTGAGCAAGGAGCCCGATGTTGGGACTTGATCCCAGGATGCTGGGATCATGACCTGAGCTGAAGGCAGCTGCTTAACCAACTGAGCCACCCAGGCGTCCCCGATTGGATTTTATTTTATAGTATGGGAGAGAAATCTGGCTCAGCTCAGACAAATGGAGATTTACAGCTAAAGAGCATGGTGAGGGTCACTGAATGTAAAATTAAGATGGAACATCAAGGGTAAGGATGAAGGGATTCTGGCTAAACCATCTGGACAGTAATATTGTTGAAGGAAGGCTAGGGTCATAAACTATTGCGATCAGCGGATAAGGAATTTTTTAAAAGACTTATTAATACATTTTAGAGGGAGGGAACAGGGGTAAGGGTAGAGAGAGAGGGAAAGAGAATTTTAATCAGACTCTTCACTGAGCATAGAGCCTGAGGTGAGGCTTAATCTCAGGACCCTGACATCATGACCAGAGCAGAAACCAAGAGTCAAACGTTCAACCAGCTGCATCAACCAGGTGCCCTGGGAATAAGGGATTTGATCAGATATTAAGCGTTATAGATACTGAAGCACCTGGGTGGCTTAGTTGGTTAAATCTCTGGCTTTGGCTTAGGTCATGATCTGATCCCAGGATCAAGCCTGGCATTGGGCTTGCTGCTCAGTGGGGAGTCTGGTTCTCTCTCTCCCTCTGCTATTCCCCCTGCTCAGGCTCTCTCTCTGTCAGAATAAATAAATCTTAAAAAAAAAAAGAGTGGAAAGATACCAGGGGTGAGAGATAAGGAATTTGATCAGATATCAAGAGTAGGATAGGAGATTGCTGAAAAATGACTAAGCAGATTTCTTGCTAAAACTGGGCTAAGTGGGTAGAGCCTGAGGTCAAGGCTGGACAGAAAGAGGACTCAGAGGAACTTGACTCCAGTCTGGTCAAGGAGAAAATCTTCATCATCCATGACCATTGTATTTTCTGCAATCACACATTTTACTAATTCTTTTATCAGACATTCAGTGAACGAGAAACATGGACACAGCAGCAATAATATAACAAATGTAAGCGCTCTAGCAGAGACAAGGCAGTATAGGAATCCACCTCATCAGATTTAGAATATGCATGACTCCATGACTGAATTACTACCACTGCTTGACTGTTGAGATTAAGATGTAGTACAGAGGATCAGAGGGAAGGAAGGGAAATCTGAATGGGAGTCATCAGAAAGGGAGAGAAACCATGAGGCACCTTTAACTATAGGAAACAAACTGAGAGATGCTGCATGGAAGGGAAGTGGGAGACATGGAGTAACTGGGTGATAGGCATTAAGGAGGACACGTGATATGATGAGCACCAAGGGTTATCCACAACTGATGAATTTGAAATCCTCCTCAGACTTCAGCCTCGAGGATTTCTCCAGTCCTTGCTCTCCCACTGTCTTGGTGGGGATCCGCCATGAGTGTTGAACCCAGGAATGAATGAATAATATATACCCCAGATCGCTGGGGCTTTGTCTTGTTTTTCTGAGGTTGGAAAGGCTTGGGAGAGACCCCCTGTATGCAGATACAAAGCTGCATGCAATTGCTTAGATAAACGTGTTCCCCACTTACTTGCTTGGGCATTGAACATTTCGCCCTTAACCTGTGGCTTGAGCAGTTAGGAGGAGACAATCTGGAGGTGAATCAGAAGATGGCTGAATCCACATGGTGGTGGTCTGGGTTTGGGAGATTTTCCTGGAGATTCAAACAAAAGATCTAAGTTCTTCCAGTGGGGAGTGGTAAACATTTTATCGATGGGAGATGGAAAATAAATGGTCTGGTTAACCTTTCCCTCCCCCTCAAAACCCATTATTGGAAAAAACAAAAAGGGAAGTGAAGGGAGAAATCCTCCCACTCCCATCCCCACTCACCTCCATAGCCACCCCCTCTTCCAACAACCTAACAGACAAGGTGCCAAGAAGTGTTAGGTACCAGCAGTGGTCTCAGATCTCATTCACGGATCATGGTGAAAGGCATTCAAAGACATTGTGGGGCACAGGGATCCAATTAAGGGGGACAAGTTTAAGGTTTGCCTGGTCCCCTAAAAATTAATGGCAGTAGAGAAGATGAGCTTTGGGAACTATAGCTTAATGGATACAATGTGTAAAAAGTTTCAGTGAGTCATGGTGGGAAGAGGCCATGAGGGCAGCAAATACAGTCTTAGATGATGTTATTAATAGCACTACAGGCTCTAGATTTCCTTTGGTGGTGTTCTTGGTAAGACCAGCCCGGCCAAAGTGCATACTCAAAACCTGGAACAGAGGGTCTTGGAGATCCCAGCACGTGAGGCATGATGAGAGGGTAAAATGATAGGAGGTGTCCTTTGGAAGGACTGTCTCCTTGACTTTAAAAGGGAGAACCCAAATCTGTAGGTGAAATCTTTTTGGCTACAAAGAGGGCCGAGGCCTCCTAAGGTCAAGGTCTCCTCGTCACTTGCAAAGTTGTCGAAGAACATATTCAGACATTTCAAAGATGTCCTCATGTCCATCGGTTCCCACTCTGGAATTCTATCAATAAGGTGAGAGTTCCTCTAGTTGAAAAAATTTCTAAAAAGACGTCCCTTTCTCATGTAATTTCTGTAACCTCCAGGACACACCCACCTCCCCCTTCCAGCTCTGTAATGAAGCCACAGCTGGTGCCAATTTGTGGAACTCCTTAAAGGCTATTCTCCCTTCTATAGCCCCGGACCAAGTTCCCATGCTCCCTCACCTGATTTCCTGCACTCACCTCCCACCTGGTGTGTTCACACCTGCAAGTGCCTTTTACCAACCCCTTTGCCAAAAGGCAGCCAGAGTGACCTTTCAAAGACCTATCAGTTCCTGGCATTTGTCTCCATAGAAATCTGCACTGATCTTCTAACAAATTCTCAGTCCTCCAAAGGCACCCATAATCCTCCCATCAGTCTCTTCATACCCCTCCAACTGACTGATGCCTGTTCTGCCCCATCTCTCTGCCCTTCAACCACACTGCCTCCCTCTTCCTGTGGAGACCCCTCATGGCGCCTGCCTCCAAGCTCAGGTGATTCCCATTGATGGGAAGACCCTCTACCTCTCCCCCATCTCCCCACTCCAGTTACTCCCACTTATTCGTGAGCTCACAAGCCCCATGGTACACACTCTCCATGCAGCCTGCTCTCTCTTTTCTAGCACTGGCCTCCGTTTCTAGCTGTGGTTGTGTCATGGATGTCCCTCCCCAGCCAGCCTCCAAGCTCTCCTTCCCTTTAGCTCCAACACCTGACACAGTGCCTGGCACGTAGTAAGCCCTGGCTAGCTTCTAAGAGCCTCACTGAGGGACTGAAAGCATTTTAAAAACGTCAGCACGTAGGCTTCATACTGTAGGCAGAAAAAGCTTTGCCTGGATTGACATTTTAGAGACGTATTCGTCAAGTTGGATGTGTTCACTGACTTTACCTTGTAAAATTTAAAAAAAAAAAGGACCTCTGTATCGCTTCGCATCAAACGAAGGCACGTGTATACTATTAGACCACGTTATGAGCTTAATGGAAGGAGACAAGATGTTTGCGCTAAGAAAATATATAAGACTGTTGAGGTCAAGTGGGAGAAAACAGTCCGTTTGTTGGAGCATTGCTAACTTACTCTATCACAGCCACTAATAAAAATCTGACACAGGGTGAGTCAGAATTGTCTGTCAGAGATGAGTTAGATCTGGCTCATGTTCCTACAGACATGAAAGCCAGGAACGAAGAAGGAGGCTTTGAAAGCCTGGGTTAATGAGGCGGTGTGGTTCACTGCGATGAGCTAAGTGTCCAGGGCCACCAGCAGACATGCGGGCCTGTGTCCTTCGTTTGTTCTAGGGTCCCTCTTGCACAATGTGGTGAGGCTGGTGGCCTGGAGCAGCTCAGGACAGGACCCGGTGGCATCTTACCTCTCCCACCCTCATGTGGGCTCCAGTGGGCTCCAGTAGGTCCCAGGGGACAGCCTGCCTTCCTTGCAAAGCCCAGTAGCACTGGGAGCAGAAACTGGGACCAAAGAGTGAGCACCCTGTTTGACAAGCTGGACCAGCCACCTCTTCTTCAGATGCAGGGGGAGCCCTGGCATGCTGACTCCTCCCTTCTCCCTTTCCCCTTTCCTCTCCTCTTCTCTCTTCCCTTCCCCTCTCTCCTTCCCTGGTGGTGCCCTTTCCCAATGCCCACTTCATCCCTTTTCCTTTCTACATGCCTGTCTTCTAGAGTTTCTTCTCTTTCCTCCCCATTACTTCCCTTCATCTGAATCTCCTCTTTGGTCCCTTTGTCCCTGCTCTCTGCACCTCCTCCCCTTCCCTGGCCCCTGTTCAGCTCCATCCTGACTGCAGGCAGAGCTGGACTAACATGCTCACTTGCTAGCTCAGCCACCCTCCAGAGAAGTCACTCTTCGGTGGCCACCTTCCTGACCCCCTGGTCCCTTCTCCACTTCTTCACATATTGCTCTGAAGTCTGAGGAGGACAGAGCGGAGCTGCCACAGAATCAGGCCAGAGGAGAAACCAAAACATGTGTCCACACTGTCCCCCAGCACTGCTGCTCTGAGAGCTTTTGGAGTCCTCAACAGGGTTAGGATTTAGGGGCTTCTTCAGAACCGGGAGTGAAAACAACCATAGGTCAAAAGAAAAGCTATGGCCCCCACACAAAAATAATGATCTCAAATAAAAACTATGTTAACTCTGAAGTCCCAAAGTCAAAGAATTGCCTTAAATCTGTCACAAGAAAGCACCCAAGGCCTCACTCTCTGGGTTCTGGGTGCCCTGGGAATGCAGGCGGCTTTGAACGCGCGTGGGGATGCGGAATGATGGGGGCTAGCCCGCCCGCTTGCAAGTGGGGGGGGGTACCTCGTGCAGCGCTGTCCCCGGCCCGACCCCTTGTGGACGGGGTGCGGCACGGCGTTCGGGGAGGTCCTGGTGCCCTGGGGTTCGCGGGAGGCTAGGCCTGGACATTCCCCCTCCCCCCGCTAGTGGCCCGCGTTTTCTGCTCCAGGTGAGGGCGCGGCGCGGTGTCACTTTACCTGTGAGCAGAGCGTACATGGGAGAAGCCAAGGGGCGGGGAGGGGCAGCAGGCGGGGGGAACCGTACAGCCCAGCCTCGGCCTCGGGCGCTAGCCTGGAGCGCGGGAGTGCAGGGGCGGCGAGCATGGTAGGTCCTGCAGTCCCGACGGGGCCGCAGCACAGCAGCCTGGCGCTGCGCGCCCCTCCTCTGTCAGCCCCTCCACCTCCTCCCAGACTCTCTGCGGCGTCCTCCGCGAGCTCACTTCCCGCCTAGGCAATTAGGAGAGCCCATTCTCCGGGCCGCTCCCACCCCGCCCCCGCCACCCTCCCTCCTGAGTCCTCCGGGAGCTCACTTCCCGCTTTGGAAATTAGCAAAGCCCCTTCTCTGCGCCGCCTCCGCCCTCCTCCCTCCCGAGGCCCGGGCCCCCTCTGTGGTGCGGGGCGAAGCCCTGGCGGGCTGCGAGCATTGCCAGCTCAGGCGCTGCGCAGCCTCCTAGCCTGGCTCCCTGAGCGGGTGTCCGCGCGTGGCCTGGCTGCGAAAAGATCATCAGTCCTAAACACCAGCTGCACTCTTGGGTCAGTTTGCTGGCTTCCAGATTGCGCCCAAAGCCAGGAACCAGCTTCCCCAGCACAGGCCAGGGCTGAGATGCCTGCCCGCAATCTGTCTGAGCAGTCTCCTCTTCTCCAGGCAGTGATGGCACTTGGACCTGGATGTTTGGGTTTTTTGTTTGCTTTTGGTCATTGGTTATTACATGACATCCAGGGTAGGTGCTCCACAAAGGGAGTGAAAACAGGACGCCTGATATATAGGCATATAGCCATTCTAGAAAAATAGCTTGGGGTTCTCTCGGAAAAGGTGCATTGGTCCTTGCACCATGGTTTAATAGAAAAGGGATTATGCACCAAGTTACTTAAATGAGCATAGGTTGAAATCGTTTACTGAGAGTAAATATTTAAAATAGTTATATTTTAACTAAATCTATCATCAATCATAAATCTATTACACAAAGGTTACAGGCAATTTAAATGCAAGAGCACTCTCTTCAGGGTTTTAAATAATCCGTGTCTGTCTTGGCACATGAGAATGCAAAGATAGGAAATGGTTTGTAAAAGATCATATAATAGCTTTTACTGATTCTATTTATTTGACAGACAGAGATCACAAGTACGCAGAGAGGCAGGCAGAGAGAAAGATGGGGAAGCAGGCTCCCCGCCAAACAGAGAGCCTGATGAAAGGCTCGATCCCAGGACCCTGAGATCAGGACCTGAGCCCAAGGCAGAGGCTTAACACGCGGAGCCACCCAGGCGCCCCCAGATGAAATACATTTCTGATTTAGAAACTTCAGATAGAATTTTTTTGTCCATGATGACAACTGAAGAAAATGTGTCATCCCTAAACCTAACCTTAACCCCTAACAACGCTGAAACCTAAGCTGACCTTAAAGCCCAAACTAGAACCCTGAATCCCAAACCTGAAATGGAACCCAATGCCTGTACCTGAGCCCTGGACCCAAGCCCTGAACCACGAACCCAAACCCTAAACCAGACCTCCAAGTCATGAACCCTGAACCCAAATCTCAGCATGAAGCCAAACCCCAAATTTGACCTTGAACTTTATCCCATAAGCCCTGAGTCTTAAAGCCTGAATCATAAACTGAAAGCCCTAAACTATAACTCTGTTCCCTTGTCCTTCACTCTAAATCCTCACCCTAACACTAAACCCAAAGCCTGATCTAGAACTCTGACTAAAACCTGAACCTGAACCCAAATTCAAACCCTTCACCACACTTTGCTTATGCACTTGCCATTGATGGATATTTGCAGTTTCTACCTTTTGATTCTTGTGAACATTGTTTGGGTTGGGGGCTAGGGTTAGGGTCTTGGATTAGGGTAGGGTCCAGGCTTGAGACCAAGTTGAGGTCAGAGTGTGGGTCTGCATCAGGGCCATGTTCAGTGCCACTGTTTGGGTCAAGGACTGTTGTAATTTTACATTGTTTCCAATTCATTGTTCCTTAGCTATTTGGGGGAAGTTGGGGGGGATTGGGCTCCATGCAGCTTGAATTTCCGGAATGAAATGGCATCAGCTGGACCCCAGGAGGGAGCAGGACCTTCCACTGAAGGGTGAGCTCCCACAGTCCTGCACTGCCTTCCACCGCCTGCAGAGGGCGGCAGACCGCAGGTCCCGCCCTGAGCCCAGGCTGCACAGCCACAGCTGGGACCAGAGCCCCGCCTCTTCAGGACCCACTGTGGAGACTTCTGGAGAATGTGGGGCGCCTCCCACCCTGACAGGACAAGCTGAGGAGGGTGTGGCTCTGCAGCCACACTGACCGGACCCGTTGTAGAGGACGCGCCCACACTGGCAGCAGTCCAACCTCCTAAGGACCAGACGCTGGAGGAGGTGAGGAGAAGCCGCCTGAGTGGACTGTCAAGGGGTTCGTGGTCTCAGGACCCCACAGAGGAAGGGCGCCCTGTGTAGACACTGGGACTTCCGTCGTTTTGTGTGAGGAGACGTGGCCTCCTGCTGTGCTGTGTGCGGGGCTGTGGGGTCCCCCCTTTCTGGGCTCGGGTGCTCCTCGGTCCTTGTCTGTGTTTGTGTGCTCGCGGATTCGGTTCCTGGAGCTCCTCAGATGGTCTGCAGTCAGGGAGCGTCCGCCTGCTTCGGTGCTTGTGCTCCCCCCACCTCAGCCCTGCGGGGTCCTTCCCGTGTCCACACCCAATCCAGGCTTGCGACGAGTCTGGAAATTCAGGACCCAGAGTGAGGACTCTGTAGACGGTTTTGGGGAGAGGAGCATTTTCCCAGTGTGGGTTCTTCCCTGAGCACAGTGCCTCCCCATCTCCGTGTGTCCCCCTCCCTGTCTGTCGTCATTGTTGCAGGGCTGTCAGAGGACAGGTCTGTCACCTTCTTGGTTCAGGGGCCTCCCGGGTATCTTGCTGTCTTGGATGCAGGTGTAAATGAGATCGTTCTCCGTAGTCTCTTTCTGATGGTTCCTTCCGAGCACGTAGGAGTGCCACTAATTTGTGCATATTGATTTTGTTCCTTGCAAGTTCTTGAATTTATTAGTTCAATTTGCCTTAAACTCTATCTGCCAGTTATTTGACCAGCAGCATGGGTTTATTTGGGAAGAGCAGAGAATGGCAGTCTGGGCTGAGCAAGCTACGGTCCCATCACAGGCAAGTGCGAGAAACAAAGGAGAGGAACATTATTTCATGGAGGAGGAAGAAGTTGGGAAGGGTGCTTGAAGGAAAGTCCCCTGGAGAAAGGCAGGGTGATGGAGAATTCTCACCAGCTGAGCTGCAAAGGTCCTACAAAAAGTCAGGAGATGAACCTCCGGCTGCCCCTGTGGGGCCTGAAGTTGGTGAGTCTCTCCTGTGGGGGATTGCAATGTGGGGTCTGTCATGGGCACTGAGCACCAGGCGTCCCCTTCCAGCCTCCCCATCTGGCATCCCCAGTCCACTTTACTGGGGCTTCCCTTCCTGCTTTTGCACAGTTCTAACCAGCTTGTGCTGGAACGTTGTGGAAAACTGAAATTCCAACTCCACTGCTTCTACTGCACCTGAGATACAGGGGCCCATGATTTAATCCTCCCACGAGTCTCTTGCTAACATGTGTCCTCTCCATGTTGGGTGACCTGGATCTGGGAGGGCTTGGCCTCCATCCCAAAGTCTGATGTTCTCTCTGCTTCCGTGTCGTCGTGCTAACATGGATGTTTGAAAGGGTCATTTCCTCTGCGGTGATTTCAAAGTGCAGTCAGCTTGTTATAGCAGCACAAATACGTGCTGTCTCCACACTCAGATTCCCCAGCCATCATTTCTTTACCACGTTTGCCACTTTACACGGGATGCTTCAGTGTGTTTGATCCCACACCAGGACAATGTCCTGTAGAACCACCACATAACCTGAAATGAGGAGATCATTACAGAACCCATCCAAGGGTTAGTGTTAGGGACCAGGGACATGGCAGGACTGACCTGAAGACCCCATGGAGAGGGTCTGAGTTGACAGTGTAGGTGAGGGTGAGTGTCTGGCTCTGGCTTTGTGTCCAGGAGTCAGCTCTGTGCGGGTGTGTCCTCAGCTGGGAATGCGGATTCCTGCTCCTCTGAATCCTTTCCGGAGTTCCAAATGGCACAGTTTCCTTCTGGGCGGCAGGCTGAGTCCTCTGGGATTGCCCAGGTGTCCCCAAATTGTAGGGCACCTACTGCAAGGATTTTGGGGTCAGAAATCTGAGAACCAAACCAAAGGTTATGGTTAGGGCCAACCACATGGCAGGCCCGATCTGCCAGCACTCTGTCCATCTTTCTGGGGGAGCGGGCAGTCGAGGGATTTGTTCAGGGTGAGTGTCAAGCTCCAGGTTTGCATCCAGGGGCCTGCTGAATATGGGGGTGTCCAGAGGTAGGAATGCAGATTTCAGTTCCTCTGAATCCTTTCTGGAGTTCCAAATGGCATGGTTCCTTTCAGGGTGGCAGGGTGAGTCCTATGGTGTTCCTCACTGTCCCCAATCTCTGAGGCTTTGGATCCAGGCCGTCGGGGACAGACCTCTCAGGACAGAATCTAGGCTTAAGAGTTTGTGCCTATGGGCATGGCTGCACTGATCTGAAAGCACTGTGGCGAGGATCACAGGGGTCTGAGTTGAGAGCATGGTTCAGGATCAGTATCAAGGTCTGGGTTTGTGTCCAGGGGACCGCTGAATGTGGGGGTGGTCTCAGATGTCCAAGACGATTTCCCCTACTCTGAATCCTTTCCAGCATTCCAAATAGCCTGGTTTCCTTCTGGGTGGCAAGCTGAAATCTCTGGGATTTCTCAGGTCTTCCCTTGCCCTTGCAAGGGCAAGATACTTTTTACAGTAAAAGAATTCACCAGATGAGCTGAACAGCAGAAAAGACACAGCTCAGGGGTAAATCAGTGAACAGGAATATCATGCCAAAATCTTCTTTGAGAACACACTACAGAGCAAGGGAAGATAGGAGAGAAAGCTGAGATATAAAGGACAAACCCTCCAACTTTCCAACATCATTCCCTACTTGTTTATTTCCACTGCTGTCAGCTCCTTCCCACTCAAAAATAAGTCACCGGAGCCAGCCTTTTTTCTTCCTGAGTTTGGGGCACTGCAAAGCCCACCAGAGGGGCCAAGGGCACCCCTGTACCTGCTGAGCTGAGCCCATTTGTACCCCAACAGTGAGAAGGTACCAGCCTGGCCCTCTGGTGCTCCATGGTCTGAGGCAGTCCTTCCTTCTGGACCCTGCTTTGCTGCTCTTCCTTCCCTAACCCTGGTCTCAAACTAGGGATTGCTCCTGGAGGAGGAACTCAGGGAGATGAGGCTCAGGAGGGCCTCCCTGCCTGGAATCTCCGTGTGAGGAGTGCACAGCCAACCGATTATGCCCAGGGACTTGCAAAATGCAGAGAGGCAGATTTCTTTTCTCTCTTTCTCTCTCTCTCTCTAGCCTCATACCAACCAGGAGTTCTTAGCACTTTCTTCAGTGACTTCTAGGTGTAGCTTGGCCACTATTTCCACAGCAAGGCCACTTGAGCATGATCAAACACAAGTATAAGCAATTACATTTAAAAAAAAAACAATAAGCCAATGCACACAGACCTTTGACAGCAGCACAGGACGCTCAAGGGACCAGAGTCCCTACCTTGGGCAATAGTGGTAGAGGCCGGGTTCTGCCACGCAGGTCCCTAGATTTTTGGCAGTTGCCACGATTGCAAATCCAGACATGCAGAATCCTGAGGGACAACCTACTAACTGCAAAAGAGCAAAAATTCATCAGGATTCAGAGAGTGGAAATCCATTTGTACTGGAAAAGAAAGAAATAGGCTTGCTGTGAATCCAGCAGGGAGGACAGGCAGAGATAAAGTCTGGTGTATGGGTCACGGAAACTACTGTTTCTCAAGGGTCATGCTGTCTCTGTAAAATGCTATGAGGACTGTCTCTTGGGGGAACTCCTGCTTTCCTACCAGAGACGCCCCCAGATTCTGCTTTGCTAGTCCCATGGATTCCTGGGGATACCCAATTGATAAGCTACGCTGTCCTCATGACAACACTTGCTAATGGACTGAATGTGTGTGTCTTGTCCCATTTCAGATGTTGAAGCCCTGACCCTCAAGGAGTGTCATCAGGAGGTATGGGCTTTGAGAGGTGATGAGGTCATGAGATTGGAACACTTGTGAATGAGATAAAAGCACTTCTGAGAAAAGACCTGAGAGATTGTTCTGCCAGCTGTCATCCATGCAAGGCTACAACAGAAATATGGGCATCTATAGATAATGAAGCAGTCCTTTGCTAGATATCAGATCTCCCAGGATCTTGCTTTTGGACTTCTCAGTCTCTAGAACTGCAAGGAATAGTACATGTTTTGCTGTTTCAGCCACCCAGTCTGTCATCATTTGTTGCAGCAACTTGAACTGAATAAGGCAGAGCCCAAGTCCTGGTTAATCCCTGCTTCTACTCATTTCCCCTCAGAAAGAGCTTCTAATCCAGAACTGACCTCTGCTTTCCATACACGTGCTTCAGACTCCTTCTGTGAGAGCCCAGATTTGTAAAAGACTCCTCCCTCATGGCAACCTGCATTCTGTGACTCCTGAGGAATGTCCTCCCTGACTGTATTGAGTCAATCAATCTGATTTTGATTCTGGAGTCCCAGGATCAAGGACTGCATCACGCTCCCAGCTTCATGGGGAGTCCGCTTCTCCCTCTGACCTTCTCCCCTCTCATGCTCTCTCTCTCTCACTCTCTCTCTCTCAAAGAAATAAATAAAAATCTTTTAAAAATCTGATTTTAACAGACCATAAGCTTGTTCTTGCTGGTCTTTGGAAGATTAGGCATTAGCCCTTCGGAGAAAGTTCTGAATGGCTGCTTCACGAAGGGGTGAACTGTGTCCCCAAAGTCTCTGCCTTCTAATCACAGATGCTGAGACAAATCCTCCCAGGTGCTGGTTTTTCAAAGCACTTAATGCTTTGGCTTTGAAGTTCCTCACTTGACAGTTCTGCTTTAATCAGTTTGTGACAAAACAGCCAATTGGTGGTGGATGCAAAGTGCACTGATAAAGTTAATATCAGGGAACAATGTTTTGAGTGTCAAGCATGTGCATGTGTGTGCACACACATATCCATGTGCTAAGCATTATGGTACATGTCTGACAAGAACTAAAACATCAAAATGTCAGGATACCCCATTAGCTGATATTTTTATTATTCCTACATCCTAAGCTATTAAAAACAGGGTCAGAGAATAAGAAGTGGCAAAAAGAATCAAGATTTGAGGCAGTTCGATTTCACAGCCAGCCTTGATCAATTGGCATGTACACCTGTGTCTAGTTTCAGCTCTGTGTAACCTTGCCATAACCTTGGATAAGCCATTCATCTCTCAAATTCAGGTTCTTGGTCCAAAGAGGGAAGGGGCATAGGTTGAGTACCTCCAGTGGGACTTCCTGGCAGGCTTGTTCATCCAAGCATTCCTGTTTCAGTTTGAGTAATTGAATCCAGTCTTTGTTTTACCGAAGGCCAAGCTTGTCCAGTGTGTCCATGCCACCAGCCAACAGCATTTGTCCATGCCATGTAACAACTGAGTAACATTCATAGGAATGGGGGGAGGAAAAGATGTCCACAGGTGTTGACAGATGTTCTGCATGGAGGGACAGGAGCTGGGGACATCACCTCTGTTTCTAGTGGCCTTCTCTGTCGAGTTAAAATAAATGGCAATTATTTGCAATGACAGGGATGAAAGTAGAGGGTATTATGCCAAGTGAAATAAGTCAGTCAGAGAAAGACAATTATCATATGATCTCACTCATATGTGGAGTTTAAGAAACAAAACAGAATCATAGGGGAATAAAGAAAAAAAATAAAACAAGATGAAGTCAAAGAGGGAGACAAACCAAAAGAGACTTTAAAAAAAAAAAAGGATTTTTATTTACTTATTTGACAAACAGAGATCACAAGTAGGCAGAGAGGCAGGAAGAGAGAGAGAGGAGGATGCAGACTCCCCAGGGAGCAGAGAGCCTGATGTGGGGCTCGATCCCAGGACCCTGAGATCATAACCTGAGTTGAAGGCAGAGGCTTTAACCCACTGAGCCAGCCAGGTAACCCTCAGAAGAGACTCTTAATCACAGTAAACAAACTGAGGGTTCTTGGAGGGGAGGGGGATGGGTGGATGGGGTAACTGGGTGATGGACATTAAGGAAGGCATGTGATACAGTGAGCACTGGGTGTTATAAAAGACTGATGAATCACTAACCTGTATGTCTGACACTAGTATTATATGTTAATTAATTGTATTTAGATTAAAATTTTCTTTAAAAATAATTTTAAAATAAAATAAATAACAATCAAATAATGATCAGAGTTATCCAGCAGGGAGTATCAGATCTAGATGTCAGTTAAATTGAAGGGGCTTGCCGAAGTTTAGGAGAGTCACGCTAGGTCATTTTCCTCTGTGGGGAAGTCTTCAGGGGCAGTTCCAAAGACAAAGAATATTAATATTTCTCCTTCCCCCATTCCTCCTAGAGCCAAAGATGTTTCCTCCACTCACCCACTGGCCCTGTGTGTAGGTGTTGCTTTCTCTCTACCAATCAAAAAATCAGTGAGTAACTAGAACTTCACCTTTTCCAATATCCCCCTACCCCTGACCTTTTGTCTTTAATGGCCATGGGCAACAGGGACAAAGACATTTTTTAAAAACTTACAGAGATCTATTATGCTCTACTACCTTGGCCCGCATGGGCCATTGCAAAGGGATTCTGTGAACCGTGTACTCAGATGAATGGTCATTATCTTCAAAAAGGCAGGGGCAGTGATAGACACAGGAATCAAAAAAGTAAGAGTTAATGGACCATCAGAATAATGAAGTACCAACACTTTTTTGTCCTTGGCTTGAATCCCCAAGGTCCAGTGTCTCAACAGAATTTTCATTTCGGTCTCATCTGACTCACTTGTCCACCCCTGGGCCAGTTGGAAGTTATACTGAGAACTGGAAATTTTCCTTAGAAGAGAGAAAGAGTATTTGTCAGGTAAAGCAAGGAAATGTCCATTATAGGAAGTTGGGCCTTTTGTCATGGTACTCCATTAGCACCCTCCTGACTGTTAAAGAAAAAAAAAAAATTTGTGACACCCATTAAAGACAGTAAGGAAGATTTTATTCAAGAGATGCTACTACGATTGGATTTTATTTTATTTTTTTTAAAAGATTTTATTTATTTATCAGAGGGAGAGAGGGGGAGAGAGCAAGCACAGGCAGACAGAATGGCAGGCAGAGGCAGAGGGAGAAGCAGGCTCCCTGCTGAGCAAGGAGCCCGATGTTGGGACTTGATCCCAGGATGCTGGGATCATGACCTGAGCTGAAGGCAGCTGCTTAACCAACTGAGCCACCCAGGCGTCCCCGATTGGATTTTATTTTATAGTATGGGAGAGAAATCTGGCTCAGCTCAGACAAATGGAGATTTACAGCTAAAGAGCATGGTGAGGGTCACTGAATGTAAAATTAAGATGGAACATCAAGGGTAAGGATGAAGGGATTCTGGCTAAACCATCTGGACAGTAATATTGTTGAAGGAAGGCTAGGGTCATAAACTATTGCGATCAGCGGATAAGGAATTTTTTAAAAGACTTATTAATACATTTTAGAGGGAGGGAACAGGGGTAAGGGTAGAGAGAGAGGGAAAGAGAATTTTAATCAGACTCTTCACTGAGCATAGAGCCTGAGGTGAGGCTTAATCTCAGGACCCTGACATCATGACCAGAGCAGAAACCAAGAGTCAAACGTTCAACCAGCTGCATCAACCAGGTGCCCTGGGAATAAGGGATTTGATCAGATATTAAGCGTTATAGATACTGAAGCACCTGGGTGGCTTAGTTGGTTAAATCTCTGGCTTTGGCTTAGGTCATGATCTGATCCCAGGATCAAGCCTGGCATTGGGCTTGCTGCTCAGTGGGGAGTCTGGTTCTCTCTCTCCCTCTGCTATTCCCCCTGCTCAGGCTCTCTCTCTGTCAGAATAAATAAATCTTAAAAAAAAAAAGAGTGGAAAGATACCAGGGGTGAGAGATAAGGAATTTGATCAGATATCAAGAGTAGGATAGGAGATTGCTGAAAAATGACTAAGCAGATTTCTTGCTAAAACTGGGCTAAGTGGGTAGAGCCTGAGGTCAAGGCTGGACAGAAAGAGGACTCAGAGGAACTTGACTCCAGTCTGGTCAAGGAGAAAATCTTCATCATCCATGACCATTGTATTTTCTGCAATCACACATTTTACTAATTCTTTTATCAGACATTCAGTGAACGAGAAACATGGACACAGCAGCAATAATATAACAAATGTAAGCGCTCTAGCAGAGACAAGGCAGTATAGGAATCCACCTCATCAGATTTAGAATATGCATGACTCCATGACTGAATTACTACCACTGCTTGACTGTTGAGATTAAGATGTAGTACAGAGGATCAGAGGGAAGGAAGGGAAATCTGAATGGGAGTCATCAGAAAGGGAGAGAAACCATGAGGCACCTTTAACTATAGGAAACAAACTGAGAGATGCTGCATGGAAGGGAAGTGGGAGACATGGAGTAACTGGGTGATAGGCATTAAGGAGGACACGTGATATGATGAGCACCAAGGGTTATCCACAACTGATGAATTTGAAATCCTCCTCAGACTTCAGCCTCGAGGATTTCTCCAGTCCTTGCTCTCCCACTGTCTTGGTGGGGATCCGCCATGAGTGTTGAACCCAGGAATGAATGAATAATATATACCCCAGATCGCTGGGGCTTTGTCTTGTTTTTCTGAGGTTGGAAAGGCTTGGGAGAGACCCCCTGTATGCAGATACAAAGCTGCATGCAATTGCTTAGATAAACGTGTTCCCCACTTACTTGCTTGGGCATTGAACATTTCGCCCTTAACCTGTGGCTTGAGCAGTTAGGAGGAGACAATCTGGAGGTGAATCAGAAGATGGCTGAATCCACATGGTGGTGGTCTGGGTTTGGGAGATTTTCCTGGAGATTCAAACAAAAGATCTAAGTTCTTCCAGTGGGGAGTGGTAAACATTTTATCGATGGGAGATGGAAAATAAATGGTCTGGTTAACCTTTCCCTCCCCCTCAAAACCCATTATTGGAAAAAACAAAAAGGGAAGTGAAGGGAGAAATCCTCCCACTCCCATCCCCACTCACCTCCATAGCCACCCCCTCTTCCAACAACCTAACAGACAAGGTGCCAAGAAGTGTTAGGTACCAGCAGTGGTCTCAGATCTCATTCACGGATCATGGTGAAAGGCATTCAAAGACATTGTGGGGCACAGGGATCCAATTAAGGGGGACAAGTTTAAGGTTTGCCTGGTCCCCTAAAAATTAATGGCAGTAGAGAAGATGAGCTTTGGGAACTATAGCTTAATGGATACAATGTGTAAAAAGTTTCAGTGAGTCATGGTGGGAAGAGGCCATGAGGGCAGCAAATACAGTCTTAGATGATGTTATTAATAGCACTACAGGCTCTAGATTTCCTTTGGTGGTGTTCTTGGTAAGACCAGCCCGGCCAAAGTGCATACTCAAAACCTGGAACAGAGGGTCTTGGAGATCCCAGCACGTGAGGCATGATGAGAGGGTAAAATGATAGGAGGTGTCCTTTGGAAGGACTGTCTCCTTGACTTTAAAAGGGAGAACCCAAATCTGTAGGTGAAATCTTTTTGGCTACAAAGAGGGCCGAGGCCTCCTAAGGTCAAGGTCTCCTCGTCACTTGCAAAGTTGTCGAAGAACATATTCAGACATTTCAAAGATGTCCTCATGTCCATCGGTTCCCACTCTGGAATTCTATCAATAAGGTGAGAGTTCCTCTAGTTGAAAAAATTTCTAAAAAGACGTCCCTTTCTCATGTAATTTCTGTAACCTCCAGGACACACCCACCTCCCCCTTCCAGCTCTGTAATGAAGCCACAGCTGGTGCCAATTTGTGGAACTCCTTAAAGGCTATTCTCCCTTCTATAGCCCCGGACCAAGTTCCCATGCTCCCTCACCTGATTTCCTGCACTCACCTCCCACCTGGTGTGTTCACACCTGCAAGTGCCTTTTACCAACCCCTTTGCCAAAAGGCAGCCAGAGTGACCTTTCAAAGACCTATCAGTTCCTGGCATTTGTCTCCATAGAAATCTGCACTGATCTTCTAACAAATTCTCAGTCCTCCAAAGGCACCCATAATCCTCCCATCAGTCTCTTCATACCCCTCCAACTGACTGATGCCTGTTCTGCCCCATCTCTCTGCCCTTCAACCACACTGCCTCCCTCTTCCTGTGGAGACCCCTCATGGCGCCTGCCTCCAAGCTCAGGTGATTCCCATTGATGGGAAGACCCTCTACCTCTCCCCCATCTCCCCACTCCAGTTACTCCCACTTATTCGTGAGCTCACAAGCCCCATGGTACACACTCTCCATGCAGCCTGCTCTCTCTTTTCTAGCACTGGCCTCCGTTTCTAGCTGTGGTTGTGTCATGGATGTCCCTCCCCAGCCAGCCTCCAAGCTCTCCTTCCCTTTAGCTCCAACACCTGACACAGTGCCTGGCACGTAGTAAGCCCTGGCTAGCTTCTAAGAGCCTCACTGAGGGACTGAAAGCATTTTAAAAACGTCAGCACGTAGGCTTCATACTGTAGGCAGAAAAAGCTTTGCCTGGATTGACATTTTAGAGACGTATTCGTCAAGTTGGATGTGTTCACTGACTTTACCTTGTAAAATTTAAAAAAAAAAAGGACCTCTGTATCGCTTCGCATCAAACGAAGGCACGTGTATACTATTAGACCACGTTATGAGCTTAATGGAAGGAGACAAGATGTTTGCGCTAAGAAAATATATAAGACTGTTGAGGTCAAGTGGGAGGAAACAGTCCGTTTGTTGGAGCATTGCTAACTTACTCTATCACAGCCACTAATAAAAATCTGACACAAGGTGAGTCAGAATTGTCTGTCAGAGATGAGTTAGATCTGGCTCATGTTCCTACAGACATGAAAGCCAGGAACGAAGAAGGAGGCTTTGAAAGCCTGGGTTAATGAGGCGGTGTGGTTCACTGCGATGAGCTAAGTGTCCAGGGCCACCAGCAGACATGCGGGCCTGTGTCCTTCGTTTGTTCTAGGGTCCCTCTTGCACAATGTGGTGAGGCTGGTGGCCTGGAGCAGCTCAGGACAGGACCCGGTGGCATCTTACCTCTCCCACCCTCATGTGGGCTCCAGTGGGCTCCAGTAGGTCCCAGGGGACAGCCTGCCTTCCTTGCAAAGCCCAGTAGCACTGGGAGCAGAAACTGGGACCAAAGAGTGAGCACCCTGTTTGACAAGCTGGACCAGCCACCTCTTCTTCAGATGCAGGGGGAGCCCTGGCATGCTGACTCCTCCCTTCTCCCTTTCCCCTTTCCTCTCTTCTTCTCTCTTCCCTTCCCCTCTCTCCTTCCCTGGTGGTGCCCTTTCCCAATGCCCACTTCATCCCTTTTCCTTTCTACATGCCTGTCTTCTAGAGTTTCTTCTCTTTCCTCCCCATTACTTCCCTTCATCTGAATCTCCTCTTTGGTCCCTTTGTCCCTGCTCTCTGCACCTCCTCCCCTTCCCTGGCCCCTGTTCAGCTCCATCCTGACTGCAGGCAGAGCTGGACTAACATGCTCACTTGCTAGCTCAGCCACCCTCCAGAGAAGTCACTCTTCGGTGGCCACCTTCCTGACCCCCTGGTCCCTTCTCCACTTCTTCACATATTGCTCTGAAGTCTGAGGAGGACAGAGCGGAGCTGCCACAGAATCAGGCCAGAGGAGAAACCAAAACATGTGTCCACACTGTCCCCCAGCACTGCTGCTCTGAGAGCTTTTGGAGTCCTCAACAGGGTTAGGATTTAGGGGCTTCTTCAGAACCGGGAGTGAAAACAACCATAGGTCAAAAGAAAAGCTATGGCCCCCACACAAAAATAATGATCTCAAATAAAAACTATGTTAACTCTGAAGTCCCAAAGTCAAAGAATTGCCTTAAATCTGTCACAAGAAAGCACCCAAGGCCTCACTCTCTGGGTTCTGGGTGCCCTGGGAATGCAGGCGGCTTTGAACGCGCGTGGGGATGCGGAATGATGGGGGCTAGCCCGCCCGCTTGCAAGTGGGGGGGGGTACCTCGTGCAGCGCTGTCCCCGGCCCGACCCCTTGTGGACGGGGTGCGGCACGGCGTTCGGGGAGGTCCTGGTGCCCTGGGGTTCGCGGGAGGCTAGGCCTGGACATTCCCCCTCCCCCCGCTAGTGGCCCGCGTTTTCTGCTCCAGGTGAGGGCGCGGCGCGGTGTCACTTTACCTGTGAGCAGAGCGTACATGGGAGAAGCCAAGGGGCGGGGAGGGGCAGCAGGCGGGGGGAACCGTACAGCCCAGCCTCGGCCTCGGGCGCTAGCCTGGAGCGCGGGAGTGCAGGGGCGGCGAGCATGGTAGGTCCTGCAGTCCCGACGGGGCCGCAGCACAGCAGCCTGGCGCTGCGCGCCCCTCCTCTGTCAGCCCCTCCACCTCCTCCCAGACTCTCTGCGGCGTCCTCCGCGAGCTCACTTCCCGCCTAGGCAATTAGGAGAGCCCATTCTCCGGGCCGCTCCCGCCCCGCCCCCGCCACCCTCCCTCCTGAGTCCTCCGGGAGCTCACTTCCCGCTTTGGAAATTAGCAAAGCCCCTTCTCTGCGCCGCCTCCGCCCTCCTCCCTCCCGAGGCCCGGGCCCCCTCTGTGGTGTGGGGCGAAGCCCTGGCGGGCTGCGAGCATTGCCAGCTCAGGCGCTGCGCAGCCTCCTAGCCTGGCTCCCTGAGCGGGTGTCCGCGCGTGGCCTGGCTGCGAAAAGATCATCAGTCCTAAACACCAGCTGCACTCTTGGGTCAGTTTGCTGGCTTCCAGATTGCGCCCAAAGCCAGGAACCAGCTTCCCCAGCACAGGCCAGGGCTGAGATGCCTGCCCGCAATCTGTCTGAGCAGTCTCCTCTTCTCCAGGCAGTGATGGCACTTGGACCTGGATGTTTGGGTTTTTTGTTTGCTTTTGGTCATTGGTTATTACATGACATCCAGGGTAGGTGCTCCACAAAGGGAGTGAAAACAGGACGCCTGATATATAGGCATATAGCCATTCTAGAAAAATAGCTTGGGGTTCTCTCGGAAAAGGTGCATTGGTCCTTGCACCATGGTTTAATAGAAAAGGGATTATGCACCAAGTTACTTAAATGAGCATAGGTTGAAATCGTTTACTGAGAGTAAATATTTAAAATAGTTATATTTTAACTAAATCTATCATCAATCATAAATCTATTACACGAAGGTTACAGGCAATTTAAATGCAAGAGCACTCTCTTCAGGGTTTTAAATAATCCGTGTCTGTCTTGGCACATGAGAATGCAAAGATAGGAAATGGTTTGTAAAAGATCATATAATAGCTTTTACTGATTCTATTTATTTGACAGACAGAGATCACAAGTACGCAGAGAGGCAGGCAGAGAGAAAGATGGGGAAGCAGGCTCCCCGCCAAACAGAGAGCCTGATGAAAGGCTCGATCCCAGGACCCTGAGATCAGGACCTGAGCCCAAGGCAGAGGCTTAACACGCGGAGCCACCCAGGCGCCCCCAGATGAAATACATTTCTGATTTAGAAACTTCAGATAGAATTTTTTTGTCCATGATGACAACTGAAGAAAATGTGTCATCCCTAAACCTAACCTTAACCCCTAACAACGCTGAAACCTAAGCTGACCTTAAAGCCCAAACTAGAACCCTGAATCCCAAACCTGAAATGGAACCCAATGCCTGTACCTGAGCCCTGGACCCAAGCCCTGAACCACGAACCCAAACCCTAAACCAGACCTCCAAGTCATGAACCCTGAACCCAAATCTCAGCATGAAGCCAAACCCCAAATTTGACCTTGAACTTTATCCCATAAGCCCTGAGTCTTAAAGCCTGAATCATAAACTGAAAGCCCTAAACTATAACTCTGTTCCCTTGTCCTTCACTCTAAATCCTCACCCTAACACTAAACCCAAAGCCTGATCTAGAACTCTGACTAAAACCTGAACCTGAACCCAAATTCAAACCCTTCACCACACTTTGCTTATGCACTTGCCATTGATGGATATTTGCAGTTTCTACCTTTTGATTCTTGTGAACATTGTTTGGGTTGGGGGCTAGGGTTAGGGTCTTGGATTAGGGTAGGGTCCAGGCTTGAGACCAAGTTGAGGTCAGAGTGTGGGTCTGCATCAGGGCCATGTTCAGTGCCACTGTTTGGGTCAAGGACTGTTGTAATTTTACATTGTTTCCAATTCATTGTTCCTTAGCTATTTGGGGGAAGTTGGGGGGGATTGGGCTCCATGCAGCTTGAATTTCCGGAATGAAATGGCATCAGCTGGACCCCAGGAGGGAGCAGGACCTTCCACTGAAGGGTGAGCTCCCACAGTCCTGCACTGCCTTCCACCGCCTGCAGAGGGCGGCAGACCGCAGGTCCCGCCCTGAGCCCAGGCTGCACAGCCACAGCTGGGACCAGAGCCCCGCCTCTTCAGGACCCACTGTGGAGACTTCTGGAGAATGTGGGGCGCCTCCCACCCTGACAGGACAAGCTGAGGAGGGTGTGGCTCTGCAGCCACACTGACCGGACCCGTTGTAGAGGACGCGCCCACACTGGCAGCAGTCCAACCTCCTAAGGACCAGACGCTGGAGGAGGTGAGGAGAAGCCGCCTGAGTGGACTGTCAAGGGGTTCGTGGTCTCAGGACCCCACAGAGGAAGGGCGCCCTGTGTAGACACTGGGACTTCCGTCGTTTTGTGTGAGGAGACGTGGCCTCCTGCTGTGCTGTGTGCGGGGCTGTGGGGTCCCCCCTTTCTGGGCTCGGGTGCTCCTCGGTCCTTGTCTGTGTTTGTGTGCTCGCGGATTCGGTTCCTGGAGCTCCTCAGATGGTCTGCAGTCAGGGAGCGTCCGCCTGCTTCGGTGCTTGTGCTCCCCCCACCTCAGCCCTGCGGGGTCCTTCCCGTGTCCACACCCAATCCAGGCTTGCGACGAGTCTGGAAATTCAGGACCCAGAGTGAGGACTCTGTAGACGGTTTTGGGGAGAGGAGCATTTTCCCAGTGTGGGTTCTTCCCTGAGCACAGTGCCTCCCCATCTCCGTGTGTCCCCCTCCCTGTCTGTCGTCATTGTTGCAGGGCTGTCAGAGGACAGGTCTGTCACCTTCTTGGTTCAGGGGCCTCCCGGGTATCTTGCTGTCTTGGATGCAGGTGTAAATGAGATCGTTCTCCGTAGTCTCTTTCTGATGGTTCCTTCCGAGCACGTAGGAGTGCCACTAATTTGTGCATATTGATTTTGTTCCTTGCAAGTTCTTGAATTTATTAGTTCAATTTGCCTTAAACTCTATCTGCCAGTTATTTGACCAGCAGCATGGGTTTATTTGGGAAGAGCAGAGAATGGCAGTCTGGGCTGAGCAAGCTACGGTCCCATCACAGGCAAGTGCGAGAAACAAAGGAGAGGAACATTATTTCATGGAGGAGGAAGAAGTTGGGAAGGGTGCTTGAAGGAAAGTCCCCTGGAGAAAGGCAGGGTGATGGAGAATTCTCACCAGCTGAGCTGCAAAGGTCCTACAAAAAGTCAGGAGATGAACCTCCGGCTGCCCCTGTGGGGCCTGAAGTTGGTGAGTCTCTCCTGTGGGGGATTGCAATGTGGGGTCTGTCATGGGCACTGAGCACCAGGCGTCCCCTTCCAGCCTCCCCATCTGGCATCCCCAGTCCACTTTACTGGGGCTTCCCTTCCTGCTTTTGCACAGTTCTAACCAGCTTGTGCTGGAACGTTGTGGAAAACTGAAATTCCAACTCCACTGCTTCTACTGCACCTGAGATACAGGGGCCCATGATTTAATCCTCCCACGAGTCTCTTGCTAACATGTGTCCTCTCCATGTTGGGTGACCTGGATCTGGGAGGGCTTGGCCTCCATCCCAAAGTCTGATGTTCTCTCTGCTTCCGTGTCGTCGTGCTAACATGGATGTTTGAAAGGGTCATTTCCTCTGCGGTGATTTCAAAGTGCAGTCAGCTTGTTATAGCAGCACAAATACGTGCTGTCTCCACACTCAGATTCCCCAGCCATCATTTCTTTACCACGTTTGCCACTTTACACGGGATGCTTCAGTGTGTTTGATCCCACACCAGGACAATGTCCTGTAGAACCACCACATAACCTGAAATGAGGAGATCATTACAGAACCCATCCAAGGGTTAGTGTTAGGGACCAGGGACATGGCAGGACTGACCTGAAGACCCCATGGAGAGGGTCTGAGTTGACAGTGTAGGTGAGGGTGAGTGTCTGGCTCTGGCTTTGTGTCCAGGAGTCAGCTCTGTGCGGGTGTGTCCTCAGCTGGGAATGCGGATTCCTGCTCCTCTGAATCCTTTCCGGAGTTCCAAATGGCACAGTTTCCTTCTGGGCGGCAGGCTGAGTCCTCTGGGATTGCCCAGGTGTCCCCAAATTGTAGGGCACCTACTGCAAGGATTTTGGGGTCAGAAATCTGAGAACCAAACCAAAGGTTATGGTTAGGGCCAACCACATGGCAGGCCCGATCTGCCAGCACTCTGTCCATCTTTCTGGGGGAGCGGGCAGTCGAGGGATTTGTTCAGGGTGAGTGTCAAGCTCCAGGTTTGCATCCAGGGGCCTGCTGAATATGGGGGTGTCCAGAGGTAGGAATGCAGATTTCAGTTCCTCTGAATCCTTTCTGGAGTTCCAAATGGCATGGTTCCTTTCAGGGTGGCAGGGTGAGTCCTATGGTGTTCCTCACTGTCCCCAATCTCTGAGGCTTTGGATCCAGGCCGTCGGGGACAGACCTCTCAGGACAGAATCTAGGCTTAAGAGTTTGTGCCTATGGGCATGGCTGCACTGATCTGAAAGCACTGTGGCGAGGATCACAGGGGTCTGAGTTGAGAGCATGGTTCAGGATCAGTATCAAGGTCTGGGTTTGTGTCCAGGGGACCGCTGAATGTGGGGGTGGTCTCAGATGTCCAAGACGATTTCCCCTACTCTGAATCCTTTCCAGCATTCCAAATAGCCTGGTTTCCTTCTGGGTGGCAAGCTGAAATCTCTGGGATTTCTCAGGTCTTCCCTTGCCCTTGCAAGGGCAAGATACTTTTTACAGTAAAAGAATTCACCAGATGAGCTGAACAGCAGAAAAGACACAGCTCAGGGGTAAATCAGTGAACAGGAATATCATGCCAAAATCTTCTTTGAGAACACACTACAGAGCAAGGGAAGATAGGAGAGAAAGCTGAGATATAAAGGACAAACCCTCCAACTTTCCAACATCATTCCCTACTTGTTTATTTCCACTGCTGTCAGCTCCTTCCCACTCAAAAATAAGTCACCGGAGCCAGCCTTTTTTCTTCCTGAGTTTGGGGCACTGCAAAGCCCACCAGAGGGGCCAAGGGCACCCCTGTACCTGCTGAGCTGAGCCCATTTGTACCCCAACAGTGAGAAGGTACCAGCCTGGCCCTCTGGTGCTCCATGGTCTGAGGCAGTCCTTCCTTCTGGACCCTGCTTTGCTGCTCTTCCTTCCCTAACCCTGGTCTCAAACTAGGGATTGCTCCTGGAGGAGGAACTCAGGGAGATGAGGCTCAGGAGGGCCTCCCTGCCTGGAATCTCCGTGTGAGGAGTGCACAGCCAACCGATTATGCCCAGGGACTTGCAAAATGCAGAGAGGCAGATTTCTTTTCTCTCTTTCTCTCTCTCTCTCTAGCCTCATACCAACCAGGAGTTCTTAGCACTTTCTTCAGTGACTTCTAGGTGTAGCTTGGCCACTATTTCCACAGCAAGGCCACTTGAGCATGATCAAACACAAGTATAAGCAATTACATTTAAAAAAAAAAAAACAATAAGCCAATGCACACAGACCTTTGACAGCAGCACAGGACGCTCAAGGGACCAGAGTCCCTACCTTGGGCAATAGTGGTAGAGGCCGGGTTCTGCCACGCAGGTCCCTAGATTTTTGGCAGTTGCCACGATTGCAAATCCAGACATGCAGAATCCTGAGGGACAACCTACTAACTGCAAAAGAGCAAAAATTCATCAGGATTCAGAGAGTGGAAATCCATTTGTACTGGAAAAGAAAGAAATAGGCTTGCTGTGAATCCAGCAGGGAGGACAGGCAGAGATAAAGTCTGGTGTATGGGTCACGGAAACTACTGTTTCTCAAGGGTCATGCTGTCTCTGTAAAATGCTATGAGGACTGTCTCTTGGGGGAACTCCTGCTTTCCTACCAGAGACGCCCCCAGATTCTGCTTTGCTAGTCCCATGGATTCCTGGGGATACCCAATTGATAAGCTACGCTGTCCTCATGACAACACTTGCTAATGGACTGAATGTGTGTGTCTTGTCCCATTTCAGATGTTGAAGCCCTGACCCTCAAGGAGTGTCATCAGGAGGTATGGGCTTTGAGAGGTGATGAGGTCATGAGATTGGAACACTTGTGAATGAGATAAAAGCACTTCTGAGAAAAGACCTGAGAGATTGTTCTGCCAGCTGTCATCCATGCAAGGCTACAACAGAAATATGGGCATCTATAGATAATGAAGCAGTCCTTTGCTAGATATCAGATCTCCCAGGATCTTGCTTTTGGACTTCTCAGTCTCTAGAACTGCAAGGAATAGTACATGTTTTGCTGTTTCAGCCACCCAGTCTGTCATCATTTGTTGCAGCAACTTGAACTGAATAAGGCAGAGCCCAAGTCCTGGTTAATCCCTGCTTCTACTCATTTCCCCTCAGAAAGAGCTTCTAATCCAGAACTGACCTCTGCTTTCCATACACGTGCTTCAGACTCCTTCTGTGAGAGCCCAGATTTGTAAAAGACTCCTCCCTCATGGCAACCTGCATTCTGTGACTCCTGAGGAATGTCCTCCCTGACTGTATTGAGTCAATCAATCTGATTTTGATTCTGGAGTCCCAGGATCAAGGACTGCATCACGCTCCCAGCTTCATGGGGAGTCCGCTTCTCCCTCTGACCTTCTCCCCTCTCATGCTCTCTCTCTCTCACTCTCTCTCTCTCAAAGAAATAAATAAAAATCTTTTAAAAATCTGATTTTAACAGACCATAAGCTTGTTCTTGCTGGTCTTTGGAAGATTAGGCATTAGCCCTTCGGAGAAAGTTCTGAATGGCTGCTTCACGAAGGGGTGAACTGTGTCCCCAAAGTCTCTGCCTTCTAATCACAGATGCTGAGACAAATCCTCCCAGGTGCTGGTTTTTCAAAGCACTTAATGCTTTGGCTTTGAAGTTCCTCACTTGACAGTTCTGCTTTAATCAGTTTGTGACAAAACAGCCAATTGGTGGTGGATGCAAAGTGCACTGATAAAGTTAATATCAGGGAACAATGTTTTGAGTGTCAAGCATGTGCATGTGTGTGCACACACATATCCATGTGCTAAGCATTATGGTACATGTCTGACAAGAACTAAAACATCAAAATGTCAGGATACCCCATTAGCTGATATTTTTATTATTCCTACATCCTAAGCTATTAAAAACAGGGTCAGAGAATAAGAAGTGGCAAAAAGAATCAAGATTTGAGGCAGTTCGATTTCACAGCCAGCCTTGATCAATTGGCATGTACACCTGTGTCTAGTTTCAGCTCTGTGTAACCTTGCCATAACCTTGGATAAGCCATTCATCTCTCAAATTCAGGTTCTTGGTCCAAAGAGGGAAGGGGCATAGGTTGAGTACCTCCAGTGGGACTTCCTGGCAGGCTTGTTCATCCAAGCATTCCTGTTTCAGTTTGAGTAATTGAATCCAGTCTTTGTTTTACCGAAGGCCAAGCTTGTCCAGTGTGTCCATGCCACCAGCCAACAGCATTTGTCCATGCCATGTAACAACTGAGCAACATTCATAGGAATGGGGGGAGGAAAAGATGTCCACAGGTGTTGACAGATGTTCTGCATGGAGGGACAGGAGCTGGGGACATCACCTCTGTTTCTAGTGGCCTTCTCTGTCGAGTTAAAATAAATGGCAATTATTTGCAATGACAGGGATGAAAGTAGAGGGTATTATGCCAAGCGAAATAAGTCAGTCAGAGAAAGACAATTATCATATGATCTCACTCATATGTGGAGTTTAAGAAACAAAACAGAATCATAGGGGAATAAAGAAAAAAAATAAAACAAGATGAAGTCAAAGAGGGAGACAAACCAAAAGAGACTTTAAAAAAAAAAAGGATTTTTATTTACTTATTTGACAAACAGAGATCACAAGTAGGCAGAGAGGCAGGAAGAGAGAGAGAGGAGGATGCAGACTCCCCAGGGAGCAGAGAGCCTGATGTGGGGCTCGATCCCAGGACCCTGAGATCATAACCTGAGTTGAAGGCAGAGGCTTTAACCCACTGAGCCAGCCAGGTAACCCTCAGAAGAGACTCTTAATCACAGTAAACAAACTGAGGGTTCTTGGAGGGGAGGGGGATGGGTGGATGGGGTAACTGGGTGATGGACATTAAGGAAGGCATGTGATACAGTGAGCACTGGGTGTTATAAAAGACTGATGAATCACTAACCTGTATGTCTGACACTAGTATTATATGTTAATTAATTGTATTTAGATTAAAATTTTCTTTAAAAATAATTTTAAAATAAAATAAATAACAATCAAATAATGATCAGAGTTATCCAGCAGGGAGTATCAGATCTAGATGTCAGTTAAATTGAAGGGGCTTGCCGAAGTTTAGGAGAGTCACGCTAGGTCATTTTCCTCTGTGGGGAAGTCTTCAGGGGCAGTTCCAAAGACAAAGAATATTAATATTTCTCCTTCCCCCATTCCTCCTAGAGCCAAAGATGTTTCCTCCACTCACCCACTGGCCCTGTGTGTAGGTGTTGCTTTCTCTCTACCAATCAAAAAATCAGTGAGTAACTAGAACTTCACCTTTTCCAATATCCCCCTACCCCTGACCTTTTGTCTTTAATGGCCATGGGCAACAGGGACAAAGACATTTTTTAAAAACTTACAGAGATCTATTATGCTCTACTACCTTGGCCCGCATGGGCCATTGCAAAGGGATTCTGTGAACCGTGTACTCAGATGAATGGTCATTATCTTCAAAAAGGCAGGGGCAGTGATAGACACAGGAATCAAAAAAGTAAGAGTTAATGGACCATCAGAATAATGAAGTACCAACACTTTTTTGTCCTTGGCTTGAATCCCCAAGGTCCAGTGTCTCAACAGAATTTTCATTTCGGTCTCATCTGACTCACTTGTCCACCCCTGGGCCAGTTGGAAGTTATACTGAGAACTGGAAATTTTCCTTAGAAGAGAGAAAGAGTATTTGTCAGGTAAAGCAAGGAAATGTCCATTATAGGAAGTTGGGCCTTTTGTCATGGTACTCCATTAGCACCCTCCTGACTGTTAAAGAAAAAAAAAAATTTGTGACACCCATTAAAGACAGTAAGGAAGATTTTATTCAAGAGATGCTACTACGATTGGATTTTATTTTATTTTTTTTAAAAGATTTTATTTATTTATCAGAGGGAGAGAGGGGGAGAGAGCAAGCACAGGCAGACAGAATGGCAGGCAGAGGCAGAGGGAGAAGCAGGCTCCCTGCTGAGCAAGGAGCCCGATGTTGGGACTTGATCCCAGGATGCTGGGATCATGACCTGAGCTGAAGGCAGCTGCTTAACCAACTGAGCCACCCAGGCGTCCCCGATTGGATTTTATTTTATAGTATGGGAGAGAAATCTGGCTCAGCTCAGACAAATGGAGATTTACAGCTAAAGAGCATGGTGGGGGTCACTGAATGTAAAATTAAGATGGAACATCAAGGGTAAGGATGAAGGGATTCTGGCTAAACCATCTGGACAGTAATATTGTTGAAGGAAGGCTAGGGTCATAAACTATTGCGATCAGCGGATAAGGAATTTTTTAAAAGACTTATTAATACATTTTAGAGGGAGGGAACAGGGGTAAGGGTAGAGAGAGAGGGAAAGAGAATTTTAATCAGACTCTTCACTGAGCATAGAGCCTGAGGTGAGGCTTAATCTCAGGACCCTGACATCATGACCAGAGCAGAAACCAAGAGTCAAACGTTCAACCAGCTGCATCAACCAGGTGCCCTGGGAATAAGGGATTTGATCAGATATTAAGCGTTATAGATACTGAAGCACCTGGGTGGCTTAGTTGGTTAAATCTCTGGCTTTGGCTTAGGTCATGATCTGATCCCAGGATCAAGCCTGGCATTGGGCTTGCTGCTCAGTGGGGAGTCTGGTTCTCTCTCTCCCTCTGCTATTCCCCCTGCTCAGGCTCTCTCTCTGTCAGAATAAATAAATCTTAAAAAAAAAAAAGAGTGGAAAGATACCAGGGGTGAGAGATAAGGAATTTGATCAGATATCAAGAGTAGGATAGGAGATTGCTGAAAAATGACTAAGCAGATTTCTTGCTAAAACTGGGCTAAGTGGGTAGAGCCTGAGGTCAAGGCTGGACAGAAAGAGGACTCAGAGGAACTTGACTCCAGTCTGGTCAAGGAGAAAATCTTCATCATCCATGACCATTGTATTTTCTGCAATCACACATTTTACTAATTCTTTTATCAGACATTCAGTGAACGAGAAACATGGACACAGCAGCAATAATATAACAAATGTAAGCGCTCTAGCAGAGACAAGGCAGTATAGGAATCCACCTCATCAGATTTAGAATATGCATGACTCCATGACTGAATTACTACCACTGCTTGACTGTTGAGATTAAGATGTAGTACAGAGGATCAGAGGGAAGGAAGGGAAATCTGAATGGGAGTCATCAGAAAGGGAGAGAAACCATGAGGCACCTTTAACTATAAAAAACAAACTGAGAGATGCTGCATGGGAAGGGAAGTGGGAGACATGGAGTAACTGGGTGATAGGCATTAAGGAGGACACGTGATATGATGAGCACCAAGGGTTATCCACAACTGATGAATTTGAAATCCTCCTCAGACTTCAGCCTCGAGGATTTCTCCAGTCCTTGCTCTCCCACTGTCTTGGTGGGGATCCGCCATGAGTGTTGAACCCAGGAATGAATGAATAATATGTACCCCAGATCGCTGGGGCTTTGTCTTGTTTTTCTGAGGTTGGAAAGGCTTGGGAGAGACCCCCTGTATGCAGATACAGAGCTGCATGCAATTGCTTAGATAAACGTGTTCCCCACTTACTTGCTTGGGCATTGAACATTTCGCCCTTAACCTGTGGCTTGAGCAGTTAGGAGGAGACAATCTGGAGGTGAATCAGAAGATGGCTGAATCCACATGGTGGTGGTCTGGGTTTGGGAGATTTTCCTGGAGATTCAAACGAAAGATCTAAATTCTTCCAGTGGGCAGTGGTAAACATTTTATCGATGGGAGATGGAAAATAAATGGTCTGGTTAACCTTTCCCTCCCCCTCAAAACCCATTATTGGAAAAAACAAAAAGGGAAGTGAAGGGAGAAATCCTCCCACTCCCATCCCCACTCACCTCCATAGCCACCCCCTCTTCCAACAACCTAACAGACAAGGTGCCAAGAAGTGTTAGGTACCAGCAGTGGTCTCAGATCTCATTCACGGATCATGGTGAAAGGCATTCAAAGACATTGTGGGGCACAGGGATCCAATTAAGGGGGACAAGTTTAAGGTTTGCCTGGTCCCCTAAAAATTAATGGCAGTAGAGAAGATGAGCTTTGGGAACTATAGCTTAATGGATACAATGTGTAAAAAGCTTCAGTGAGTCATGGTGGGAAGAGGCCATGAGGGCAGCAAATACAGTCTTAGATGATGTTATTAATAGCACTACAGGCTCTAGATTTCCTTTGGTGGTGTTCTTGGTAAGACCAGCCCGGCCAAAGTGCATACTCAAAACCTGGAACAGAGGGTCTTGGAGATCCCAGCACGTGAGGCATGATGAGAGGGTAAAATGATAGGAGGTGTCCTTTGGAAGGACTGTCTCCTTGACTTTAAAAGGGAGAACCCAAATCTGTAGGTGAAATCTTTTTGGCTACAAAGAGGGCCGAGGCCTCCTAAGGTCAAGGTCTCCTCGTCACTTGCAAAGTTGTCGAAGAACATATTCAGACATTTCAAAGATGTCCTCATGTCCATCGGTTCCCACTCTGGAATTCTATCAATAAGGTGAGAGTTCCTCTAGTTGAAAAAATTTCTAAAAAGACGTCCCTTTCTCATGTAATTTCTGTAACCTCCAGGACACACCCACCTCCCCCTTCCAGCTCTGTAATGAAGCCACAGCTGGTGCCAATTTGTGGAACTCCTTAAAGGCTATTCTCCCTTCTATAGCCCCGGACCAAGTTCCCATGCTCCCTCACCTGATTTCCTGCACTCACCTCCCACCTGGTGTGTTCACACCTGCAAGTGCCTTTTACCAACCCCTTTGCCAAAAGGCAGCCAGAGTGACCTTTCAAAGACCTATCAGTTCCTGGCATTTGTCTCCATAGAAATCTGCACTGATCTTCTAACAAATTCTCAGTCCTCCAAAGGCACCCATAATCCTCCCATCAGTCTCTTCATACCCCTCCAACTGACTGATGCCTGTTCTGCCCCATCTCTCTGCCCTTCAACCACACTGCCTCCCTCTTCCTGTGGAGACCCCTCATGGCGCCTGCCTCCAAGCTCAGGTGATTCCCATTGATGGGAAGACCCTCTACCTCTCCCCCATCTCCCCACTCCAGTTACTCCCACTTATTCGTGAGCTCACAAGCTCCATGGTACACACTCTCCATGCAGCCTGCTCTCTCTTTTCTAGCACTGGCCTCCGTTTCTAGCTGTGGTTGTGTCATGGATGTCCCTCCCCAGCCAGCCTCCAAGCTCTCCTTCCCTTTAGCTCCAACACCTGACACAGTGCCTGGCACGTAGTAAGCCCTGGCTAGCTTCTAAGAGCCTCACTGAGGGACTGAAAGCATTTTAAAAACGTCAGCACGTAGGCTTCAAACTGTAGGCAGAAAAAGCTTTGCCTGGATTGACATTTTAGAGACGTATTCGTCAAGTTGGATGTGTTCACTGACTTTACCTTGTAAAATTTTTAAAAAAAAAGGACCTCTGTATCGCTTCGCATCAAACGAAGGCACGTGTATACTATTAGACCACGTTATGAGCTTAATGGAAGGAGACAAGATGTTTGCGCTAAGAAAATGTATAAGACTGTTGAGGTCAAATGGGAGGAAACAGTCCGTTTGTTGGAGCATTGCTAACTTACTCTATCACAGCCACTAATAAAAATCTGACACAGGGTGAGTCAGAATTGTCTGTCAGAGATGAGTTAGATCTGGCTCATGTTCCTACAGACATGAAAGCCAGGAACGAAGAAGGAGGCTTTGAAAGCCTGGGTTAATGAGGCGGTGTGGTTCACTGCGATGAGCTAAGTGTCCAGGGCCACCAGCAGACATGCGGGCCTGTGTCCTTCATTTGTTCTGGGGTCCCTCTTGCACAATGTGGTGAGGCTGGTGGCCTGGAGCAGCTCAGGACAGGACCCGGTGGCATCTTACCTCTCCCACCCTCATGTGGGCTCCAGTGGGCTCCAGTAGGTCCCAGGGGACAGCCTGCCTTCCTTGCAAAGCCCAGTAGCACTGGGAGCAGAAACTGGGACCAAAGAGTGAGCACCCTGTTTGACAAGCTGGACCAGCCACCTCTTCTTCAGATGCAGGGGGAGCCCTGGCATGCTGACTCCTCCCTTCTCCCTTTCCCCTTTCCTCTCTTCTTCTCTCTTCCCTTCCCCTCTCTCCTTCCCTGGTGGTGCCCTTTCCCAATGCCCACTTCATCCCTTTTCCTTTCTACATGCCTGTCTTCTAGAGTTTCTTCTCTTTCCTCCCCATTACTTCCCTTCATCTGAATCTCCTCTTTGGTCCCTTTGTCCCTGCTCTCTGCACCTCCTCCCCTTCCCTGGCCCCTGTTCTGCTCCATCCTGACTGCAGGCAGAGCTGGACTAACATGCTCACTTGCTAGCTCAGCCACCCTCCAGAGAAGTCACTCTTCGGTGGCCACCTTCCTGACCCCCTGGTCCCTTCTCCACTTCTTCACATATTGCTCTGAAGTCTGAGGAGGACAGAGCGGAGCTGCCACAGAATCAGGCCAGAGGAGAAACCAAAACATGTGTCCACACTGTCCCCCAGCACTGCTGCTCTGAGAGCTTTTGGAGTCCTCAACAGGGTTAGGATTTAGGGGCTTCTTCAGAACCGGGAGTGAAAACAACCATAGGTCAAAAGAAAAGCTATGGCCCCCACACAAAAATAATGATCTCAAATAAAAACTATGTTAACTCTGAAGTCCCAAAGTCAAAGAATTGCCTTAAATCTGTCACAAGAAAGCACCCAAGGCCTCACTCTCTGGGTTCTGGGTGCCCTGGGAATGCAGGCGGCTTTGAACGCTCCTGGGGATGCGGAATGATGGGGGCTAGCCCGCCCGCTTGCAAGTGGGGGGGGGGTACCTCGTGCAGCGCTGTCCCCGGCCCGACCCCTTGTGGACCGGGTGCGGCACGGCGTTCGGGGAGGTCCTGGTGCCCTGGGGTTCGCGGGAGGCTAGGCCTGGACATTCCCCCTCCCCCCGCTAGTGGCCCGCGTTTTCTGCTCCAGGTGAGGGCGCGGCGCGGTGTCACTTTACCTGTGAGCAGAGCGTACATGGGAGAAGCCAAGGGGCGGGGAGGGGCAGCAGGCGGGGGGAACCGTACAGCCCAGCCTCGGCCTCGGGCGCTAGCCTGGAGCGCGGGAGCGCAGGGGCGGCGAGCATGGTAGGTCCTGCAGTCCCGATAGGGCCGCAGCACAGTAGCCTGGCGCTGCGCGCCCCTCCTCTGTCAGCCCCTCCACCTCCTCCCAGACTCTCTGCGGCGTCCTCCGCGAGCTCACTTCCCGCCTAGGCAATTAGGAGAGCCCATTCTCCGGGCCGCTCCCACCCCGCCCCCGCCACCCTCCCTCCTGAGTCCTCCGGGAGCTCACTTCCCGCTTTGGAAATTAGCAAAGCCCCTTCTCTGCGCCGCCTCCGCCCTCCTCCCTCCCGAGGCCCGGGCCCCCTCTGTGGTGCGGGGCGAAGCCCTGGCGGGCTGCGAGCATTGCCAGCTCAGGCGCTGCGCAGCCTCCTAGCCTGGCTCCCTGAGCGGGTGTCCGCGCGTGGCCTGGCTGCGAAAAGATCATCAGTCCTAAACACCAGCTGCACTCTTGGGTCAGTTTGCTGGCTTCCAGATTGCGCCCAAAGCCAGGAACCAGCTTCCCCAGCACAGGCCAGGGCTGAGATGCCTGCCCGCAATCTGTCTGAGCAGTCTCCTCTTCTCCAGGCAGTGATGGCACTTGGACCTGGATGTTTGGGTTTTTTGTTTGCTTTTGGTCATTGGTTATTACATGACATCCAGGGTAGGTGCTCCACAAAGGGAGTGAAAACAGGACGCCTGATATATAGGCATATAGCCATTCTAGAAAAATAGCTTGGGGTTCTCTCGGAAAAGGTGCATTGGTCCTTGCACCATGGTTTAATAGAAAAGGGATTATGCACCAAGTTACTTAAATGAGCATAGGTTGAAATCGTTTACTGAGAGTAAATATTTAAAATAGTTATATTTTAACTAAATCTATCATCAATCATAAATCTATTACACAAAGGTTACAGGCAATTTAAATGCAAGAGCACTCTCTTCAGGGTTTTAAATAATCCGTGTCTGTCTTGGCACATGAGAATGCAAAGATAGGAAATGGTTTGTAAAAGATCATATAATAGCTTTTACTGATTCTATTTATTTGACAGACAGAGATCACAAGTACGCAGAGAGGCAGGCAGAGAGAAAGATGGGGAAGCAGGCTCCCCGCCAAACAGAGAGCCTGATGAAAGGCTCGATCCCAGGACCCTGAGATCAGGACCTGAGCCCAAGGCAGAGGCTTAACACGCGGAGCCACCCAGGCGCCCCCAGATGAAATACATTTCTGATTTAGAAACTTCAGATAGAATTTTTTTGTCCATGATGACAACTGAAGAAAATGTGTCATCCCTAAACCTAACCTTAACCCCTAACAACGCTGAAACCTAAGCTGACCTTAAAGCCCAAACTAGAACCCTGAATCCCAAACCTGAAATGGAACCCAATGCCTGTACCTGAGCCCTGGACCCAAGCCCTGAACCACGAACCCAAACCCTAAACCAGACCTCCAAGTCATGAACCCTGAACCCAAATCTCAGCATGAAGCCAAACCCCAAATTTGACCTTGAACTTTATCCCATAAGCCCTGAGTCTTAAAGCCTGAATCATAAACTGAAAGCCCTAAACTATAACTCTGTTCCCTTGTCCTTCACTCTAAATCCTCACCCTAACACTAAGCCCAAAGCCTGATCTAGAACTCTGACTAAAACCTGAACCTGAACCCAAATTCAAACCCTTCACCACACTTTGCTTATGCACTTGCCATTGATGGATATTTGCAGTTTCTACCTTTTGATTCTTGTGAACATTGTTTGGGTTGGGGGCTAGGGTTAGGGTCTTGGATTAGGGTAGGGTCCAGGCTTGAGACCAAGTTGAGGTCAGAGTGTGGGTCTGCATCAGGGCCATGTTCAGTGCCACTGTTTGGGTCAAGGACTGTTGTAATTTTACATTGTTTCCAATTCATTGTTCCTTAGCTATTTGGGGGAAGTTGGGGGGGATTGGGCTCCATGCAGCTTGAATTTCCGGAATGAAATGGCATCAGCTGGACCCCAGGAGGGAGCAGGACCTTCCACTGAAGGGTGAGCTCCCACAGTCCTGCACTGCCTTCCACCGCCTGCAGAGGGCGGCAGACCGCAGGTCCCGCCCTGAGCCCAGGCTGCACAGCCACAGCTGGGACCAGAGCCCTGCCTCTTCAGGACCCACTGTGGAGACTTCTGGAGAATGTGGGGCGCCTCCCACCCTGACAGGACAAGCTGAGGAGGGTGTGGCTCTGCAGCCACACTGACCGGACCCGTTGTAGAGGACGCGCCCACACTGGCAGCAGTCCAACCTCCTAAGGACCAGACGCTGGAGGAGGTGAGGAGAAGCCGCCTGAGTGGACTGTCAAGGGGTTCGTGGTCTCAGGACCCCACAGAGGAAGGGCGCCCTGTGTAGACACTGGGACTTCCGTCGTTTTGTGTGAGGAGACGTGGCCTCCTGCTGTGCTGTGTGCGGGGCTGTGGGGTCCCCCCTTTCTGGGCTCGGGTGCTCCTCGGTCCTTGTCTGTGTTTGTGTGCTCGCGGATTCGGTTCCTGGAGCTCCTCAGATGGTCTGCAGTCAGGGAGCGTCCGCCTGCTTCGGTGCTTGTGCTCCCCCCACCTCAGCCCTGCGGGGTCCTTCCCGTGTCCACACCCAATCCAGGCTTGCGACGAGTCTGGAAATTCAGGACCCAGAGTGAGGACTCTGTAGACGGTTTTGGGGAGAGGAGCATTTTCCCAGTGTGGGTTCTTCCCTGAGCACAGTGCCTCCCCATCTCCGTGTGTCCCCCTCCCTGTCTGTCGTCATTGTTGCAGGGCTGTCAGAGGACAGGTCTGTCACCTTCTTGGTTCAGGGGCCTCCCGGGTATCTTGCTGTCTTGGATGCAGGTGTAAATGAGATCGTTCTCCGTAGTCTCTTTCTGATGGTTCCTTCCGAGCACGTAGGAGTGCCACTAATTTGTGCATATTGATTTTGTTCCTTGCAAGTTCTTGAATTTATTAGTTCAATTTGCCTTAAACTCTATCTGCCAGTTATTTGACCAGCAGCATGGGTTTATTTGGGAAGAGCAGAGAATGGCAGTCTGGGCTGAGCAAGCTACGGTCCCATCACAGGCAAGTGCGAGAAACAAAGGAGAGGAACATTATTTCATGGAGGAGGAAGAAGTTGGGAAGGGTGCTTGAAGGAAAGTCCCCTGGAGAAAGGCAGGGTGATGGAGAATTCTCACCAGCTGAGCTGCAAAGGTCCTACAAAAAGTCAGGAGATGAACCTCCGGCTGCCCCTGTGGGGCCTGAAGTTGGTGAGTCTCTCCTGTGGGGGATTGCAATGTGGGGTCTGTCATGGGCACTGAGCACCAGGCGTCCCCTTCCAGCCTCCCCATCTGGCATCCCCAGTCCACTTTACTGGGGCTTCCCTTCCTGCTTTTGCACAGTTCTAACCAGCTTGTGCTGGAACGTTGTGGAAAACTGAAATTCCAACTCCACTGCTTCTACTGCACCTGAGATACAGGGGCCCATGATTTAATCCTCCCACGAGTCTCTTGCTAACATGTGTCCTCTCCATGTTGGGTGACCTGGATCTGGGAGGGCTTGGCCTCCATCCCAAAGTCTGATGTTCTCTCTGCTTCCGTGTCGTCGTGCTAACATGGATGTTTGAAAGGGTCATTTCCTCTGCGGTGATTTCAAAGTGCAGTCAGCTTGTTATAGCAGCACAAATACGTGCTGTCTCCACACTCAGATTCCCCAGCCATCATTTCTTTACCACGTTTGCCACTTTACACGGGATGCTTCAGTGTGTTTGATCCCACACCAGGACAATGTCCTGTAGAACCACCACATAACCTGAAATGAGGAGATCATTACAGAACCCATCCAAGGGTTAGTGTTAGGGACCAGGGACATGGCAGGACTGACCTGAAGACCCCATGGAGAGGGTCTGAGTTGACAGTGTAGGTGAGGGTGAGTGTCTGGCTCTGGCTTTGTGTCCAGGAGTCAGCTCTGTGCGGGTGTGTCCTCAGCTGGGAATGCGGATTCCTGCTCCTCTGAATCCTTTCCGGAGTTCCAAATGGCACAGTTTCCTTCTGGGCGGCAGGCTGAGTCCTCTGGGATTGCCCAGGTGTCCCCAAATTGTAGGGCACCTACTGCAAGGATTTTGGGGTCAGAAATCTGAGAACCAAACCAAAGGTTATGGTTAGGGCCAACCACATGGCAGGCCCGATCTGCCAGCACTCTGTCCATCTTTCTGGGGGAGCGGGCAGTCGAGGGATTTGTTCAGGGTGAGTGTCAAGCTCCAGGTTTGCATCCAGGGGCCTGCTGAATATGGGGGTGTCCAGAGGTAGGAATGCAGATTTCAGTTCCTCTGAATCCTTTCTGGAGTTCCAAATGGCATGGTTCCTTTCAGGGTGGCAGGGTGAGTCCTATGGTGTTCCTCACTGTCCCCAATCTCTGAGGCTTTGGATCCAGGCCGTCGGGGACAGACCTCTCAGGACAGAATCTAGGCTTAAGAGTTTGTGCCTATGGGCATGGCTGCACTGATCTGAAAGCACTGTGGCGAGGATCACAGGGGTCTGAGTTGAGAGCATGGTTCAGGATCAGTATCAAGGTCTGGGTTTGTGTCCAGGGGACCGCTGAATGTGGGGGTGGTCTCAGATGTCCAAGACGATTTCCCCTACTCTGAATCCTTTCCAGCATTCCAAATAGCCTGGTTTCCTTCTGGGTGGCAAGCTGAAATCTCTGGGATTTCTCAGGTCTTCCCTTGCCCTTGCAAGGGCAAGATACTTTTTACAGTAAAAGAATTCACCAGATGAGCTGAACAGCAGAAAAGACACAGCTCAGGGGTAAATCAGTGAACAGGAATATCATGCCAAAATCTTCTTTGAGAACACACTACAGAGCAAGGGAAGATAGGAGAGAAAGCTGAGATATAAAGGACAAACCCTCCAACTTTCCAACATCATTCCCTACTTGTTTATTTCCACTGCTGTCAGCTCCTTCCCACTCAAAAATAAGTCACCGGAGCCAGCCTTTTTTCTTCCTGAGTTTGGGGCACTGCAAAGCCCACCAGAGGGGCCAAGGGCACCCCTGTACCTGCTGAGCTGAGCCCATTTGTACCCCAACAGTGAGAAGGTACCAGCCTGGCCCTCTGGTGCTCCATGGTCTGTGGCAGTCCTTCCTTCTGGACCCTGCTTTGCTGCTCTTCCTTCCCTAACCCTGGTCTCAAACTAGGGATTGCTCCTGGAGGAGGAACTCAGGGAGATGAGGTTCAGGAGGGCCTCCCTGCCTGGAATCTCCGTGTGAGGAGTGCACAGCCAACCGATTTTGCCCAGGGACTTGCAAAATGCAGAGAGGCAGATTTCTTTTCTCTCTTTCTCTCTCTCTCTCTAGCCTCATACCAACCAGGAGTTCTTAGCACTTTCTTCAGTGACTTTTAGGTGTGGCTTGGCCACTATTTCCACAGCAAGGCCACTTGAGCATGATCAAACATACGTATAAGCAATTACATTAAAAAAAAAACAATAAGCCAATGCACACAGACCTTTGACAGCAGCACAGGACGCTCAAGGGACCAGAGTCCCTACCTTGGGCAATAGTGGTAGAGGCCGGGTTCTGCCACGCAGGTCCCTAGATTTTTGGCAGTTGCCACGATTGCAAATCCAGACATGCAGAATCCTGAGGGACAACCTACTAACTGCAAAAGAGCAAAAATTCATCAGGATTCAGAGAGTGGAAATCCATTTGTACTGGAAAAGAAAGAAATAGGCTTGCTGTGAATCCAGCAGGGAGGACAGGCAGAGATAAAGTCTGGTGTATGGGTCACGGAAACTACTGTTTCTCAAGGGTCATGCTGTCTCTGTAAAATGCTATGAGGACTGTCTCTTGGGGGAACTCCTGCTTTCCTACCAGAGACGCCCCCAGATTCTGCTTTGCTAGTCCCATGGATTCCTGGGGATACCCAGTTGATAAGCTACGCTGTCCTCATGACAACACTTGCTAATGGACTGAATGTGTGTGTCTTGTCCCATTTCAGATGTTGAAGCCCTGACCCTCAAGGAGTGTCATCAGGAGGTATGGGCTTTGAGAGGTGATGAGGTCATGAGATTGGAACACTTGTGAATGAGATAAAAGCACTTCTGAGAAAAGACCTGAGAGATTGTTCTGCCAGCTGTCATCCATGCAAGGCTACAACAGAAATATGGGCATCTATAGATAATGAAGCAGTCCCTTGCTAGATATCAGATCTCCCAGGATCTTGCTTTTGGACTTCTCAGTCTCTAGAACTGCAAGGAATAGTACATGTTTTGCTGTTTCAGCCACCCAGTCTGTCATCATTTGTTGCAGCAACTTGAACTGAATAAGGCAGAGCCCAAGTCCTGGTTAATCCCTGCTTCTACTCATTTCCCCTCAGAAAGAACTTCTAATCCAGAACT
This sequence comes from Mustela nivalis, assembly GCF_964662115.1. Classification (NCBI taxonomy): domain Eukaryota; kingdom Metazoa; phylum Chordata; class Mammalia; order Carnivora; family Mustelidae; genus Mustela; species Mustela nivalis. The sequence continues at coordinate 943,781 of NW_028136378.1, forward strand.
GACCTCTGCTTTCCATACACGTGCTTCAGACTCCTTCTGTGAGAACCCAGACTTTGTAAAAGACTCCTCCCTCATGGCAACCAGCATTCTGTGACTCCTGAGGAAAATCCTCCCTGACTGTATTGAGTCAATCAATCTGATTTTGATTCTGGAGTCCCAGGATCAAGGACTGCATCAGGCTCCCAGCTTCATGGGGAGTCTGCTTCTCCCTCTGACCTTCTCCCCTCTCATGCTCTCTCTCTCTCACTCTCTCTCTCTCAAAGAAATAAATAAAAATCTTTTAAAAATCTGATTTTAACAGACCATAAGCTTGTTCTTGCTGGTCTTTGGAAGATTAGGCATTAGCCCTTCGGAGAAAGTTCTGAATGGCTGCTTCATGAAGGGGTGAACTGTGTCCCCAAAGTCTCTTTTTGCTGCCTTCTAATCACAGATGCTGAGACAAATCCTCCCAGGTGCTGGTTTTTCAAAGCACTTAATGCTTTGGCTTTGAAGTTCCTCACTTGACAGTTCTGCTTTAATCAGTTTGTGACAAAACAGCCAATTGGTGGTGGATGCAAAGTGCACTGATAAAGTTAATATCAGGGAACAATGTTTTGAGTGTCAAGCATGTGCATGTGTGTGCACACACATATCCATGTGCTAAGCATTATGGTACATGTCTGACAAGAACTAAAACATCAAAATGTCAGGATACCCCATTAGCTGATATTTTTATTATTCCTACATCCTAAGCTATGAAAAACAGGGTCAGAGAATAAGAAGTGGCAAAAAGAATCAAGATTTGAGGCAGTTCGATTTCACAGCCAGCCTTGATCAATTGGCATGTACACCTGTGTCTAGTTTCAGCTCTGTGTAACCTTGCCATAACCTTGGATAAGCCATTCATCTCTCAAGTTCAGGTTCTTGGTCCAAAGAGGGAAGGGGCACGGGTTGAGTACCTCCAGTGGGACTTCCTGGCAGGCTTGTTCATCCAAGCATTCCTGTTTCAGTTAGAGTAATTGAATCCAGTCTTTGTTTTACCGAAGGCCAAGCTTGTCCAGTGTGTCCATGCCACCAGCCAACAGCATTTGTCCATGCCATGTAACAACTGAGCAACATTCATAGGAATGGGGGGAGGAAAAGATGTCCACAGGTGTTGACAGATGTTCTGCATGGAGGGACAGGAGCTGGGGACATCACCTCTGTTTCTAGTGGCCTTCTCTGTCGAGTTAAAATAAATGGCAATTATTTGCAACGACAGGGATGAAAGTAGAGGATATTATGCCAAGCGAAATAAGTCAGTCAGAGAAAGAGAATTATCATATGATCTCACTCATATGTGGAGTTTAAGAAACAAAACAGAATCATAGGGGAATAAAGGAAAAAAATAAAACAAGATGAAGTCAAAGAGGGAGACAAACCAGAAGAGACTTTAAAAAAAAAAAGGATTTTTATTTACTTATTTGACAAACAGAGATCACAAGTAGGCAGAGAGGCAGGAAGAGAGAGAGAGGAGGATGCAGACTCCCCAGGGAGCAGAGAGCCTGATGTGGGGCTCGATCCCAGGACCCTGAGATCATAACCTGAGTTGAAGGCAGAGGCTTTAAGCCACTGAGCCAGCCAGGTACCCCTCAGAAGAGACTCTTAATCACAGTAAACAAACTGAGGGTTCTTGGAGGGGAGGGGGATGGGTGGATGGGGTAACTGGGTGATGGACATTAAGGAAGGCATGTGATACATTGAGCACTGGGTGTTATAAAAGACTGATGGGGCGCCTGGGTGGCTCAATGGATTAAGCCGCTGCTTTCGGCTCAGGTCATGATATCAGGGTCCTGGGATCGAGTCCCGTGTCGGGCTCTCTGCTCAGCAGGGAGCCTGCTTCCCTCTCTCTCTCTCTCTGGCTGCCTCTCTGTCTACTTATGATTTCTCTCTGTTAAATAAATAAATCTTTAAAAAAAATAAAAATAAAAGACTGATGAATCACTAACCTGTATGTCTGAAACTAGTATTATATGTTAATTAATTGTATTTAGATTAAAATTTTCTTTAAAAATAATTTTAAAATAAAATAAATAACAATCAAATAATGATCAGAGTTATCCAGCAGGGAGTATCAGATCTAGATGTCTGTTAAATTGAAGGGGCTTCCCGAAGTTTAGGAGAGTCACGCTAGGTCATTTTCCTCTGTGGGGAAGTCTTCAGGGGCAGTTCCAAAGACAAAGAATATTAATATTTCTCCTTCCCCCATTCCTCCTAGAGCCAAAGATGTTTCCTCCACTCACCCACTGGCCCTGTGTGTAGGTGTTGCTTTCTCTCTACCAATCAAAAAAATCAGTGAGTAACTAGAACTTCACCTTTTCCAATATCCCCCTACCCCCGACCTTTTGTCTTTAATGGCCATGGGCAACAGGGACAAAGACATTTTTTAAAAACTTACAGAGATCTATTATGCTCTACTACCTTGGCCCGCATGGGCCATTGCAAAGGGATTCTGTGAACCGTGTACTCAGATGAATGGTCATTATCTTCAAAAAGGCAGGGGCAGTGATAGACACAGGAATCAAAAAAGTAAGAGTTAATGGACCATCAGAATAATGAAGTACCAACACTTTTTTGTCCTTGGCTTGAATCCACAAGGTCCAGTGTCTCAACAGAACTTTCATATTGGTCTCATCTGACTCACCTGTCCACCCCTGGGCCAGTTGGCAGTTATACTGAGAACTGGAAATTTTCCTTAGAAGAGAGAAAGAGTATTTGTCAGGTAAAGCAAGGAAATGTCCATTATAGGAACTTAGGCCTTTTGTCATGGTACTCCATTAGCACCCTCCTGACTGTTAAAGAAAAAAAAAATTTGTGACACCCATTAAAGACAGTAAGGAAGATTTTATACAAGGGATGCTACTACGATTGGATTTTATTTTATAGTATGGGAGAGAAATCTGGCTCAGCTCAGACAAATGGAGATTTACAGCTAAAGAGCATGGTGGGGGTCACTGAATGTAAAATTAAGATGGAACATCAAGGGTAAGGATGAAGGGATTCTGGCTAAACCATCTGGACAGTAATATTGTTGAAGGAAAGCTAGGGTCATAAACTATTGAGATCAGGGGATAAGGAATTTTTTAAAAGACCTATTAATACATTTTAGAGAGAGGGAGCAGGGGTAGAGGTAGAGAGAGAGGGAAAGAGAATTTTAATCAGACTCTTCACTGAGCATAGAGCCTGAGGTGAGGCTTAATCTCAGGACCCTGACATCATGACCAGAGCAGAAACCAAGAGTCAAACGTTCAACCAGCTGCATCAACCAGGTGCCCTGGGAATAAGGGATTTAATCAGATATTAAGCGTTATAGATACTGAAGCACCTGGGTGGCTTAGTTGGTTAAATCTCTGGCTTTGGCTTAGGTCATAATCTGGTCCCAGGATCAAGCCTGGCATTGGGCTTGCTGCTCAGTGGGGAGTCTGGTTCTCTCTCTCCCTCTGCTATTCCCCCTGCTCAGGCTCTCTCTCTGTCAAAATAAATAAATCTTAAAAAAAAAAAAAAGAGTGGTAAGATACCAGGGGTGAGAGATAAGGAATTTGATCAGATATCAAGAGTAGGATAAGAGATTGCTGAAAAATGACTAAGCAGATTTCTTGCTAAACCTGGGCTAAGTGGGTGGAGCCTGAGGTCAAGGCTGGACAGAAAGAGGACTCAGAGGAACTTGACTCCAGTCTGGTCAAGGAGAAAATCTTCATCATCCATGACCATTGTATTTTCTGCAATCACACATTTTACTAATTCTTTTATCAGACATTCAGTGAACGAGAAACATGGACACAGCAGCAATAATATAACAAATGTAAGCGCTCTAGCAGAGACAAAGGCAGTATAGGAATCCACCTCATCAGATTTAGAATATGCATGACTCCATGACTGAATTACTACCACTGCTTGACTGTTGAGATTAAGATGTACTACAGAGGATCAGAGGGAAGGAAGGGAAATCTGAATGGGAGTCATCAGAAAGGGAGACAAACCATGAGGCACCTTTAACTATAGGAAACAAACTGAGAGATGCTGCGTGGGAAGGGAAGTGGGAGACATGGAGTAACTGGGTGATAGGCATTAAGGAGGACACATGATATGATGAGCACCAAGAGTTATCCACAACTGATGAATTTGAAATCCTCCTCAGACTTCAGCCTCGAGGATTTCTCCAGTCCTTGCTCTCCCACTGTCTTGGTGGGGATCCGCCATGAGTGTTGAACCCAGGAATGAATGAATAATATATACCCCAGATCGCTGGGGCTTTGTCTTGTTTTTCTGAGGTTGGAAAGGCTTGGGAGAGACCCCCTGTATGCAGATACAGAGCTGCATGCAATTGCTTAGATAAACGTGTTCCCCACTTACTTGCTTGTGCATTGAACATTTCGCCCTTAACCTGTGGCTTGAGCAGTTAGGAGGAGACAATCTGGAGGTGAATCAGAAGATGGCTGAATCCACATGGTGGTGGTCTGGGTTTGGGAGATTTTCCTGGAGATTCAAACGAAAGATCTAAATTCTTCCAGTGGGCAGTGGTAGACATTTTATCGATGGGAGATGGAAAATAAATGGTCTGGTTAACCTTTCCCTCCCCCTCAAAACCCATTATTGGAAAAAACAAAAAGGGAAGTGAAGGGAGAAATCCTCCCACTCCCATCCCCACTCACCTCCATAGCCACCTCCTCTTCCAAGAACCTAACAGACAAGGTGCCAAGAAGTGTTAGGTACCAGCAGTGGTCTCAGATCTCATTCACGGATCATGGTGAAAGGCATTCAAAGACATTGTGGGGGCACAGGGATCCAATTAAGGGGGACAAGTTTAAGGTTTGCAGGCAAACCTTAAAACACCTAAAAATTAATGGCACTAGAGAAGATGAGCTTTGGGAACTATAGCTTAATGGATACAATGTGTAAAAAGCTTCAGTGAGTCATGGTGGGAAGAGGCCATGAGGGCAGCAAATACAGTCTTAGATGATGTTATTAATAGCACTACAGGCTCTAGATTTCCTGTGGTGGTGTTCTTGGCAAGACCAGCCCGGCCAAAGTGCATACTCAAAACCTGGAACAGAGGGTCTTGGAGATCCCAGTACGTGAGGCATGATGAGAGGGTAAAATGATAGGAGATGTCCTTTGGAAGGACTGTCTCCTTGACTTTAAATGGGAGAACCCAAATCTGTAGGTGAAGTCTTTTTGGCTACAAAGAGGGCCGAGGCCTCCTAAGGTCAAGGTTTCCTCGTCACTTGCAAAGATGTTGAAGAACATATTCAGACATTGCAAAGATGTCCTCATGAACATCGGTTCCCACTCTGGAATTCTATCAATAAGGTGAGCGTTCCTCTAGTTGAAAAAGAGATCTAAAAAGCCGTCCCTTTCTCATGTAATTTCTGTAACCTCCAGGACACTCCCACCTCCCTTTCCAGCTCTGTAATGAAGCCACAGCTGGTGCCAATTTGTGGAACTCCTTAAAGGCTATTCTCCCTTCTATAGCCCCGGACCAAGTTCCCATGCTCCCTCACCTGATTTCCTGCACTCACCTCCCACCTGGTGTGTTCACACCTGCAAGTGCCTTTTACCAACCCCTTTGCCAAAAGGCAGCCAGAGTGACCTTTCAAAGACCTATCAGTTCCTGGCATTTGTCTCCATAGAAATCTGCACTGATCTTCTAACAAATTCTCAGTCCTCCAAAGGCACCCATAATCCTCCCATCAGTCTCTTCATACCCCTCCAACTGACTGATGCCTGTTCTGCCCCATCTCTCTGCCCTTCAACCACACTACCTCCCTCTTCCTGTGGAGACCCCTCATGGCGCCTGCCTCCAAGCACAGGTGATTCCCATTGATGGGAAGACCCTCTTCCTCTCCCCCATCTCCCCACTCCAGTTACTCCCACTTATTCGTGAGCCCACAAGCCCCATGGTACACACTCTCCATGCAGCCTGCTCTCTCTTTTCTAGCACTGGCCTCCGTTTCTAGCTGTGGTTGTGTCATGGATGTCCCTCCCCAGCCAGCCTCCAAGCTCTCCTTCCCTTTAGCTCCAACACCTGACACAGTGCCTGGCACGTAGTAAGCCCTGGCTAGCTTCTAAGAGCCTCACTGAGGGACTGAAAGCATTTTAAAAACGTCAGCACGTAGGCTTCAAACTGTAGGCAGAAAAAGCTTTGCCTGGATTGACATTTTAGAGACGTATTCGTCAAGTTGGATGTGTTCACTGACTTTACCTTATAAAATTAAAAAAAAAAAAAAGGACCTCTGTATCGCCTTGCATCTAACGAAGGCACATGTATACTATTAGACCACGTTATGAGCTTAATGGAAGGAGACAAGATGTTTTCACTAAGAAAATGTATAAGACTGTTGAGGTCAAGTGGGTGGAAAAAGTCCGTTTGTTGGAGCATTGCTATCTTACTCTATCACAGCAACTAATAAAAATCTGACACAGGGTGAGTCAGAATTGTCTGTCAGAGATGAGTTAGATCTGGCTCATGTTCCTACAGACATGAAAGCCAGGAACGAAGAAGGAGGCTTTGAAAGCCTGGGTTGAGGAGGCTGTGTGGTTCACTGCGATGAGCAAAGTGCCCAGGGCCACCGGCAGACATGCGGGCCTGTGTCCTTCCTTTGTTCTGGGGTCCCTCTTGCACCATGTGGTGAGGCTGGTGGCTGGGAGCAGCTCAGGACAGGACCCGGTGGCATCTTACCTCTCCCACCCTCATGTGGGCTCCAGTGGGCTTCAGTAGGTCCCAGGGGACAGCCTGCCTTCCTTGCAAAGCCCAGTAGCACTGGGAGCAGAAACAGGGACCAAAGAGTGAGCACCCTGTTTGACAAGCTGGACCAGCCACCTCTTCTTCAGATGCAGGGGGAGCCCTGGCATGCTGACTCCTCCCTTCTCCCTTTCCCCTTTCCTCTCTTCCTCTCTCTTCCCTTCCCCTCTCTCCTTCCCTGGTGGTGCCCTTTCCCAATGCCCATTTCATCCCTTTTCCTTTCTACATGCCTGTCTTCTAGAGTTTCTTCTCTTTCCTCCCCATTAGTTCCCTTCATCTGAATCTCCTCCTGGTCCCTTTGTCCCCACTCTCTGCTCCTCCTCCCCTTCCCTGGCCCCTGTTCTGCTCCATCCTGACTGCAGGCAGAGCTGGACTAACATGCTCACTTGCTAGCTCAGCCACCCTCCAGAGAAGTCACTCTTTGTTTGCCACCTTCCTGACCCCCTGGTCCCTTCTCCACTTGTTCACATATTGCTCTGAAGTCTGAGGAGGACAGAGCGGGGCTGCCACAGAATCAAGCCAGAGGAGAAACCAAACCATGTGCCACACTGTCCCCCAGCACTGCTGCTCTGAGAGCTTTTGGAGTCCTCAACAGGGTTAGGATTTAGGGGCTTCTTCAGAACCGGGAGTGAAAACAACCATAGGGCAAATGAAATCTATGGCCCCCACACAAAAATAATAATTTCAAATGAAAACTATGTTAACTCTGAAGTCCCAAAGTCGAAGAATTGCCTTGAATCTGTCACAAGAAAGCACCCAAGGCCTCACTCTCTGGGTTCTGGGTGCCCTGGGAATGGCAAGAGGCTCTGACATGCGCGTGGGTGTGCCAAGGATGGGGGCTAGCCTGCCCGCTGGCGGGTGGGGGGTACCTCCTGCAGCGCTGTCCCAGGCCGGACCCCTTGCGGACAGGGTGCGGCGCGGTGTCCGGGGTTGTCCCAGTGCCCTGGGGTTTGCGGGAGCCTAGGCCCGGACACCCCCGACCACCGTTAGTGGCCCTGGTTTTCTGCTCCAGGTGAGGGCGCAGCGCGGTGTCACTTTACCTGTGAGCAGAGGGTACTCCTGAGAAGCCATGGGGCGGGGAGGGGCAGTAGGCAGCAGGAACAGGACAGAGCTGCCTGGGGGGCTGAGCTGGAGTGCAGTAGAGCACGGGCAGCGGCGAGTCCGGTGGGTCCTGCAGTCCCGACTGGGCCAGAGCACAACACCCTGGCGCTGCGCGCCCCTCCTCCGCCAGCCCCTCCTGGTCCTCCCAGAGTCTCTGCCAAGTCCTCCGTGAGCTCACTTCCCGTCTTGGCAATTAGCAAAGCCCCTTCTCTGGGCCGCCCCCGACCCGCCCCCGCCCACCTCCCTCCTGAGTCCTCCGTGAGCTCACTTCCTGCTTTGGGAATTAGAAAAAGCCCCTTCTCTGCGCCGCCCCCGCCACCCTCCCTCCTGAGGCCGGGCCTGGGCTGGGTTGCAGGGCTAAGCCCTGGCAGGGTGCGAGCGTTGCCAGCGCTGGCGCGCTGGGCAGCCTCCTAGCCTAGCTCCCTGAGCGGGTGTCCGCCCGCGGCCTGGCTGCAAAAGATCATCAGTCCTAACGCCAGCTGCACTCTTGGGTCAGTTTGCTGGCTTCCAGATTGCGCCCAAAGCCAGGAACCAGCTTCCCCAGCACAGGCCTGGGCTGAGATGCTTGCCCTGGATGTGTCTGAGCAGTCTCCTTGTCTCCAGGCAGGGATGGCACTTCGACCTGGATGTTTGGGTTTCTTGTTTGTTTTTTTGGTCATTGGTTATTACATGACCTCCAGGGTAGGTGCTCCACAAAGGGAGTGCAAACAGGTCACCTGATATATAAGCATATGGCCATTCTAGAAAAATAGCTTGGGGTTCCCTTGGAAACGAGGCATTGGTCCTTGCACCATGGTTTAATAGAAAAGGGATTATGCAACAAGTTACTTAAGTGAGCATAGGTTGAAATCGTTTACTGAGAGTAAATATGTAAAATAGTTATATTTTAACTAAATCTATCATCAATCATAAATCTATTACACGAAGGTTACAGGCAATTTAAATGCAAGAGAACTCTCTTCAGGGTTTTAAATAATCCGTGTCTGTCTTGGCACATGAGAATGCAAAGATAGGAAATGGTTTGTAAAAGATCATATAATAGGTTTTACTATATGGTATCAGCAATTTTTCATAAAGGAGCGGCCTCCAGCTAAAAACTCAGCTTTGAAAAATGCAGAAAAGCAGCAAACGTTTCTATGGTTTGTGTCTCCATATTCCTTTATGGCCAGTTTGAACAAATCCACATGCTTTGATTCAAAGGTAATAAATTCCTCTTATTTGGAAAAATGATGTTTATTTTTGTTCTCTCACCCTTCGCAGGTGGTTTCATTTTAGCACACTTCAGAGTTATAATTTCATGCTTATTAAAAACATTTATTATGATCTACATAGATGAAAGAAACTTTTATTAAATTATTTGACATAAACTCTGTTATTTTTAAAAATGTATTTCCTTTGAAGGGTTATTTTAGAGCGTTCAGAGAGGATCTAGGAGTGTGGTATTATGCAGTTTTTAAGTAGGTATGAAATGGTTATTTATATGATTGTTTCTTTAAGGCTTATGTATATTGTCCATTATATGCTATAAAATATTTTGAAAGTAAATTTAAGGAATGTTTTCCATAGTTTATTTTTTGGAAAAAATTATTGAAATGACTTATGAAAGTCAGTATACTCTCAACATTAATTTATTCTGAAATTTACCAATTGTCTATTGAACCTATTATATGGCAGATATTACTTCAGACTACACTGGTAAATGAAATACTTGGCTTTGTAGAACTTTTATTTATTTTATTTTATTTTATTTTTTAAAATATTTTATTTATTTATTTGACAGAGAGAGAGATCACAAGTAGGCAGAGAGGCAGGCAGAGAGAGAGAGAGAGAGGAGGAAGCAGGCTCCCTGCTGAGCAGAGAGCCCGATGCGGGACTTGATCCCAGGACCCTGAGATCATGACCTGAGCCTAAGGCAGCGGCCTAACCCACTGAGCCACCCAGGCGCCCTAGAACTTTTATTTTAATGGGTGAGACAATTAAAAGCTATAAACCTTAATAAAAATTGCATAGTGCATTCAAAAATGATGAGTACAATGGGGAAAAAGAAGAATTCGATCAGGGTGAGAAAAATCAAGGTTGCTAGGCAGGGGATGGGGAGCTAAAAGTTTCAATAGGATGATCAGGGTAGTTACAATGAAGCTGATAATTGAACAAAGGTGTGGAAAGGTGATGAATTTGCCCAGAACTATCAGCAATAAGGTCACTCCAGACAAAGGAATTGGCTATCTTGAAGGCCATAAGGTTGGATCATGCCTGGCATATCTGAGGAATAGCAAGGAGGCCACTGTGAGTGACTGAAGAGTAGCAGGGAAAGAGGTCACCGAGGTTAAATGAGTGGCTAGATCATGTGAAAGCTTAGAAGTCATTGTAAAACTCTGGCTTTTATATTTGGAAACTTACTGTGTGATAGAATTTCTGCTAATAACTGAGAGTTCAAATGTCCATAAAATTTCAAGGATTCTTATTCTAGTAAGACAGAATAAAGAAAAAGAGTTCATATTTTCACATGGTGTAACAAATGCTTGGAGATCCAAGTGTAGGAAGCTATGGGAGCACAGAAGAAGGCACTAAAATCACACCAAAATATTTGATGACTGTGACTATATATACATTTGTATTTTCTAGATTTTTTATAGTCATGGAATCACACAGTATATACTATTCATTGCCTGGCTTTTCTTTTCTCAGCATCATTACTTTGAGAATCTCCAATTGTAAATAGTTCATTTTGATGTTGAATAGTAATCTCTTTAATGAATAGATCATAATTTGTCTTTTCTCTATTGATGGACATTGATGAACAACATTTCCACTGTTTTCAATTCTAAAAGCTGCTATGAAATTCACATACAAGTCCTTGTATGAACATAGGGTATGTTTCTCTTGGTTAAATGCCTAGAAGTAAAATGGCTATTTGTGTAACTGCAACATATTTTGCATTTAAAAAAATTTTCAAACTATTTTCCAAAGTGGTGGTATCATGATATATGCCAACAACAATTTAGATTTTTTGTTGCTTCTCATTCTAGCTCAGACCAAGTACAATTAGCCTTTATAATTTTAGCCATTCTAATAGATATGTAAGCATGCCTCATTAGGATTTTAATTTGTATTTCTTTAATGTCTAAATGTTGAGAAATTTGTCATGTGCTTATAAGCCATCCATATCCTTTTGGTGACATGTCTCTTCCATTATTTCCTTCACATGTAAAATTGGATACTCTGTTTGGTTATTAGTAAGGTTTTTTTATTTTTATTCATTTTTTAATAATCAGAGTAGATGTCCATTATCAGACATAGAATTTGCAAATCCCTTCTCCATCTTTACGGTTTCTCAATGGAGCTTTGATAGCTGTGTCTTTCAATAAATATGCTACTTCTTTCCTGGTACACGGAGGTATGACTAGAACATTATCAATGTTGACTTTTGCAAAGAAAATCATGGCTTAAGATATATGTAGTCTGCAGTTGTTGGGAGTTTTCACCATCCTTGCCTGTAACTCACCTCTCACTGCCCACACATTCAGATATAGGGGAATATTGATTGACAAAATATTAATTGCCAAATAACACTAGTTGGAGAATAAGAAAAATGCAGGCACCTGATTATATAATATTACTTAAATAAAATATGTTTTTATAAGTGCTATTGGAAGTAAATTCCTCAATACTTTGATCACACAGAATGATGGAATCCTCGATATTTTTTCCTGTATTTACTAAGAAAATGATCATGCCTCAAGTATATTAAAATGGAATAGGGAAAATTAAAAATTGTTTTAAGTTGATTTGCGTGTGTTGTGCGTATGTGAGAGAGAAAGTGAGAGAGAAAGAGAAAGAGAGAAAAAGAGAACGGGAAAGACAGAGAGGTGGCTGCAGTGAATTGATGAGTTGCAGGATAGATTTTAAAGTTTTGTCTTTTGCTCTCTACATTCCCTTTTCCTTAGGTTCAAGAGAACAATCAGTAGTATCTCAGATGCCTGCTGCTAACATCAGCAGAAAGAGTTAGAGGTTCCCAGAAAATTAAAGATGAGATATAGTTTTCCTGACATAAGAAAAGTCATTTTTGTCCCCAGCTATTTTCAATGATCTATACCCCACCTGTGTACTTGCCCAAGCACACTTCTTCCAAAACTTCCTGGGAGGTTCTTACAAAGAAATGCAAAAACCTCACTAGTTAAGGATTTTGAGGGAACAAGGCAATGGGAAAACTAACAGTCACCACCAGACCAGGAAATAGCCTAAGCTATTGAGACAATAAATCAGTGGTAAAACTCCTAGTGCTATTTCAAAAGTAATCAAGGCCTTGCATTCCTTGTCGCAGAAAATCAGTCCAAGACCCCATCTACTTTATATCTGCTCTTGAAGCCTGCAGAGTCCCTTTCCCTTGTCCAACAGTTACCTCTGCTTTATTCTAACGTTGAAGTTTCTGCCCTCGGTGGAATACAAGCTTCATTCAGGTGAACATGCAATACATATTGCACAAATACATATGTGGATGTGCATGCATCCACAACCTTATGACCAACCATACACGGGATAATAAAACTCTCCCATCTGAGTATTCATCTTAAATACGAAATAAAAATCTCTCTCTCCTGTTCAAACAGTCAAGGCTTTGGAACTTACTCCCTGTGATCTCCTTGTATGTTGTAAACAAAGATTCCTTTGTTTGACAACTCCACCTGTTTCTGTGATTCACCAAAGACTGACCTCAGTTAGTTCAGTTACTGTAATGGCTTTCACTACTCTGATTCTACCTCTGCAAGTCTCCAAATTTAACTATTTTTTTCTCCCAATTCCGCATATTCTTGGCTTTAAACTGCAACTCTGAAGAGATGATTTGCTTGTTTAAAAAAAAAAATCAAGAAAAGGGAGTAGTAGTCAACATTGTAACTTTAAACTTCCTGCCCTAAGGGGCTCTCCTGTTGTTTCTCTTTGACTTCCTGGACTGAAATGATAGAAATTTGGCAATACATCACTCCCCAATCCAGATTACAGTTTAGACTCTTAGAAAAATATTAGTTTAAAAGATCACATAATTAAATACTTAAGCATGTAGTGTAATATAGTGGTTTTCAAGAAATATATTTTGGTCATCTGAATATTTAGTTTTCAACCATGGCTACTGACTCACAGCTCCTAAAACTCTTGGAATTTCCTGTGATAAGGGTGAGAGAGGTGTGTTTTGTTATGTTAATAAAGTGACCTTCAGACCTCACTCAAGGCAAGGGCTGTTTGCCTGAAGGACCAACCACTTGGTGAAAGCCTTCATAACTTTTTGCCCAACATGCCTCCCCTTCCTCCCAATTCAGGATTATCTGGGGAGGGAAGAGGAGCTGGAGATTAGATCAGCAAATGACAATGATTTAGTCAGTCATGACTATGTCACAAAGCCTCCACAGAAAACCTGAAAGGACTGGGTTCAGAAAGCTTTTAGTTTGTTAAATGTATGAAAAGGCAGGAAGAGTGGCAGTCTTCCAGAAGGTAATAGAAGCTCTGTGCCCATTCTCCATACCTTGCCGTGTGCACTTCTTTATCTATCTATTGATTCAAATCTTCTATTATATCTTTTAATAAGCTGGCAAACATAAAGTAAGTATTTTTCTGAGTTTTGTGAGTCCCTGTAACAAATTAAAAGAACGTAAGAAGTAGGCCACTGGGACCTCCAACCTGTAGTTGCTCAGTCACAAGCACAGGTAATAACCTAGGGCCTACAGTGAGACTGGCATCTGAGGTGGGGTTGGAGATAGTCTTGGAGGACTGATCCCTTAACTGATGAAATCTTACACTATGTTGAGGTAGATAGTGTCAGAATTTAGTTGAATTCTTGGAGATCCTGCTGTTGTCTGAAAATTATTTGGCATTGTTGTTATGATGTCCTAAAACCCAAAAAGATATAGCTACCTCAAAATAAGAATAAGGTTGACAGCTTATATATAATAAGTGAGTATATCAGGGATTTAAAATATACCCAATAAATAATGTAAGGTAATAAGGAAAGATTTTGAAATAAAAACAAGAATAAGAACCTAGTGGTACTAATAGATTAAATATATGTAATCTAGTTGAATTAAGAATACAATGGATAGAATACGTAATGGATCCAATAGAGATAAGAAGTCACTTAAGGATATAGTCATCTGGATACCAGCAAAGCCTTAAAATTATCAATATAAAAGAGGTGTAAGATGTAGGTGATGTGTGTGGAACAAAAGCTAGAGAAAAAATTAGATTTCCTTACTACTCATAGCCTGTTGACAAGTCCTTGAAGTTCCTCTTGGGACTCAGCTGCTTCCATGTGGACACATCCACTCAGGGCAAAAAGCATTCTTAGTCCACCCCCCAGGATACTGAAAATCTACTTTCACATGTAAAAATTACTTTGGAAACTTCTTTATCTCTACTCCCCACCCCTGCCCTCAAGATATACATTGGCAATCATCTCCCAAGCATATACCCACTGATACACATCAGAAGAGTCTCTTCCCTGAGTTTTTACCAAATAGTAATAAATGACCTTTCCCTAACAATAGCTAGCCCCCTAGAGGTCCTGGAAACCTTGTTTATAAAATACCTTGGAGGCTTGTGCTATCCCTCAGCTCCTCCCAAATTGAAAGTATATAATCAGCCACTCTTCATGACCCTTTCTCTCTACTCCAAATAAATAAATAAATATTTTTTTAAATAAAATAAAATAAATGACTTTTTTTAAATGAAAGAAGAAAAAGGAAGGAAATATTTGAATATTAATGTACATCTATTTCTCAAGCATAAAATAGTCAAGACACTGGATTAAAACTTACATACAAGAAAAGAAAGAAAATATTCATAACTATAGTTGACACTATGAATCCCAAACTAGGGCATACATATCAAAGACAAAAAAAAAAAAAACACAAAATCATAAGTGTTAGAGAGAAAAAAAAATAATTCATTAATAAAGAAACAAGAATCAGACTGACAGAAATTTTTTAAATAACATCAGATATAAAAAAGAATGAGGTAATAGCTTTATTATCTTGAAAAAAAATAATCACAAATGTAAACATTTAGATCCTTATAAAATGTCATTGGAATAGGAAGGCATAATAAAAAAAAATATTTTCAGGAATACAGACCACAGATAATTTTCCTTAATTTGTGTAGGCAGCACTTAAATACTAATATTATTTTAACAGTTAAAATGTACTCTATGACCTATGGGGTGGGGGAAAAGAGGATGACCAAGTCATCTTGAAATAATTCAGTTTTATGAAAAAAGTAAAAAGATTGAAAAAAAGACTTGAAGAAAAGAGAGATAAAACTTATGCATAATAAAAATAAATAAATAAATAAACAACTGGAGTGCCTGGGTGACTTAGTCGGTTCAAGTGTCTGCCTTCAGCTCAGGTGATGATCCCAGGGTCCTGGTATTGAGCCCTGCATCAGGCTCCCTGCTCAGTGGAGAGTCTGCTTCTCCCTCCCATTGAGAAAAAAATTTTGACTTATTTATTTGAGAGAGATAATCTTTAAATTTTACTTATTTATTTGAGAGAGAGTGAGAAAAGAAAATCATGCACACAGGAGGGGGAATAACAGAGGGAGAGGGAGAAGCACCCCACTGAGCAGGGAACCCCCTGTGGGGCTCTATCCCAGGACTCGGGTATTATGACCTGAGCTATAGGTAGACACTTAACTGACTGAGCCACTCAGATACCCCAATGAATACAATCTTTAAAAATAATAATAATAATAATAATAATAATAAATAATATTTCAGATAGTATGATTTTTTTAATGTAAGACTTGGTATAAAAACAGGATGACATACTTGTCTAATAATAGCAAAAGACTTTGGGGGCGCCTGGGTGGCTCAGTGGGTTAAGCCGCTGCCTTCGGCTCAGGTCATGATCTCAGGATCCTGGGATCGAGTCCCGCATGGGGCTCTCCGCTCAGCAGGGAGCCTGCTTCCTCCTCTCTCTCTCTCTGCCTGCCTCTCTGCCTACTTGTAATCTCTCTGTCAAATAAATAAATAAAATCTTTAAAAAAAAATAGCAAAAGACTTTGATAAGTTTAGATGCAGTAGTACATAAAAAATTTAACTTCTTTCATTAACTGATAATTTAATTAGATTAAATTAAGAGACATCAAAATTTAGAGAATCTAATAGTCCTGATCTATTAATAAATGTAGCCATCCTGACCCCAAAACAATAGTCTTCAGTAAGTATATAAGCATAAGTTGAACATTTACACAAACAGGCCATTATTTAGGTCAGAAGTATATGCCAATAAATTCCTAGAGTTAAATATCAGGTTATATTTTCCAAGAATGAGGCAATAAAATTAGAAATCAATGACCAAAATATTAAATTCATATAATTGGAAGTTAACTTCATACCTAAAAAGAAATAATACAGCTAATTCAGAAATTTTTAGAATTACAGTACTTTGGTAATATCAACTCTCAAAATGAGTAACGGACAGGTGGGGCTAGGGAGGAAGAGATCCATAGGGAACTTTGTGAACAGGCTCTCAGAAATCCCCTAAATGTGGTGTGGGAAAACCAGAGTAAAGTGATAAATTGGGCCACCCTACCCCAGGGAAGAGCACCCTGATCTAGGCCTGTGGGATGGAGGACCACCCTGCCCTAGGTGTATGGGGTGGGTCATGTGGGGTGGGTGTCTCTATGAAAAACACCTGTAACCAAAAAAGAATAATCAGACCCTAAAAAGGAGGTAAGCCATTGCAGCAGTTATTGATAGAGATGTTAAAAGGATTAAAGTTGCCTGGTTACCTTTTTATAAAAAATAAACCCTGAAGGCACTCATTGTTAACTGTGTGGGGACCCCTCTTAGTTGTGAGAGCTTTTTCTATATATTCACTTGATAAACTTCTGTCACTTACTCACTCTCCATTGCCCACGAGATTCCTTCTTTGACTCCAAGAGACAAGAACCTAGCTCTCCCACATCATTCCCTAGAGTTAAGTATCAGGCTATATTTTCCAATGATAAGGCAATAAAACTAGAATAGAATGACCAAAATATTAAGTCCATGTAACTGGAAGTTAACTTTATACCTAAAAAGAAATAATACAGCTAATTCAGAAATATTTAGAATTACTGTACTATGGTAATATCATTTGTGAAAACAAGTGACAATAATTAAAGGTATGAAGGAAATCTAAAGGTTTAATTGTATTAATTCAAAAGAAAAACAAAACAATACAACAAAAACACCAAAGCATAAAACAACAAATCAAAACAAAAAGAATATAAAGGCAAAACCTAAGAACGACAGCAGTAATAACAAAATCTTATAGAAACAAACAAATTTTTGGAATAGATTAATAAGAAAGATTTGACCAATGAGTACTGGTTAGAAATACTCAGAGATGATGAAGATAAAATAAAATACTAAATGAAATGTATAAAAACTAAATTATAGACCTAAGAGACTGATTAAAAATGCTTCTAGAAAAAGAGGCTAATTTGAAGACAATAAAATTAATAGCACCATAGAGAAAACTGTATTTGTGACATAGGGGATCAATTAGAGATGATAAAGTATTTCCTTAAATATCAAAGATAACAATTAGACTCAGTGGCTCAGTCAGCTAAGCCTCTGCCTTCACCTCAGATCATGATCCCAAGGCCCTGAGACTGAGCTTGACTCCCTGCTTGGTGGGGAACATGCTTCTTCTTTTCCCTCTCCCTCTGCAGCTTCCCATGCTGGCACTTGTTCTCTCTCTCTCTCTCTCAATAAATAAAATATTAAAAGTTAAAAAAATTAAGAAATAAGCATCAAAGATTAATCCATAAGGTAAAAATATTTATTAAAGTGATTAATTAATTTATATTAAAATTAAATATTTCCTTGCAATTAAGTGCAGTGTGGAGAAAAAGTTAATAGACAACTGACATAGGAATGAACAATACTTAAAATATTTAAAACTGACAAGAAATTATTAGATTTAGACTCCATGATGATCTCTATGAATGTGCATTTAAAACACCTTAAAATACTTTGTATGAATGTGCTACAGGAAATTAAAGAGGGAGGGAGATAAAGGGGGAAAAAATAGCTCAACTTGAAATGACTAGTTGGTTGCCACTGTGTTTTATTTACATTTTCCACCACTTTTTTGGTCAATGAAATTATTTTACATGTATCTATTATTATCTTGTAGGACATGTTACACTAATATAATTATTAATAAAGTTGAGAATAAGAATATGATGCCTCATTTCATCATAATTGTTAAAAATGATCCCTCAGCTGGTAAATGCAGGAAGCCAGAAACGGAAATAATAATTAGCACCAGTTCAAAAGCTTGTCCACCTGGAACCTGTAAGAAAATCCAACTAGATCCTGAAAATAATGAGTGATCTGAGGAAACTGGACAGGGATATAGATTTCCAGATGCTTTTTACTTATAATGGCAATAGCAACTTAGACAAGGTAATAGAAAAAAATCTATTAATTGGCAGTTGGAAAATTATTAAAAAATATAAACCATAAGCCAATGAACTTGGGAAAATTATGAAGAATCTACATAAACATAAAAAGAAACAATATATATTTGCCAAGGAACATTCACATTTAAAAAAATAATTTGAAAGGGGAACAATATGCCGTAATACATATATCAATGTTTTTCATAGAAGTTTAGTATAAAAAATAAACATTTTAAATAATTTATTTGGAAATTGATATCACATATCTGAAAAACTTGGAAGAAGAAATGGATAACCATGACTAAACAAATGTAGCAGAAAAATGATTTACAATAATAGATAAAAGCTATTCAAAAATGCAGTGAATATTGGCCAAAGCTTAGAAAAATCGATAAAATATAAAATGTAAAATGAATTCAGGAATGAAAAATAGAATCCCATTAAATCTAATTTGGAAAGAACTAATAATTTTTTTTTGGCCTGAATCTGCTCTGCCTTTCATTAGGTGGGACACTGACCAAGCCCACTCAGCTCCTCTCTCATGCCCAGTAATAGAAAAGTCAGGGACATTAATTACTTCTGGGATGAATTTTAACCACTGTGGATAGGATGCAGAAGCCAGTGGGTTAAACAGATTCTTTCTTGTTTCAGGAAAATAATTCTGAGATGTATTCTGTGCATTAGGATTGATGCTCAGTTGTCCACAATCATAATCCACTCAGTCTGAACTCATATATGTTTCTCCTGGACCACTTAGCTCTTCTCATTCTCTCCTCTTCCACGTGATCAAATCCCAAAATAATTATTTAGGTTGTGTATGCAAGTCCTGATTTTGAAGGGAAACTCAGTTACAGAAAGAGATGAGAATAAAGATACAGGGAAAAAAATGGTGCACTTTGGTGACTCAATTAGATAAGCATCTGACTCTTGATTTCAGCTCAGGTTGTTATCTCAGGGCGATGAGATGAAGCCCCTATAGACTCTGTGCTAGGCAAGGAAGTTGCTTAAGATTCTCTCTTCTTATCCCTTTCCTTCCCCCCCTCACCTCCCATGCTGTCTTTCTCTTAAATAATAATCACTGCTGAACTATCTTAGATTCTGTACATTCTCTCCAGCCATGAACCTATCACTGTCTCTAACTCTTGAAAACTTCATTAGACAAATTAATGTGGTGAAGGAAGCAATGTGAGAAAGCCTATTAATCTGATGAGCATGGAAGTGAACAAACCCTATAGATACTTTCCCTTTGGTTTCTAGCCTATCAATACCTACAGTGAGTCACATACACTCAAGATTATTGTTTTTATTGTATACTTCATATATTCATTAATTTTTGACTCGTTATCATTTTGTTGAAGTGTTAAACTATGGTAATAAACAAACTTTTAATTAACTTTTCCTCCTATGATACAAATATAACTTGCACTTGAGCTTTAGCTAATTTTATGTTCTAAAATTGCCAAAACAAAATGATCAAGGTTTCTAGATTATTTACTGTATTTTCTACTATATAATATTGTTCTATCTCTTCTGTATAAAGAAAATGAATGCTTGCGGCTCTTGGGTGGCTCAGTGCGTTAAAGCCTCTGCCTTCTGCTCAGGTCATGATCCCAGAGTCCTGGGATAGAGCCCCACATCAGGCTCTCTGCTCAGCAGGGACCCTGCTTCCCTTCCTTTCTCTCTGCCTGCCTCTCTGTCTACTTGTGATCTCTGTCTGTCAAATAAATAAACAAAATCTTTAAAAAAAAAAAAGCAAATGAATGCTTGATAACTAAATGAATGCTTTACTGAACAAATTAAATATGGCAATAGCATTTTATTTTATCATGCTTTACATATTAAACTATAATATTATATCACTAGTCTACAAATAATCTACTCACATAGTGATTTGGAAGCTTTTAGCAAAGGAATTCTTCCTCCTGATTGTAGTATAAAAGCCACAGAAATATACAGAAGACTCCTAGGATAGAAAGTTAAATCCAGTTACCCGTGATGCCTTGAGTAGGACCTGACCTATGTATGCCCTGGGATGCACTAGTAACTGTTACATGTGATAGGATTATATTTAATATATAGAGTCTCATTTACTTCACAAAGGAGATATAAATTTGAGAATAAAATATTTGATGAATCTATAAAGTCTATATCTACTTGGAACCAATGTGGTAGAATTAAGATGTTAATTTGAAAAAAAAATTTCATTGAACACATACACATATTCAATTGTTTTTATATATATAAACAGCATTATTTATTTATGTAAATAAATGCATTGTCAGTAAAATCCATTTACTTATCAATCATAAGGGTAATTTTAAGTACTAAGAATAAGAAATATGTGAAAAGATAAGTGTTCAAAAGTGCAGTTTGTGGTAATTAATACAATATGGTAGGCTCATAAAATAGATATATTACTTGAACTTAAAAGCTTCTATAATTAAGCGATGACCACTTGAAATTTGTAATTAGTCTTGCTGCAGTTTTTTCCTTGCACTTATTGCCCTTCCCCAGAAGTTCATTAAGAATTTCTGTGAATGTCCTTATGTTTAATCTCATTCATAGATTCCACTGCTGCTCACAAAACAAAGCCAAAAAGAGAGGTAACTCTATGTGGCACTCCATCCACAAGCAATACATTCATAAATAATTAAAAAGCTCTCTACTTCATTTGTTACCCATTCATCTGATAATTTAAATGAGTAACTGAGGCCATTTTATCAGCACTTTTAATAGAATGCGACTCAGAAACTTCACAGTGTTATTTAAGAAGAAATGCTCATGTGTTAAGGTTTTTTTTTTTTTTAAATCAACAAAATAATTTTCAAATATTAAAAGCAAATGTCTCCTTTTCCTCCAAGTTTCCTTGCTATGTCAAACTTATAAATAAATAGATTACAACCGTATTTTGAGTAGTAGATAAAAACAAATGTTTTGAAACTGTCTGAGGGGTGAGTGTCTGGGTTAACTTGTATAAATATCTGAACTCAATGTATTTAGACTTTATTAGATGGTTTTTTTAGACTATTTAAAAATACATGCTCAGATAATGACAACATTATTTTATTCATTTTAATAAATAAATTATTTTATTTAATTATGTTTAGATATTTATTTATTAAATTAATGATTTAATATTTAACAATCTAAATTTGAAATATTTAAAATTCTAAAAAATATTTATTTAATTAAATTGATATATTTAATATAAATATTCAATAAATTATTTAATCGTTATTATAATTATGCAATACATTATGTATTGTGTAATAATTGCATTTTAATAAATAAATAAATGTATTATTTACATTATTTTATTTTACTTTATTTTATTTAGTTGACAAAGAGAGGGAGAACGCAAGCAAAGGGAGTTGCAGGCAGAGGGAGAGGGAGAAGTAGGCTCCCAGCTGAGCAGAAAGTTCAACCTGGGGTTCCATCCCACGACCCTGGGATCACCACCTGAGTCGACGGCAGATGCTTCACTGACTGAGCCATCCAGATGCCCAAGGCTTTGTATTCTTCGCTTCTAAATATTGATGCTGCTTCATCTCTGGAGTTAGTAAATTGATGTTGAGAATTCATATCAAAGAATTGATAGTAGCTCTTAAACAGAAACATGTAATTTAGAGGAAAAAAAGAACAGAAGGAAGAGAAAGCCCAAAAGTCAAAAGCACATTAATATAAAATTTAATTAGATAAATAAAGCTGATTTTCCTGAAGGGGTCTAATACAAGGGCTGCAAAGAGATGATAGGATTAGGAAAATTGTCCACTCCTGGTCATTTCATAATTTCAAACTATTCCTTATTAATAAATATACTTAGTTCCAGAAACACAACCACATAAGGACATTTCCACCAAGTTTCCTCTAACAGCATTTACAAATTAGACGTTCAAACAATGTAGTTCGTTACATGTTGCATCTGTATCTTAAAGTATAAACACTTTCTGTGACACATTTTCTAACAATCAAAATTAATATATATATATATATATATATACATATTATATGTATATATAATATGTATATATACATATATATATCTTACCCTAAATGGAAAAAATATATATATATATAGAAACCTTATCCCTAAATGAAACCTTTCTTTGTTTATTAGCTTAAATAGGTAAATTAGCAACAACAACAACAACAAACAGCTAATATTATAGAGGTAGGAACAATTTACCTTTTCATTCATTGTTATTTTCTAAAAATTCCTATTTTATTTTTTCTCGTCTGTCATAATAATTTTCTAAATCTCCTGCCTTATTCAATTTTTTTCTTTTAGTGGAAATCTCTATTTCATATTTATTTTCTCTTCCTCCACTCTTTGCTCTAATAATTCAATGTATTATTAGATTTTCTGTTTTTCTCTTTATCCAGATATATCTTTTCTTTCTTTCTTTCTTTTTTAAATAATTTGATTTGCTGGCATTTTACATCAGTACATGCTTTCTTATGGATGTTAGAAATGTCTGTGGAACTACTAGAAGTATAAACTTTTTTACCTTTAAAAAGTTTACATGGCTCAGTTGGTTAAGTGTCTTCCTTCAGATTAGGTCATGATGCCAGGGTACTAGGATCCAGTCCTGCATCAGCTGCCTGCTCAGCAAGGAGTCTGGTTCTTCCTCTCCCTCTGCCCCTCCCTCTCTCTCTCTAATAAATAAATAAAATCATTAAAAAAAAAGACTTACTGGAACCTGAGACTGAATTACTAAATTCAGTCTTAATATAAAACAGCTAAACAACGCAATGATCACAACTGGAAAATTTATTCAGATCATGGTTTAACATTTTTAGTTGACACAGGACCTCTTTCAGTAACAACTTTCCCTAAATATCAATTTCTTTTTAAGGCAAAAAATTTTGACAAGAAATCCAGATCCTTCTCATCATTTTCATATCAATTTAATGTGACATCCTCGGAGTATATAATCAAATATGTAATTATTCTATCTGTTTCCTTGTATATTGCCTGTATCTTTTTCAGACTCAAAGTTCCATTGAGGTAGAGGTTTTTTGTTTTGTTTTTAAAGCAGAGATTTTTAAATTGTTGATATATACAAGATGCTTAATAAGTGTTTACAAAACCTATGTATTTCAGAAGCCTTAAACAGGCTTTAAAATAATGTAGGTGATATTAGTAGTCATATCAAACAATTTGTAGGTTTCAGTCATGTAAATAACTACATTTCTCAGAGACAGAGAAACATACAAATGATCTGGGTCCTACTAGTAGGATAATGCTAGCATGTGTTGTAAATTCTCGTATATGACCTTTTTCTTGCAAGAATTGGTTATGTGGCAGAAAAAAAGGTATCACTATCTTATACTTTGTTATTTAAATCAATTTATGGAAGTTGTTAATTTCTTACACTGCCCCTTTGTTTCAGTGGACCCAATTTCCGTGGTAATGGTGAGAGGAAAGTAGGCAATTTAGGCAGCAGCAAAAATCTCCTACAAGGCACTATAAAATAAGGCTTGTTCTAGATCATGGGTCTGTCCAAAGGGGAATGTTAAGGGGTAGAATGGATGATGGATGCATTGTGGACTTATAACTATAAGATTAATACTGTTATGCCCCAATAATATGTCTATGATTAAAGGAGCGAGACTGATGTAAAGCGAAGGTCAAGCAAAGCTTTATTTCATGCCAAGCATCAAGAATCTAACTGAACGTTCGGGGCCACACCTCTTATGAGAGAAGGCAACCCTTCCCTGTTTCACAGTCTAGCTTTTAAGGGCAAAGGCCATGCAGTCAGGCCTGACCACGCACAGGTGACCAATGAGATTTTAACACACACAGGAAACTCCACAGTGAGGCTAGGTGACCAATTGAGGTTCAATTGACCCTAGTATAGACATTTGACCCAGCCTATTACACCTTGATTAGGATTGGTGCCAAAACGGTTCCCAGAGGGCGGAGGAGTGGGGCATACTCCTTAGTATCTAGGGAGACAATATGCAAACACCGCCCCCCCTCCCGCTGATTGATGTCTCCACCTGGCCTGACCCACTCTTGTATATGGGCTTTGTTACCTGGAGCTGATTTCCAGGACTTGTTTTTAAGTGAATCCCCTGGGGGAAGGGGAGCAAGGACAGTTTAAGGGTTAACCTCAATGAAAGCCTCTTGCTAAAATATAAAAATATAAAATAGGTCCTTACATTACAACAACACAGTAGGGAAAGTCCCAGTGTGGTGATAAAAGAAGTGATGTAACTTGCATTGCACATTTTATTTTTAAAACGTGTAAGTTGTATTTTTCATACTTGTATGAAAAATTGTATCATACTTTATCTTCATCTCTGTCTACTAGGTTAAAACTAGTTAAACAAACTCAACAATTTTTTTGAAATTTATTTATTTATTTATTTAAGAGCAAAAGCCAGAGAGAGAGAGAGAGAGAGAGAGAGAATGAGCAATATGGGGCTCGATCCCAGGACTCTTGAGATCATGAACTGAGCCAAAGGCAGACACTTAACTGACTGAGCAAATGAGACTCCCACAAACTCAACAATTTTATAAAATTTTTATTTGTTGGGGTGCCTGGCTGTATCAGTCAGTAAAATATGTAACTCTTGATCTTGGGGTTATACGTTTGAAATCCACCTTGGGTGTAGAGGTTTTTAAAAATAAAATCTTAAAAATTTTTTTTTTCCTTTTTTTATTTAAGCCACTGTATGGCAGTGTTGATCACTATATTGTACACCTGAAACTAATATTAACCTTATTTTAACTAACTGGAATTTAAATAAAAACTTTAAAAATAAAATAAAAATAATAATCATAAAAATAAAAAAGAGGAAAAATTTGGCAGGCAATTTTATTAATTGCATAATTATTTATTATTATCATAGTCTGTGTGTGTCGGTGGGAAGTGGCTGGTATTACAGTGAGTTCCATATGTGTGTTACACTGAGGTCCATGTCTGTAGTCAGTCTTTTTTTTTTCTTTTAATTTATTTTCAGTGATCCAAAATTCATTGTTTATGCACCACACCCAGTGCTTCATGTAATAAATTCCCTCCTTAATACCCACCACTGGGCTCACCCAACCACCTGCCACCCTCCTCTTCAAAACCCTCAGTTTGTTTCTCAGAGTCCACAGTCTCTCATGGTTTGTCTCTCCCTCCGATTTCCCCCAGCACACTTCTCTCCATCTCCCAGTGTCCTCCACGTTATTCCTTATGTATTGAGCCTTATAAAACTTTTATTTCTTTCCCTATTCTCCTTTGCATATGTTTACCTTAGATGTTAAAATGTTATAAACCTCTCCTGCCTGGTCCATTTTCTCTCTCTTCTCTCATGATTTCTCATGCTCTCCCTGCCAACCCCACATGCCTTACAATATCTGGATATGACTTATTTCTTCCTGAGCTACTTTATTCTACTCTGCCATATGGTTGCCCTTCCCTCTTCTGTACCATAACTTCTATCCCCTGCATTTGTGCTTTAACAATACCTAATTCTTTTCACTACATCTGTATCTTTGAGGTCAATACTCAGTAGTGCAATCGCTGGGTCATAGGCTAGCTCTATTTTACTGGAAAGAAGGGCCATATGCACCCCAGTGTTCATAGCAGCAATGTCCACCATAGCCATTCTGTTGAAAGAGCCAAGATCCTCTTCCACAAAGAAACGGATAAAGAAGATGTGATCTATGGATACAATGGAATATCACTCAGCCATCAGAAAGGATGAATACCCAACTTTTGCATCAACATGGATGGGACTGGAGGAGATTATGTTAAGTGAAATAAGTCAAGCAGAGAAAGTCAATCATCATATGGTTTCACTTTTTTGTGGAACCTAAGGAATAGCATGGAGGACATTAGGAGAAGGAAAGGAAAAATGAAGTGGGGGGATTGGAGGGGGAAATGAAACATGAAAAACTATGGACTCCAAGAAACAAACTGAGGGTTTTAAAGATGAGAAGGATGTGGGGATGGGTGAGCCTGGTGATGGGTATTAAGGAGGGCACATATTGCATGGGGCACTGGGTCTTTTACACAAACAATGAATCATGGAACACTACTTCAAAAACTAATGATATATTGTATGGTAACCAACATAACATAATTTAAAAAAAAAAAAAAGGAGGGGGACAATTCCTAACACTCAATCTTTGCTAGTTTCTTGTTTACCTCCTTTTAAGAGTAAGCTCATTAGTGGTTTTTGTTTGTTTGTTTGTTTTGTCTCAACTAAAAGAAGAAAAATAATACACATTATTTTGAAAACTTTTTGAACAGTGTACAAACGTTAGTCAAGTCCACAATGTCTCATCTCTTCTTCCTCCTAACATGGCTAAGTTGAAAAACCCTTTATCTGGGAAAAGATCATTCTCCTGCCACCTTGTGTAAGATTTTGGCTTTAGCTTAGATTATCCTTTCTTTCCTTTTCTGAAAATAAGTTGAAAATATTAATAGCCTCATTTTCTTCTTCCAAAATATGACTGCTTCTTTACCAAGTGCAAAAGCAACCCATTTTGACCATAGTAAACAGCTTGGACCTACTTTTTTGGCTCACTGTTTTAGTGAGACAAGTGGAGTGGAGATGACACACCATTTCCAAATGTATTAATAATTGGTAGACCATACTTCTAAATTGAAGTTTTGTTGCCATTAAACTACGACCAGACTCGCTATAATTACAGAGGTAAATTCTTTATATTTACTATATTTGAAATTACCATATAATACCAAAATAAAATTATGATTATGTGAAGAGTCTGTCATATTAAGAAGATGACTTTGAAATTATTGCTTATCTAAATGAAATTTCCCATTTTATAATCTTGTATAAGCTTCCGTTGTCATTTCCTATTTAAAATCTATTAGAAGGCACTCTTATTTTCCCTTAAGTGGGAAGTCAAATGTGGAACAAATTCATTTCAAAGGAACTGATTCTATATTCCACGAAGACCAGGTGGCTTCCATGTGGCATTTTGCCTCTTGCATATTGTTCGTCTCCTACAACAAATGGGGGTATGCTCTTTAGTAAACTAATTCAACTCAATTAGAGACATTGTCTTCAAGGGATAACATTATAGAGACTAGAATCAGAATCATACTTTTGGGAAATTTGGGCCCAGGTTTTTTGTTTTGTTTTGTTTTAAGATTTTATTTATTTATTTGACAGTCAGAGACCACAAGTAGGCAGAGAGGCAGAGAGAGAGGGGAAAGCAGGCTCCCTGCTGAACAGAGAGCCTGATGCAGAGCTCGATCCCAGGACCCTGAGATCATGGCCTAGCCAAAGGCAGAGGCTTAACCCACTGAGCTACCCAGGCGCCCCTGGGCCCAGGTTTTGATGGCTTCTTTCCTCAATCTTATAAAACCTATTTGAACTCTACTGGATGCCAGAACTGATTAAAAATATTTGGTCCCTTGTAATTTTAACCTTCCAGTATTCAATGCACCTGATCCATGTAATATCTTATACTATTTTTGTCAAATGAAGACTCTCAAAGTGTGTTTCTTGGGAGACACTTTTCAATTGGTTGCTTACATTTCTGCATTTATTATTTGTTCTAGACCATCCTTTGAAGATGGTTGTATTGAATAGACTTGGAAGACAGAAAGGTATCTTTTTTTTTTTTAACTTAACCTGTTGTGTTTGCAAATATTATCTGCCTCTTTTTTGATTCTTCTTGTGGGAACTGAGGCTCAGAACTGATATATAACTGCCACCCCTACACACACACACACACACACACACACACACACAAACACACACACACACACAAATACTGTTAATATTCTGGCTACCTCTATTGCCGTGAATAATAAGCTATATTATTTCTGAACCATGAGTCTGCGTCTTCTATCAACACCCAAGAAACCACGCAGACTCATACACCAGCTTTCAAATAAGAGAAAATAATCTCAGATGCTTTATATTTTTTGATAGTGTTACCTACTTCTGAACATATGAGTGAACACATATAAAGCTGGAGCCATGACCATTTAGAGCTTCTTCTGTGGAAGAACTATGCATTCACTAGTAAACAAAAGTAGTTTCATCTTTTTTTTTTTTCCTCCTGGACACCATTTCCTCTCTCACACTGTTGCTCAAATTGGATGGAGTCTAAGGTCTTTTGAGGAAATTTTTGTTTAATGACGCAAAATAAAATAGGAAGAGTCTAAGTGCTAAAAATAATTCTAGATAAAAGGTATAAGATCATGCCAGAAAGGATAGTAATTTTATCTAACAACTGCCTGTTCACTCCTTATTTGTTCATTAACTAATCTCCAAATTCCGGACTAAATCCCTTTTGTAAGCCAGAATGTGAGCTAAAACTGGGATTTTAAAGAAGTTTTCATTTGAAATCCAGTTAGTTAACATATATGGTTGTATTATTTTCATGTGTACAATATAACATATAGCACTCAGTGCTCATCATGACAAGTGCTCTAATTAACCCCCATCACTTATTTAATCCATCACTCCTTTAAGATCCCCTCAAGTAACCATCAGTTTGTTCTCTGTAATGAAATGTCTGTTTCTTGCTTTGTTTCTCTTTCTATGTCTTGTTATTTTCCCCTTTGCTTGTTTGTTTTGTTTCTTTTATTCCATATATGAGTAAAGGTATTTGTCTTTCTCTGACTGACTTATTTCACTTTTAGCATTATACTGTCTAGTTCCATCCATGTTATTGCAAATGGCAAGATTTCAGTCTTTTTTATGGCAGAATAATATTCCATTGTATATACATACCACTTATTCTTTATTTATTCATCAATTGAGGGATACTTGGGCTCTTTCCATATCTTAGCTTTACAAATAATGCTGCTATAAACATAGGGGTGCTAGCATCCCTTTGAATAAGTTTTCTTATATTCATTGGGTAAATACACACCAGCAGGATTGTTGGATCACAAAGGACTTCTATTTTTAAATTTTATGGAAATTCCATACTGTTTTCAAATATGGCTGTATC
Source organism: Mustela nivalis (assembly GCF_964662115.1). NCBI lineage: Eukaryota > Metazoa > Chordata > Mammalia > Carnivora > Mustelidae > Mustela > Mustela nivalis. The sequence goes on from NW_028136378.1 coordinate 973,018, forward strand.
AGTTTGCATCACCACCAACAGTTCTCAATTGTTATTTTTTCTTTTTTTTTTAAGATTTTATTCATTTGACAGAGAGAGATCACAAGTAGAGAGAGAGAGGAGGGAGCAGGCTCCATGCCTGGCAGAGAGCCCGATGTGGGACTTGATCCCAGGACCCTGAGATCATGACCTGAGCTGAAGGCAGAGGCTTAACCCACTGAGCCTCCCAGGCAGCCCCCACAAGTGTTACTTTTTCACATCCTCTCCAACACCTTTTGTTTCTTGTAGTGTTGATTTTAGCCATTCTGACAGGTGTGAGGTGGTATGTCTTTCTAGTTTTGCTTTGCAATTTCCTAATGATACATGATGATGGACATCTTTTCATGTTATCTACTGAACATTTGAATGTGTTCTTTGGGGAAACAATTATTCATGTCTTCTATCCATGTTTTTATTGGATTATTTGTTTTTGGATGTTGACTAAAAACTGGATATTAAGTAACACACAAGACAGGTTTCCTTGAGCTTAAAAGTTATTTGCATGAGTATGATTAAGAGGAAAAATATGCATATGTGTATGTACAAGTGTGTTTATGTATACATCTATCTATCTATCCTCTATCCCCTGTCTTCTAATTGTCGTAAATCCCGTAAGGTGGGGAATGGGATATTCTGAAGAAATATGCTGCTGGATATGTTGGGTAAGCAAATTTAATTGCACTCAGATGCATTGGATATAAGTGAATCACTCAAATGAGTTATTTAATATTATATAGAAACAAAATTTTATGTAGTTGAAAATAATAGGTAGTTAAAATAATTTCTGTTGTTTGTTGTTTTTGTGTCTTTTTTGTTTATATATACTATGGTGTGAATGTTTATGTCTCCCAAAATCATATTATGAAATCTAACTCTGGAAGTGGTAGTATTAAAACATAGGGGCCTTTGGGAGGTGATTAGGTCATAAGTGGGATTACAGTCCTTTTAAAGGAGACCCCAGAGAGTTCTCTTGATTCATTCATCATGTACGTTTACAGTGAGAAGATAGCCATCTATGAGGAAGTGGGCTCTCCCTGGATCTGCCCATTCCTTAATCTTGAACTTCTCAGTTCTAGAACTGTGAGAAATAAATTCCTGTTCTTTATAAGCTATTCAGTCTATATCATGTCCGTTCTAGCAGCCTGCATGCAGAAGGACACTATGACCTAAAACGAGAGCAATAAATATAAAGTTTCAGTAAAGTCAGTTGGTACAATGTTTTTTTACTTAGAGAAGACATGCTGCTTCATGTTAAACCTTGATATTGTATATGTTTCTTGAAGGGCCACTTCTTACTCCTTTGTGTGTTTTCCACAAAGTCCAGGATGATGCCTTACATAAAGGTAATAATTTATAAATACTGTTGGAAATATATACTTCTCTAAAATCTTATTTTGCCTACAGATTACTTGGATCCACTTTGCCTTGTGTAGAATATTTGAAATATATTAAGAACAGAATGTCTCTCTAAATAACATTTAGAATCATCATTAGTTTATGACTCCTGACTCATTTGTTTATGCAGTGATACTTACTGCAAGAACACTGAAGTTTGTAATATAATTTTTGAATTAATCACCAAGCTAGTTTATTTTAACCTATGAAAAAATAATTTCTCATGTTGGTTTAATTCTGCTCTTATGTTATGGTCATGACATTTTCATTAAAATAAAGTAGAAAATAGAAGTAAATAATAAATGAGAAATAAAAAATAACAAATAAAAAAATAAAAGTAAAACTCTTGTGAAATGTTAAACTTTTCTTACTTATTTTGTTTTGCTTTTCCTCTACCATACTGGCAAAGCTGTATTTTGCAGATAGATACAATTTTCTAGTTGCTAGGTTTGTTACTTTTGCTAAAATTTTCAAAATATAAGAAGTTGAATAGTCATGGATTGTTGATTAAACTCCTTACCTACACATATAAAAATAAAACAATGATGGTGACCTGGGTATTTCTAAAATTGTATTCTGTTTTTGCATATTATGTTTTACAATGTAATTAATAAAGATTCTGCATATATTAACACTCATCCCTTCTATCTCATCTGTATGTCCATTACAGAGCATGTATGATTTCTATTCATTGCTATGTTGTGGTGAAGAGATTGTCTGAATTAGTCCTATAGTTATGCAGGTAGATCTTAAGCTATGGTGCTCTTGTTTATTTGCTTGTTCCTGATCAGTATGTCTGAAAGATGGTAACTATTGCATCAGGTATGACGATTAAAAAATATTATTGGTGCCTGATACACTGTGATGAAATAGGTAAGTCGATTCATAATTTGTTAATTAAATTAGAAAAAAATTCCTTTGGATTTGTCCAATTTTAAGAGTTTTTTTTTTTTAACGAATTCCTTGGGATGTCTTTTGTGTAATATATATCACATGCCTCAACCTTTAAATTTGAATGTAGAAAAGAGTTATCAGAATGAGCCTAGAAAATATTGTTATGAAATATTTGTGTTCCGTTATATTATGTTAACTTAGGACATAATGGTAGTTATTTATATTAGCATTTCCTACTTTCCACATGCCCTTACAGATGAGATATCATGTTTTTCCTACTCTTTTTATCGTGGTTGTTATATTCTTCATGATCAATAACAATCAATGAAAATTCATAACATTAATTTTCTTTGGGAAAGTGATATTTTAGCAAGAATCCATGACCAAAAATTTTAGCTGTTGTTCTTCCAGGAGATGAGACTGTCAATGTTCCCGAAATTTCAAGAAATAGAACTTATTAATTGTGTTGGTTGATGTTTATTGTCTCTGAACTTAGACGTGCATAATTCAATTTAAAATTTATTTTGGGGGCGCCTGGGTGGCTCAGTGGATTAAAGCCTCTGCCTTTGGCTCAGGTCATGATCCCAGGGTCCTGGGATTGAGCCTTGCATTGGGCTCTCTGCCTAGCAGGGAGCTTGCTTCCTCTTCCCTCTCTCTCTGCCTGCCTCTCTGCCTACTTGTGATCTCTATCTGTCAAATAAAATAAATAAAATCTTAAAAAAAATGGAGTGGACCTTAGAGGGGTGCTTATCTGAAATTGAGGGACATTATAAAAAAAATAAAAAATAAAATTTATTTTGAATTGAAAACAAGATCTTACTGAAGTTTAGGCATCCCACTTTATATCAGGCCTCCAGTACATTCTAATTTATTTATAGAAAATATCATAAATATGAATGTCACTTTTCCTATTGCATTTATACTGAAACTGCAATGACTCAAAGATGTCAGATCTGAAAAGCACTACCTTTCTATAATTTCTGTTTCCTAGAAGGAATGGATATGCCATTTTAGCACAATTATCCAACAGTATTCAAAACCACCATGAATTTTAAAACATAGTTATTACACCCTAAAAATCAAGTATGAAAATGTATAAACAACCAAATCTCTATCTGTAAATGAAATACTCCCACACAGATGGGTTTTAAAACTTTCTAAATTAAGGAATTTGATAGCACAGACTCAGGGTAGTAGTTTCAGTGCCTACAGTATACTTTGAGGGAGAGAGTAATGTAGCCTCTGAGTCACTTTCTGCCTAGAGATGACCTAATAGTGGTTCTGGCATTGTTTGTTTGTTTTTGAAAATATGTTCCTGGGCGTCATTCAGAAAATGCAGAGTTTGGCAATCTATATAAATTAAGGATGATCTTTTTGAATGTTTGTCTTTCACTACTTCAAATTAACATAATTGGACAGAAATTCCACTAAATTAAGCATTGTTAGGAAATGGGTAAATTGGAGCTGCTCAAATTAGTTGCTCTTTGAACTATGTGTTGTTGGTTCAGGATTAGATAAGGAGTTTGAAGGAAAACCTAAATCATTGCTTCCTTTTTTGAGAGAGTCTTAGCATATTTTCTTAAAATTAGCTGAAATAAACAATGTGTTTAGTCGTAAAGTGATTTGCATTTTTTCACAAACTCCCTATCTCCTTGAGAATTATAACAAATATTTCATGAAAAATCATTGATCTTTACTTTGTTACACTGCTGTAAAGTACATTCAGAGTTGCCAGTTAAAAGTGTTAGTGTTGAGATGAAATGTCATGCATTTTTCTTCACTTCCATGCAAATGAACACAGTAATTTATTAAGACACAATGAAGAAAAAAAAATTGACAATGAGTTGCAGATTTGAAAAATCACTTGACATTCAATCCAAATTGTGAGTTTGATCGGTTACCGAACACATTATGATGCACCCCCGGTAATTTTACAGAGATTATTTTTTTCTTACCAATTCTTGATTATTCTGTCTTGCAATGCAGAGAAAGCTAAGTAACTTAAAATAAACTTCTGTTAATTTTGATTGTTATAAACTTAAAATTGATTAATTTCCATATACAGAGTTAAAATGTTCACAATTTACATTAAATATATATTCTGTGTATACCTTGGAAAAATTATACTGAAAATTGAAATTAAAATGATGTTGTATATAGCTGCAAGAAGCCGCCTGTCCCATTTCATCTTACTATATAAGTTGTGTCAGGTAATTTATAAAATCCCTAGTGCATAACAAGTCAATTTTTTTTGGAATGGGTAGTAATGTTTCTTCTTATTTCTAAATAAGAGTTGGTCAATGAGTGCATCTGCAACTGTATTTTTCCTAAGTGGCTTCATGGTCTTGAACTGCAAAAGCTCAGAACATTAACCATCAAAATAATATATTTTGACATAATTAGACATCAAGGAAATGCAATTAATGACACTGAGATATCACTACACACTTACCAGAATGGCTAAAATAAAATATAATGACAAGACCAAAAAAAAAAAAAATACCATTTGATGATACACAATGGCAAGTTGTACCATCACTTAACCATCTCAGACTAGTGTAGTGTTAAATTTGTTTTTCTAAGCAATGTTTTGGGTCACTTACCACTTTTCAAGGATATAAAGTGCTACCGTTTTACTTAAAACTGTGAAATTTGGTCAGATTTAAATTTCAATTTATGTTAAAACATTCTGTAAACTGTGTTAAACCTTGACATTTGTTCCCTCTGTTCAGTGAATAACACTATATCATATTCTGAAAAATACGCTTATTTTCATTTTGAAAAATATCCCTTTTTCCTCTTATGGTAATTATTAATATGAATTAATAGTAGAATGTGATATGGTTCTATATGACCATAAATACTTTATTGTATATTATCAAATTTAATAATGAATATAATGTACTTCTTTGGACAATTTTTAAAGACCAGTCTACTCTTAAAACAAAAAAATGGAGACGCACTTCTTTAGTTCACACAAATTTCATTTTATTATATATAACCTCAGATAAATTTCAACAAATCATAATTTATTAAAACTATGTCTACTTAAAAATCTCATAGAAGAGTAAAACCATCAAAAATAAAAATACACACACACAACACACACACATCACCCATGTATTGGCAAATCACAATTGCTGTAACAATACATTAGGCATTCCACATTTAAGGGCTATCAAAATTTCCATCAGTGACAAAAAGATTTGTATCCAAATGGACTGATTTTCCAGAATCCAAGAAAAAGTCTCCTAGGGTTTATTTAAAGATAAATATTTGAACAAATACTTCTAAAATTTAGGAAATTCAGAACATACGATTAAAGAATATTTGCAGTGCAGACTATATTCAATCCTTCCTTCAAAATGTGCCTTTGAGTACATAATTCTGTTTTCTCTCTCTAAATTGAGCTGTCCTCCAAGGAAGTGTTCTAAAATGTGTGTCTCTGTGTGATAAATGTTCTAAGACCTAACATGCTTCATTGTATTTTTACTGTGCTCTCAAATTTAATCAATAATTTGGCTTGATGTATAATATCTAGCTTCAAATATCTTTGCCATCTATACAAACACCCAGCTGTCTCCTATATATGCTATTACTATTGAGAATTCTGCTGTCCGTATTATTCTTGTACATTTTAGGTGATCTGTTCTTCTCTTGGGCATCATTTGTGCTCTTCTCTCTTTTTGATATTCTTAAAACTCACCATAAAGTATATGAGTGGTTTTGTGTGTGTGTGGTTTTTGTTTTGTTTTGTTTCTGATTTCTCATGTTTGGCATCATTTTAAGTCTGGTATCTTTTTCTTTAATTCTCCAAAATTTATCTCAGTACTTATTTAAATATTTACTTTATTTTTTTTTTCTCTTCTGCTGAATTGGGCAGAAGTCATTAATTTGTTTGTTTGTTTGTTTTTCCCAACTCATTTATTCCTTTTACAGCTATATTCATCTTAGTCTCCATTTATCGTATTCTTTATTTCAACAATTTTCACTTAATTTATATTCACAGTATAGTATCTTTTCTTTGTATATGTATATCATTATTTTTCATATACTTTTAAGCTATTTTTAAAAATAATTTATTTATTTATTTGACAGTGAGAGATCACAAGTAGGCAGAGAGGCAGGCAGAGAGAGAGGAAGGGAAGCAGGCTACCTGCTGAGCAGAAAGCCCGATGTGGGGCTTGATCCCAGGACCCTGAGATCATGACCTGAACCGAAGGCAGCAGCTTAACCCACTGAGCCACCCAGGCGCCCTTTTAAGCTATTTTTTAAAAGTACAGTCATTCTTTTTTTTTTTTTTAAGATTTTCTTTCTTTATTTATTTGCCAGAGAGAGATAACAAGTGGACGGAGGGCAGGCAGAGAGAGGGGGGTGGGGGAGCTGACTCCCTGCTGAGCAGAGAGCCTGATGCAGGACTTGATCCCAGGACCCTGAGATCATGACCTGAGCTGAAGGCAGTGGCTTAATCCACTGCGCCACCTAGGCGCCCCTAAGCTATTTTTTAAATTTCTGTTCCAATAACACTTGGATTGCCATATAAAGTTAACCACATCATCTTTTTTAGGTAAGTGATTGTACTTTTTATGTGCATAGTTATTTTGGTCCATGAGTTCAGCTCCTCTTAGGATCATCAAATCTCTATAAAGTCTGGGTATGCTAGGATTTCCTAGCAACAATAAAATACATTGGAACCTGGTAGCTTAATTATGATAATGTTTTCTTTCACAATCATTCACAATAGTATTACATTCTGAATAGCTTCCTTCTATTTGGCAGCTAAAGTGTTTGGAAAAACTTGAATTGTGATATCACTGTGATAATGTGTATTAGTCAGGGTTTTTCAGAGAATCGGGAAGAGAAAAAAAAGAAGATATTCTCCAGGGCCAACTCTAGAAGTGACTATTAAAACATCTGTCCAAATTCAATTGAACAAAACTCAGAAATGCCATCTCCAGTGAAATACAAAGAAGATTATATATAGTTCTGGGCACACACATCTCATTTGACCCAATGATGTACATTAATGAAAGACTGAAGGCCAATCACCACTCAATGGGAGAATTTAAAAATAAATTTACTAATGAGGCCAAGAATTCAGAATCACAAATACTTCAGAACTAATAATAACTGCCTTCACTTGATGTTATTCTATAAGATAAATCCTATGATCAAGTTTCAATTTTAAATTCTTACAATTTTAAATTCTTAAATCCTTATGAAGAAGCATCATTTGGAGGGAGCAGTTTTCATAATTTATCATCCATCAGCCTTTTTTTTAAGATTTTATTTATTTATTGGACACAGAGAGAGAGAGAGATCACAAGTAAGCAGAGAGGCAGGCAAGCAGGGAGGGAAGCAGGCTTCCTTTTGAGCAGAGCCCGATGTGGGGCTGCATCCCAGGAACCAGAGACCATGCCTTGAGATGAAGGCAGAGGCTTAACCTACCACCCACGTGATGAGAGAGCCACTCAGGTGCCCTCATCCATCAGTCTTAATTGATTGGAGGAAAATGTGTGGAGGAATAATGCCTTAGGGAGCTAACCTCTCTAAAGAATTTTTAAGTCTTTACCCCTTCAAGGTTTTTGTACAGTTCTGATAGCCTCTAAACATCCAGCTGATTTCTACAGTGACAGGCCTGTTAAAACCTGTCTTCAAACCAGGAATAGAGCTTGAAACATACCAGTCAAGAGCAACTTTGAGTCTTTTAAGGAATTTATCATCATTTCTTTGTTTTTGGTTAATTATCTGAAATAGTTCCATATTACACTTGCATAATTTCTCCAGAGCTGACTTTGAAGGAGGCATTCAGTTCCAGCTAGTTCCATATTTTGGCAAGAACTATAATTCTATATAAAAAAAACATATCTTAGGGCGCCTAGGTGGCTCAGTGGGTTAAAATCTCTGCCTTCGGCTCAGGTCATGATTCCAGGTTCCTGGGATTGAGTCCCACAGTGGGCTCTCTTCTCAGCAGGGAGCCTGCTTCCATTCCTCTCTCTCTGGCTGCCTCTCTGCCTTCCTGTGATCTCTGTCAAGTTAATAAATAAAATTTTTAAAAAAACATATTTTATACCAGTTATTCATGTTTATTAACTAAGATATCACAATACAAATAATACAAACAGTTGCTCTTTATTAATACCTTCAACCAAGATCAAAAAATATGTCATATTTTCTCCAAAAATTTTATATCATCTGATAGGTCAGATATATATAAAATTACATTTAAAGTTTTAAAATTATCAGCAAATATTTTCATTTAAATGCAAATTTGAAAAAAATTTACTTTTCCAAACATGACTTTTTATCCTATTTTTTTTGAATTTTGTCGACAACTGATAAAATGTTTAGCGAGACTATAAATGTTAGATCGAAAAAAATGATTAATACATGTAGGTTCAAATTATTATGTTCCATTAAAAATGATTTAGTCTTTGATGAACATCTGTTTGGTAATATGTTGTATCCAGATATAGTAAATTAATGATATATATCAAATTACAGGAAATGACCTTTCGTTCCATTATGAGTAGAGCTTTTAAATGCTCTTTGTCACAACCTGTCATCTTGTCATTATGTAGCATTATGTAGCATTTAAAAAATGTATACTCTTCCCTTCGAAGTCTTTTAGAAATCTAACATATGACTTTATATGGTTTGTGTCTCCATATTCCTTTATTGCCAGTTTGAACAAATCCACATGCTTTGATTCAAAGGTAATAAATACCTATTATTTGGAATAATGATGCTTATTTTTGTTCTCTCACTCTTCGCAGGTGGTTTCATTTTAGCACAGTTCAGAGTTATAACTTCATGCTTATTAAAAACATTTATTATGATCTACATAGATGAATGAAACTTTTATTGTATTAAATTATTTGACAAAAAATCTATTATTTTTAAAAATGTATTTCCTTTGAAGGGTTATTTTAGAGCATTCAGAGAGGATCTAGGAGTGTGGTATTATGCAATTTTTAAGTAGGTATGAAATGGTTATTTATATGATTGTTTCTTTACGGCTTATGTATATTGTCCATTATATGCTATAAAATATTTTGAAAGTAAATTTAAAGTATGTTTTACATAGTTTATTTTTTGGAGAAAATATTGAAATGACTTAGGAAATTCAGTATACACTCAACATTAATTTATTTTGAAATTTACCAGTTGTCTACTGAATCTATTATATGGCAGATATTACTTCAGTCTACACTGGTAAATGAAATACTTGGCTTTGTAGAACTTTTATTTTAATGGGTGAGACAATTAAAAGCTATAAACCTTAATAAAAATTGCATAGTGCATTCAAAAATGATGAGTACAATGGGGAAAAAGAAGAATTCGATCAGGGTGAGAAAAATCAAGGTTGCTAGGCAGGGGATGGGGAGCTAAAAGTTTTAATAGGAAGATCAGGGTAGTTACAATGAAGCTAACAATTGAACAAAGGTATGGAAAGGTGATGAATTTGCCCAGAACTATCAGCAATAAGGTCACTCCAGACAAAGGAATTGGCTATCTTGAATGCCATAAGTTTGGACCATGCCTGGCATATCTGAGGAATAGCAAGGAGGCCACTGTGAGTGACTGAAGAGTAGCAGGGAAAGAGGTCACCGAGGTTAAATGAGTGGCTAGATCATGTGAAAGCTTAGAAGTCATTGTAAAACTCTGGCTTTTATATTTGGAAACTTACTGTGTGATAGAATTTCTGCTAATAACTGATAGTTCAAATGTCCATAAAATTTCAAGGGTTCTTATTCTAGAAAGACAGAATAAAGAAAAAGAGTTCATATTTTCACATGGTGTAACAAATGCTCGGAGATCCAAGTGTAGGAAGCTATGGGAGCACAGAAGAAGGCACTAAAATCACACCAAAATATTTGATGACTGTGACTATATATACATTTGTATTTTCTAGATTTTTTATAGTCATGGAATCACACAGTATATACTATTCATTGCCTGGCTTTTTTTTTCTCAGCATCATTACTTTGAGAATCTCCAATTGTAAATAGTTCATTTTGATGTTGAATAGTAATATCTTTAATGAATAGATCATAATTTGTCTTTTCTCTATTGATGGACATTGATGAACATTTCCACTGTTTTCAATTCTTAAAAATAAAGCTGCTATGAAATTCATATACAAGTCGTTGTATGAACATAGGGTATGTTTCTCTTGGTTAAATGCCTAGAAGTAAAATGGCTATTTGTGTAACTGCAACATATTTTGCATTTTAAAAAATTTTCAAACTATTTTCCAAAGTGGTGGTATCATGATATATGCCAACAACAGTTTAGATTTTTTGTTGCTTCCCAATCTAGCTCAGACGAAGTACAATTAGCCTTTATAATTTTAGCCATTCTAATAGATATGTAAGCATGTCTCATTATGATTTTAATTTGTATTTCTTTAATGTCTAAATGTTGAGAAATTTGTCATGTGCTTATAAGCCATCCATATCCTTTTGGTGACATGTCTCTTCAATAATTTTCTTCACATGTAAAATTGGATACTCTGTTTTGTTATTAGTAAGGTTTTTTATTTTTATTCATTTTTTAATAATCAGAGTAGATGTCCATTATCAGATATAGAATTTGCAAATCCCTTCTCCATCTTAACGGTTTCTCAATGGAGCTTTGATAGCTGTGTTTTTCAAGAAATATGCTACTTCTTTCCTGGTACACGGAGGTATGACTAGAACATTATCAATGTTGACCTTTGCAAAGAAAATCATGGCTTAAGATATATGTAGTCTGCGGTTGTTGGAAGTGTTCTGTAATATCAAGCATATCTAGTTAGTTGATAATTTTGTTCAAGTCTTACATAACTTACCAATTTGATGACCATTTGTCTATATAATCTTAAAATAAGGGTGTTGAAATTTTTTTCCGTTTCTCTTCTAAGGTGGAAGTTATGACTTTTCTTCTTAGTATTTCCCTATATATCCCCAAATCTGTTATTAAGTATTAAAAGTCAAGAATTATTATACTCCCTGATGAATTCATCCTTTGACTCTTCTGTAATTTTGACTTGATCTTTATGTTTGATAATGAAATTTGCTTAAAATCACTTTTCATTATCTTGATATAACCACCAAAGTTATAGTGTGATTAGTGTTAATACAGCATATTTTTTCTTTTACTTTTTAAGCACTTCTATATTTAATCTTGACAAAGAAACAAAACAGCTTTTTAACTCTGGAAGCATCATTCTAAATTATCTTTTTTTTTTTTAAATGAAGCAGTAGCAATTTTTGTTAAGGGACCTAAACTGAAAGTAGGTTTAGAAATTTATTTATTCATTTATTTATTTAGTAAAAGATTTTATTTTGTTTATGGACAGCAAGAGAGAGATAGAGAGAGAGAGAGAGAGAGAAGAAGCACACAAGCAGGGGGAATCACGTGCAAAGGGAGAGGAAGAAGCAAGCTCCTTGGGGTGCAAGTAGTCCCATGCAGGGCTGGATCCCTGTACACTGGAATCATGACCTCAGCCAAAGGCAAACATATGCTTAAACAACTGAGTCATCCAGGCACCCATAGAAAATTAAAAAAAAAAAAGACCTTTTAAAAACATTTTGTTTCTTTCTTGTATTTGTTTTAATATTTTATTTATTTGACAGACAGAGAGACAGGAAGAGGAACTACAGCAGGGCAGAGGGAAAAGGAGAAGCAGGTTTCCCACTGAGCAGAGAGCCTGATGTGGGGCTCCATCCCAGGACCCTGGTATCATGACCTGAAAAGAAGGGACACTTAATGGAGGAAGCCACCCAGACACCTCTTTTCTTTGTTTTTAATATATGGCAACTGATGCTTCCCAGCCACGAGGAGCATATTACCCATTGATTAAATCTTTGATAACAACCTATTTTAAAAGGTGTGTAAATATATACTTACTCAGATTTATACACTTTGTGTTTTCTTCATAGTTTGGGGCTGGACCCCATGGTCACAACACTGCTTCCAGTTTTTGCCTTCCCATCTTTTGATACCAGGTATTTGGTCAGCAAAGCAAATTAGTATCAATATTAATAAGCCCTTGGCACCATATCTCTGGAGCAGGGGTTGCTCTTAGCCAAGGCCCAGAGCAGTTGACCTTCCCTCGCTAGTGCTATAGCCCCAAGGAGTAGGTCCCTGCCACCAGAACTCAGTCTTACATGTTATGCTAAGCAGACAAAACCAAAACAGGAAAGCTCCGACAGCTTTCACTGGCATGCCTCATCTCCAACTCCCTCAACGTCCAGGCAGTACCAGATGACAGGGAGGGGTCTTGGTCCAACATATGGGAGGGAAGGAAGTAGCCACAAGCAAGTACCTGCCTCTCTGTTCCTTTCTTTCATGAGCAGGTTGTAAGGAGGAGGAAGAGGAAGGGGAAGAGAGGTGAACTTCAAGGGGTGAAGGCCTCAGGTAGGCAGCTGGCTCCTGCCAGTAGGAAAGGGACAAAGGAGAGGCAGTGAGTCTTTCAGGGAGGGTGGGGGGTAAGGGTTACACCTTATGATGGAATCTGGACAGGAGTAATAGGGATACTAGACATTGGAGTCCACCATTGGCAAGCTGGGCTGGGTGTCAGGGCAGATAGGCCTCCCTGGGCAACGGCACATGAGAGAAGGTGGAATTCTTCTTCTCTGAGGAGCAGGTGGAGCTTTGGGTGTTGGGAAAGCATAGACAGTATTGTTCCAGGGCCAAGGACATGTCTGGGTACCTCTGGTTGGAGGTCAAGGCCACAGTATGATCCAGGTCTTCTACCAGCAGCTTGAAGGTACCACATGCCAGCCACCCCTCATTATTGTGTATAACTCTCTGGTGCACTTATTGGCTTATCCATCAAATGACTCCTTCAGCAGCTTGAAAACCACCTCCACAGGCACTCCAGGATATGGGAGGCTTCCAGAGTGAAAATTTTGCACAGGATCACCCCAAAAGACCAGAAGTCACTCTGGTGGATGTAGATCTGGTCAAACATGGCCTTAGGGACCATCCACTTCACAGGCAGTCCACTGTTGGTTGTCTTTTCATAGTAACTGTTGTGGTGATATCTCTGGCAAGGCTGAAGTCTGAGATCTTCATCATGTTGTCCTTTGTCACCAGCACTTCCCTGGTGGCCAGGTCTTGGTGTATGCCCTTCTTGGAGGCAGGGTACTCCATGCCTCAGGCTACCTGGTAGGCACAGGATACCAGGTCCTTGGAGGAGAGTTGCTCTGCTGCATTGAGGCTGATATTGTAACAGTACTCCAGGTCAGGAGGCCTCTGGGCCTGCAGGTACTCTTGTATGTTGTCTTTGGAGGCATATTCCATGAGAGTGTACGAAGGGCCGTCCTGTGTGCAGGACCCAGCAGGTGGATGGTGTCCTTGTGTGTCCAATCATCTTCATCATCTCCATTTCTGAGATTAGGTTTGACCGGTCTTTCTCTGTTGCATCTGACTTCAACATCTTCAAAAACACTTTAGTCAAATGGTTGGATTTGTCTTTGTCCAGCCCAATGGCCTCCTCCAACACCACCTGCCCAAAGTAGGCCTGTCAAGGGGTCTGCCTAAACTGCCTACAACCAGCCTGCCTCCAGGCAGTTATGAACTCTAGATTATCCTCAAAAACATTAAACCACAAGCTAAAAATTCTCTTCACTAGGTCTCTGTCGCAGGTCTAATTTATTATCTTTCATCATTTATCTTTTTCCTAATTCTTATTTTCAGTATAGTTTATTTTGCTTCCAGGTGTTTCCCCTGGTTTCTGTATGCTGTTTCATGGGGAAGAATTATCCTGTCCTAAAATTATTTCTTGAGCATTCATTACATCTCTCAGTTAAAATGGGTTCTTTTAAGGTATTGATTCATTTGAGTTTTCTCAAAATGGGAAGAATTTTCAAAATGGTGTTTTCCTCAAGGTTCAGAGTATGTCTTAGCCTCATCTTTACTCTTGTTGAAATTCACTTTTCAAATTCTTGTCCCTCTTTTTATCTTTTTAAATTAAAATGTTTTATTTTTACTATTTTTTTATTTGAGTATAGTTGATATTCAGTGTTACATTGGTTTCAGGTTTTCAATATCTCCATACATTATTCTATGATCACTACAAATATAGCCACCATCTGTCACCATATAACACTATTATAATATCATTGACTATATTCTCTACACTGTCCCATACCTCCTTTTAAAATCTCAGATTTTTATGTTTTCTCTTATTCCAATTTTCGACCATCATTTTACTTGGTTACTTTAATAAAATATGCCTGATTACACACTCTTTGCTGAACACCATAGCATTTGATTTATTGTAGTCTTCTTTTTTTTAATTAACCTATAATGTATTATTAGCCCCAAGGGTACAGGTCTGTGAATCGCCAGGTTTATGCACTTCACAGCACTCACCACAGCACATACCCTCCCCAATGTTCATAACCCCACCACCCACTCCCTACCCTCCCCCCCACCCCGGCAACTCTCAGTTTGTTTTGTGAGATTAAGAGTCTCTTATGGTTTATCTCCCTCCGATCCCATCTTGTTTCATTTACTCTTTTCCTGTTCCCCAAACCCCCCAAATTGCACCTCCATTTCCTCATATCAAGGAGATCATATGATAGTGTCTTTCTCTGGTTGACTTATTTTGCTAAGCATAATAACCTCTAGTTCCATCCATGTCAACGCAAATGGCAATATTTTATTTCTTTTGATGGCTGCATAGCATTCCATCATATATATATATATATATATATACCATTCATTTGTTGATGTTTGTTGATGGACATCTAGGTTCTTTCCATAGTTTGGCTATTGTGGATATTACTGCTATAAACTTTTGGTGCACGTGCCCCTTTGGATCATATAGCAGTCTTCTTTACCTCTATCAGAACCCCAGGAAGCTTTATTTATTTATTTACTCACATAAAAAGATGATCCAACACAACGTTTTTTGATGTTCAAATGTATTATAATGTCATACCGCTTAACACTATGCTTACTGCTCTCTTTCAATGTCTGACTAAATCCTCATCATCACTATGCCATTTAATGAGAAAGAACATTTGAACTCTGAGTTCTCTCCATATCAGGGATTGAAGACTCCACCCTTCTGTTTGTGCAGGTAAAATAAATGTTGATATCGTCTGTTCTGCACATACCCCATCCTGTTCACCAGAATATTCACCATCAAAATATATGCAAAATGAAAACCATCCCTCACCACTTCTATTACCACCCCGCATGCTAAAAACACCATCATATGTTCCTGAATTATTGACTTGATTGATAACCCCACTTCCACAGATACTGCACTCCTTTCTCCCTGCAAATTTATTTTGGTACAGCAATTTAACCTAAAAATCAAGTCAGATGATTTTATTCTGCTGTTGAAAGTCTTTTGGTATCTTCCCCTTTCATATTAAATAAAAACTGAAGGTGTTTCAATGTACTAGAAGGTCATACATCAATACGTTCTTCCTCTCTCCACCACTATGAACTCCTCATTGGCCTCCTTGCTTTTCCTCAAAAGTAACAGACAAGCTGTTCACACAAAGTCTATATACTTACTTGCTCTGCCTAGAGCAATCTTTTCCTTTAATATCTGTATAACACTCTCCTTCACTTCCTGGGTCTTTGTGCAAATAACATCTCATAAATGAGATATAACCACCCAACACAAAATAAAATTAACTTTCATCCCAGAATTCTCCAATGGCTTTTACCTTTCTTGTATTTCTTTGTAACACTTATCACCATCAACCATCAATCATTATTCTATTACTGGTTTATTTTCTTATTGGAGACAGAGAGAGAGAGAATTGGGAGGGTGCGCAGAGGAAGAAGAAAACACCCCACTGCCTAGAAAGCCTGCTGGGGAGTGACATCCCAGGACCCTGTGATCATTACCCAAGCCAAAGGCAGTCACTCAATGGACTGAGCCACCGAGGTGCCCCTCTATTATTGGATTATTTCACTATTATATTTCAAAAGAATGTAATCTCTTTGTGGTCTGGTATTTAATATGTTTTATTAATTGAAGTATTCTCAGAAAGGTAGCTGGCAGATTGTAAGGGCTCACTAAACTGTATTTTGTTGTTATTATTGGGCTCCTTTATGGGCTTTACCTCTTACGCTAGAAGTCTATCCTTCAGATGTAAGCCATAAGAATAGAGCCCTGCTGCCTGTTCAAATGTGTAAAAAGCCTGTATTAAGTGGGTATTTTAAAAGCTAAATGAATGGCTTAATAGTTGTATATCGGGGGAAAGGGAACATATTTTCCACGGTTTAGAATGGAGTTCTTTTATAGAGTTCTTGTACAAGCCTACACTATTGAACGATAATGGGCAGTTGTACATTACAATTATACAAACACTTTGGTAATTTATATCCTTTTTTTGTAATTCATGACTGGATCATTTAATTCCTTAGGAACATTATAGCATTTCAACTTTTCATGTTCAGTAAACTTATTGGGGTTGCTACCTTTTTTATTCAAATGGAGAAATAGTCATGATTTAATCTAAATAAAGTGTTACTGATTGTGTTGTTTTCTAGGAATGGGTCGCACATGCTTGTTTTAAAGTTTTGTTAAATTCTCAAGTCTGTCACTGATAAAAGCCTTTTGTAGATTAGAACTTGATCAAAACGGAAAAGTTATGTAACACCAATTGTTATACTATCTTTGTTTCCATCTTGCATTGTAATAACACCCATCTTAACTCTATTTAAGACAAATCATTGCCAGATGGATTTCTGGCATTGATTGCATGATATGAAATCTAGTATAACTAAAAGTTTTTGGTTTTAGTAGCATATAAATCAATTTAGAAAAATATATGTATTTGAATATAAGATAAAGTTTTAAATTATTTGGCAATAGTAAACTAAACTTTTTTTTTGTAAATTTTTATTTTCTCAAATTTCATTGAGCTCTTTTGCAATAAGAAACAAGCTACAAAAAATTAAGGTTTATTTACCCCAATTCAAAATTATTAGGAATATAATCATAGAGGTTGAAGTATTTAAAATATTGAACCCAAAATATTTTCTTAGGTAAATTCATGAATGCTGAGCATTCACTGTTAAAATATACTAATACTATTGATAGACTGGTAGAAGCCTAAAATCAAATATTTATTAAATATTTATATCCATATCTTTTCATGGCTTGGTAATTCATTTCTCTAGCATTAAATAATATTCCATTGTTTGCATGTACTACACTTTATTTGACCTTTCACCTATGGAAGGATATCTTGGTTGCTTCCAAGCTTTTGTCAGGTATGAATCAAACTACTATAGACATCTTTGTGGGTTTAGATTTCATCTTCTTTGGATGAATACCAAGAACTGCTACTGCTGAATCATCTGGCAAGAAAATGTTTAGTTTTGTAAGAAACTGCCAAGTTGTTTTCCATTCTTTATTCTCAATAGACATGGAAGAACATTCCTGTTGCTCCACATCCTCACCAACATTTCGTGTTCTGTTGTCAGTGCTCTGGATTCTGGGTATGTACTGGTGTCTCTTTTTTGTTTTAATTTGCATTTTCCTGATGACATATGATGTGAAGCATCTTTTTATATGCTTATTTGCCATCTGTAATATTTTCTTTTGTGAGGTATCTGCTAAGGTCTTTAGCTCATTTTTAATCAGGTTTTTCCCCTGATTGTTGAGTTTTAAGGGGTCTTTGTGTATTTTTGATTAACAGTCCTTTGCCAGATGTGTATTTTGCAAATTTTTTCTCATAGTGTGTGCTTTGCCTTTTCATTCTCTTGGCATTGTGTTTCACAGAGTAGACATTTTTAAATTCAGTGCTTGTGCTTTTGTAGCTAAATTTATTGCCAAAACCAAGGTCATTTAAATTTTCTTCTATATTACCTTCTACATGTTTCATGTTTAGGTTTATAATTCAATCTGAGTTAATTTTTGTGAAGAGTGTATGATATCTGCCTGGATTTATTTTATTTTATATTATATTTTTACTCCAGAACCATTTGTTTAAAAGATTGTATTTTGCTCTCTTGTATTGCTTTTGCTTTTATATTAAATATAAAATATAATTGATAATATATATTCTGTTGCTTTAATCTAGTCTTTCTGTGGTATTACAATATCTTGCTTACAATTATCGTTATGGGAAACTTTTTTTAAGATTTTATTTATTTATTTGACAGAGAGAGAGATCACAAATAGGCAGAGAGACAGACAGAGAGAGAGATGAGGAGAAGCAGGCTCCCTGCTGAGCAGAGAGCCCAATGTGGGACTCGATCCCAGGCCCCTGGGATCATGACCTGAGCCGAAAGCAGAGGCTTAACCCACTGAGCCACCCAGGCGCCCCATCGTTATGGTAAACGTTGAAGTCAGTCCTCAGTCTTTGTTCTCCTTCAACACTATGTTGACTATTGTGAGTCTTTGCCTCTCCATATAAACTTTAAAATAAGTGTGTTAATATTAAAAAAAAGAACTTGCTGGAATGCATTAATTGTATAGATAAACTTGGAAACCAGTGACCTCTTGAGCTTAGCAGGAGATAGACCATGGACATCAGTTGTCACAGTGGTGCCTCTGGCAGAACCTATTGCAAATCCCTAGGCAAAAGGAGACCTCAAGGATCTGAGAGAATGTCTAAGAAGTACTTGATACATCCCTTGGGTATGGTTTATTGAAGTGTCCACCTGTCTGAAAGCTGGGGAATCTAGATAAGGGAGGGAAAATTAGTTATGATAAAACATATCAACAAACATCAATAAATTTTGTAAAACTAATTGTCATGGCTCATATACAATATGACCAACAGAGGGGCCGTCAGAAGGAAAGCATCAGTTATGTTTAATGTGAAATTTTTTATTCAAAATAAAGCAATGTGAGGGGAAGACACAATGAGAAAATTACCATTTTTAAAATGGTTAAACTTCTTACAAAATGGAATAGGTTTTATGTTCTAAGTAGTATATTGAAAAGTAAAACATTGGGGCGCCTGGGGTCTCAGTGGTTTGGGCTGCTGCCTTCGGCTCAGGTCATGATCTCAGGGTCCTGGGATTGAGTTGCGCATCAGGCTCTCTGCTCCGCAGGGAGCCTGCTTCCCTCTCTCTCTCTCTGCCTGCCTCTCTGCCTACTTGTGATCTCTGTCTGTCAAATAAATAAATAAAATCTTTAAAAAAGAAAAGAAAAGTAAAACATTAAAAAATAAAATTTTAATTAAAAAATTATGTAATTAAAAAAAAGGTTAAAAATAGCAGAACCATTTTTCCTATAACTGGAAAATACATTGTATATATATCTATCAAAAATCACTTGTCATGGGGGCGCCTGGGTGGCTCAGTGGGTTAAAGCCTCTGCCTTTGGCTCAGGTCATGATCCCAGGATCCTTGGATCGAGTCCCACTTCAGGCTCTCAGCTCAGCAGGGAGCCTGCTTCCTCCTCTCTCTCTCTCTGCCTGACTCTGCCTACTTGTGATCTCTGTCAAATAAATAAATAAAATCTTTTATAAAAAAATTTTTAAAAATAACTTGTCATGTCTGGAATCAGGAGCATATGGAAAAAAATAATATCTGAGGACAATACTTCTGCCATGTTTTGTGCCTTGTTAATATTTTGAAAACAGTCAGGCAACTTTTAGCTTTATTGAAATACCTGCTAAGATACCAGCAGTGCCTTTTGGAGCCCTATGACTATAAAGATTAATTGCAAATATTCAAAATGTTTACTATGGTGTCACTATTTAGGGCCACCACCAAGTATGTTTCAGAAGTAAGCATAACTGTTACTCTTCCATAAGGCAAAAGGGCATATTTTCAGGAGTTCCATCTGCTGTACCAGGAAGTGAATCAAGTAATGATTTTTGTCTATAAAATAATTCACTTTTCAATCTAACATTACTCATTCCACATTATAATAATAAAAACTAGGAGGAGACTAAAACAAACAAACAACTACAACTACAACAACCAGCTTTTCCTTCAGTGGAAAAGTAAATATAACCTTATGAGTAGCCTGAAATTTATTTTTAAATATTTTTAAGATAAACGTTTTTGTTAGAAAACCATATATTTTATATTACTAAGAAATAACAGGCACTGTTTTATTAACTTCTAAAAAGTCTAGTTACTTCTATTTATCTATTAACTCATCTCTTTATGAAGTAGAACATGATCACACCTATTGTATCTACCCAAGTTTGTATGCTTTGGTTATTTTATGTTTGCTATTTCCTTGCTTAATTTTTACAATATTTGATACACAATAGTACCTTTAAGTCCATCTATGGTTTCACAGAATTTGTTTGAACTTCATAAAAATGCACCATACTTTTTGCACTGTCCTTGTTTTACTTCTCTATTAGCTTTCCAAGATTTATTCACTTTAGAGTGTGTATTTTATTTTTATTCCTCCATAATGCTATGTTTACAAATTTGTATTTATCTGAACTTTTAAAAATATATTAATTATATACCATTTCTCATCTCACGTAACACTCATGTTACTTCTACACTTATCAGATATTATGTAACTGAAAACCACAACTCAGCAACAATAGAACACCATTTTTCAAAATTAAATGGCTTACCAGAATTCTTTAATTCTATCCTTTATTTGTATTAGATGACCATTTATTCTGGTATTTAACATTGTTCATATGGAGAAAAGCTTATAAGTTGATATTCCATAAATAGAAGGATTTATTATTAATTATTTTCATTTAGAACGCATAGAATATGGTTGATTTAATATTTCTTTCTTACTCTCTGCCTGGAACATAGTGCTATCTATGTAATAGCCACTAAAATATTAAGTTAATTACCTAGACTTTAAACTGCATATTAATAGGAATAACATACAGAACTCTTCTCAGATTGGGACCCCTGGGTGGCTCAGTCAGTTAAACGCCTGAGCCTTTAGCTCAGGTCATGATCTTAGGGTCCTGGAACTCAGTTCTGCAACAGATTCCCTGCTTAGCCGGGAGTTTGCTTCTCCCTCCCCCTGCTGCTCCCCCTGCTTGTGCTCTCTCTCACTCTCTCTCTTACAAATAAATAAAATTTAAAAAATGAATTCTTCTCAGATAGCTAATATAGAATATCGTCTTTGTATTCATCAAAGGGAAAGTGCCATATAATAATGAAATTCAAACTACATCAAATTCATTTTTTAACCAGTAAGAAAGTACTGGAAACAAGCCAAAAATGTCTTCAATGAATTAAAGAAATAGATTGATTTTCAATATCTTAATGTTTCTAAAATAATTTGCAATATTTTTATACTAGATATCAGTGTAAATATTCATTATACAAGGATATTCTAAAAATAAACCTGAGAAAACTACTTGACATATATGATGACAAAAACCAGTTTGACAAAAGTCAGTTTGGGTAAAACTTACAACACCTACCACCTGAAACTCTTGTTCTATAATTTAATTATTTTAATTTACAAAAATACAAAAATAGTATATCAGAGTAAGTATATTGATAGCTTTGAAGGTATGCTCTGGTTGTGCACTGTTTACTATTTAAAGGGGAATCAAATATGTGATGCTTATGGTGTGACTATATTAAAATTCAACAAGTTCAGAAGCATACGAGGAATAGAATAAAGACAAAAGATGACCCTTACTTATCCTAAAGATAGACCATGGTATATATGTGCTAGTTGGGGAGAGAATCCAGTCAGTAGATGGTTGATGTGGTAGTGGGAAAACAAAGACACAACGTTTTGGTTGAAAGTTTAGCACTATATTTAACAAAGTGAAATTGTGTGTTAATAGCCTTGAATAAAATCCAAAAAATATTTTCAATTAATTGAAGATTATTTAGGAAAAACTTGAAAAATACAACTTGATAAGGATTCCAATAAAAGATTCATAAGCAATACAAGTTTCAGAATTTTTAGTATATTTTCCCTAAAGAGCCATTTGATTTCAATTACAAAGAATTCTATTTGCCTGCCACTTAAATAAGAGGAAATTATTTGGTTTTGTAATAAGTCAATAAAATAAATTAACATATCTTTAGAAAACAGATATGCACACTAATTTAAAAAGAATAGTGCTTAACCTGTTCAGCAAACATTTGGAAAATTCCTTGCCATCAGCTAGCTCTGGAGTTCTGCTAGGTGAGTAAGGCCATGTATGTTACTGCTCAGAGTACTGACGCAAAGCAATTGTCTCCTTCACATCCATTTTTTGCTGTTGATAAGTCATGCTATGTTGTTTAGAGATGCATAGATGGCCCTACATGAAGGCCTTTTTTTGCGTGTATATGGGTGACTGTGATTTAACTTTCAAATAAGAAGGCTCCTGATTTACAATGATTCAACTTATGATATATTTGGCAATGATGTGAAAGTGAAAGTGATTCAGTAGAAACTGTACTTTGAATTTTGAATTTGGTTCTTTATAAAAAGAGCCAGTGACATGTGGTATGGTGCCATATTGTGATGCTGGGCAGCGGCAGTGAGCCACATCTCCCAGTCAGCTAGAAGATTACAGGGGTGAACACCTGATATTCTTACAAGCATTCTATATATAACCATTCTTCTTTTTTTTAGTGTAATATTTAATAAATTGCATGTGATATTTGATACTTTGTTATAAAATAGGCTTTGCTTAAGATGATTTTGCCCAAATGCAGGTAAATGTAAGTATTCTGAGTATGTTTAAATAAGCTTAAGGTAAGCTATGATATTTGATAGATTAGGGGTATTAAATGCATTTTCAATTTTTTATATGTTTCTCTGTACATAGCCCCCTTGTAAGCTGAGGAACATCTCTATATGAATAGTAGCCTTGGTATGGCTTACATATTATTGGCCAGAAACATCTAGAACAGTACGTGTGCCATATAATTGTCTACAACATCAAACAACTTTCTTGAAAACTTGTGCCAAAGGGGTTATGTCTTTAAGGATTCTTATTTCAGAAGGGTTCTCTCAAACGTAAGATTTTTCAGAAGTTAAGTGAAAATCTGACCAAACTAAACATTTTTCCATTTTCCCTAGTGAGCAAAGATAGCTAAAATCTATCTGCCATTTTCAACACTGTACTCAATGATTGTAATTCTAATTTAAGAACAGATTATTTATATCAAAACCACATGTTGGCCTAATCTTATACAATATTCATAAATCTCACTCAGAGCCTTGGACAATTTTATTTGTTGAGTCTATATGGTACTACAGACATTCATCTTTTTTGACCTCATAGCTTCATGTATGTCTATACTTTTGAAAATACATGCATCATAGTTCCATTGTAAAATGTCTGGGTTATAAAATGTGCTATGCTATCAAAATGGTAATAAGAACATACAAATGACCTGATGTAATGAACTGGACCAGATTGCCAGATATCACATTTCATACCAGAAAGATTCAGTGGTAAGTTGTAAAATGGCCAGCTATACTTCGACTGAATTATAATTCATTTAACTTCTTTCTTTCTGTACAGTATTATACATTAGTCAGTATTATAGTAAATAAGTACTTTGGACAGATGTAAATATGCTGTAATAAAAAATGTTTTTCTTCTTTCTTTTAGTCCTTTTTACTTGTAAGACTAGCCACAAATACCATGCCTCCCCCAAAATAATTTGCAATCCAAATTTATCTCTAAATGAATGTATTGCACAGAAAAAAAAAATATATATATACACTTACAGTAGACATGTTCAAAAATAGTTACACAACAACAGGGCTCTATATGTAAGCAGTATAGTTGTTTTGTTTTGTTTTGTTTTTTCTTTAAAAAAAAGAGGTTATGTGAAATATTGGAATTTTATTTCCAGGCCTAGTATTTCAAGACAGTTAACTACACTTACGGTGTCAACAGCCTCTTGTTGGCAGTATGATTTTATTGGCTCCATGGAATAACAGCAAGAATTTACTATTGCTTCTTTCTTTTATGACACACACAGAAAAAAAAAATTGACACATTTGCTCAAGACCAACCAGAATCATTTTAACCTATCAAAATTGATGGGAGGCCTTCACTGCCAAAGTCACTGCTGGGTTTTCACAATTCATTGCAGACAATCTGCTACTCCCATTAGGATAAAGGAGAGAAGAGTCATAATCAGGGAAGAAAGCTGGATTAATACTTGTAATTATCATTGAATTATTTAGCCTGCTATAGGATTAATATTAGTAGTGTCATTTGATAATTTTCTCTCATTTTATTAAACACAACTGTGAGTATTTACCCTACCTAATATTTCTCTGTATTGGCTGACTAGCTTGCAAACATTCATGAAAATATCCATTAGCCACACATATAAAATGCTGCATTATGATGCTGTTGAATCAGAACACACCACTACCTGATCCTGTAGCTCTTTGAGGATTTGCAAATCAATTAATTCTATGTTTATTGGATTCTTCCCATACAATTAGAAAATTTATAATAGAGTCCATGAACATTATTAGTTTTACCATTTTAAACCAGCAATCACACTTTGATTTTTACAACAAAAGCACAAATATAAACACACACATTTGGATCAGTTTTCTGTTAGTCTGTCTGGACTTCAAAATCCTATTCCTCAAGATAATGCACACCAAAGTTCTGGATTAAACAAGAAATTAGATGGCACCTGAACACTTGGTTTAATATTCTCAAAAGGACTATGCAACTTATTTCTTACATTATGACATTGTTTTACAAAGATCCACACTTTTATAAGGTTAGTATTTTTAATAATCAATAAAGTCAATTAATCATGATGAAAAATCAAACATAAACATTTCTACTTTTTGCTTTTGCCCCCTCCATTTAGAACTTATTTATAGCCTGATAATTCAAAGGTCCCTATGTTTATGAAAATCTGGACAGAAATAGCTCTAAGATCCCATTCAGAACTTGATATTAATCTAAGTCTTTTGGCTCCATTTATCCTGAGAGCAAAGAGTAGGACAAAGGATTTGAGTACTGTTGGTTTATCTGGGAGATTATCCAAGGTAGAAAAGAATGGGAAAGTGATACAGTGAAGAAGCAACTTTGTCAAAGAGGTACATTGTTGATATAATTGTTGTGGATAGAAAATGAAGGCTTGCTTTTACTGAAAGGTCCTGAGAAACTTCTTTAAGTTGTCCTCATGAAGACCTGAAAACTGACAATTTTACCTATGGTTCTTATTTCCACTTCACTGAGAGCTGTCCTCAGAGGACATTAACTCTCCTACACTTTTGGGTTGTGTTGGAGACATTCTAAAATGAGAGAGAGAACATGAGATGCTATCAGTGTTAAGTAACTGAAATTTCCCATGGAACTATCCACCACAGGTTTGGCTATAATCAGGTGTTGGGCCTTGATATCACAGGGATTTGAGGCAGTATCACTTTAGGTTAATCATTATATCTTAAATTTCCAAAAACTTCAACTGATAAAACTTTGATTATAAATCTATAAATATAACAATAAATCTACAGTATTCAAATTATTTTCATAGAAATACACAAACAAAGCATCAATTGATTAATATTTAAATGTTACAAAATACTGAACTGAAAATTTGGTCATAGAACAACGTGTAAGAAGTAGAACTTAGATTTAGGTTAGAACTCAGGATGCATTTGAGACTCAGTTAAGAAATTGAATGGAGAGGGGCGCCTGGGTGGCTCAGTTGGTTGGACGACTGCCTTCAGCTCAGGTCATGATCCTGGAGTCCCAGAATCAAGTCCCACATCGGGCTCCCAGCTCCATGGGGAGTCTGCTTCTCCCTCTGACCTTCTCCTCGCTCATGTTCTCTCTCACTGTCTCTCTCTCTCAAATAAATAAATAAAATCCTTAAAAAAAAAGAAATTGAATGGAGGGACGCATGGGTGGCTCAGTGGGTTAAGCCACTGTCTTCGGCTCAGGTCATGATCCCAGTGTCCTGGGACGGAGCCCCAAATCAGGCTCTCTGCTCAGCAGGGAGCCTGCTTCCTCCTCTCTCTCTGCCTGCCTCTCTGCCTGCTTGTCATCTCTCTCTGTCAAATAAATAAATAAATAAATAAATAAATAAATAAATCTTAATAAAAAGAAATTGAATGGATGTCTGACTATCTTATAGGTTTGCTAAAAATCAGTGACTTTGTGTTCACGTGTGGCTATGCAGGAATTTTTAACTTTCTCTAAGAAGTTATTAGATTTGATTATATAATGGCAGTAAAGGATGGGGAAAAGCAAAGTACAAACCCCATAAAGACAAAGACACTGAGTATGAGAAAAGAGTAATAGATAAGAAGAATCAGTGCATTTGAG
The DNA here is from genome assembly GCF_964662115.1 of Mustela nivalis. NCBI lineage: Eukaryota > Metazoa > Chordata > Mammalia > Carnivora > Mustelidae > Mustela > Mustela nivalis. The sequence goes on from NW_028136378.1 coordinate 999,513, forward strand.
GAAAATGGGAATTGAAATACACAATGATTGTTGATTTTTTTAGATGGAGAAAACAAAACTAGCTTGCAAGAAGGAAATAACAGAAGACATGTTGTGATGTGATACAGAATCCTGGAAAAGGCAGTAACGTGGAATAAAGGAGTAGGGAGAGCATATCAGGTAATTTGGATAGGAAGGAGTTAGGAGATAATTGCTTGATAAATTTTATATGGCCCACTTAAATGCACAGATTTCTCTTCTTTAATTTATATGGAGAACAGGGTGTCCTTTCTCTTCCCTTTCAGAGCACCAGAGGTGTACTCTTTCAGACTGAAAACCTGAAAAGCTCAGGACTCAGTTGCTTAAGCACAGCTGAGAGGACCTATTTCAATTAAGATTTACATTTTGCTGTAGGTAGTAGACTGTCAAAAGTGGTTTAACCATATTTTTTCATTTAACAAGAAGACTACAGAGAGTGTTTTCTGGTGTTGGTTCAGAGTCTTAAGAAAGTCAAGTGAAGTATCTTAGAGGTTTTCCTGGCTTTTTATTCACAGTTGCAAAAATTGCTGTTGGAGTTCTCACTATTAAGCCCACATTTCTGGCAGAAAGATAGAGGTAAAAGAGAATGATATCTTGTATGACTGATACCTTGTCATATGGTTGCAATGTAACTAGAAAAGAGACAATAAAATATTTGATGTTGTTTTAAGTTTCCTTGTTGTCAATCCCTCAGTGCTTTCTGATATTAAAGGAAAAAGTAGATGGATATTGACCTGGCAACTATCAACACCTGTCAGTCTCTCTTGGATAACCAATATCTCTATAATCTCTTCTTCCCAGTAAAAAAAATAAAATATATTCATAACCCACACTGTGCCATCTCAAGTTACTGCACCAAGATAAAATTACAATGATTTTCAGTTGTTCCAAATGGACAGAATACCCTTCCTTATGATATCATGTCTTAGAAGATAGATAATTGGCTTGCTACCAATATACCCATATGTGACTGTGGAAGAGACAGGAAAAAAATAATAATATTTATTTATTCCTTGGGTTGACCCTGTTTACACAGATGCATTACTATTAGAAAAGGTTGGTTTGGGACATTGGAATGAATTTACTTAATGGGTCTGTATGTAATTGGGTTGGAGGAAATTTTTAATTTCTACAAAAATTATTAGAATTCTATCTTATTCTCTTTTGTTAATTTTCACATGTTAACAAAGCCAACGTTTTTGTCTAGCAGACAAGATCTTAAATCCTAACAAAACTCAATTTTTTCCTTTTTTTTTTAAGTTTGAGAGTCTCATGTTCTCTCATACTGCTTTAAATACAACTCAAAAAAAAAAAAAAGGAGCTAAATGGGGCAGTAAGACCAGACTTTTTATTTTATTTTATTTATCTTATTTTTAATTAAAAAATTAAAGATTGTATTTATTTATTTGAGAGAGAGAGAGAGAGAGCATGAGTGGGGCAGGGGGATGTAGCGGCAGAGAGAGACTGAGAAGTATATTCCCTAATGAGCAGGAAGCCCGATATGGGGCTCGATCCAAGGATCCTGACTGAGATCATGACCAGAGACAAAGGCAGATACATGTGCAACATCCCTTTTTTTCTGGGAAACAATACTTGACAAGAGATGTTTGAAAAAGTACTGGGGAATCAACTTTAATCGGAGATACAGAAATTTAATGGACTTTTGTAAAGCTACGGGATCCAAATGATGGGAATCCCAGCCCGTTTAGGTTGTGAACCACAGAGTATTCTTCTCTGTAATATTTTATTTTCTTCCATGTCTACTAACTCCAGTCCAAGTTCACTGATCTCTTTTTAGATAGTGCAAAACATGGCAAAGAATACCAAACAAGTGCCCAATATTCTACATTTATTACATCATTTCTAACATACAGAAGTGTTTCATCAAGGCTGGTTCTGTGAACGAACCCAGTTATGCTAAAGTGTGTTTTGTTCTCCAAGAAATTAAATGAATGATTATCACACAATTATAAAATATTTGTGTCAAGAATTTTTATTCAAAAATTAATAAGAGAAGCAGATATTAAAATTAGTTCACATGGGTATTTGGGATATAAGCAGAGTTGTGCAGCAGAAGTGCTCTGGGCCCATAATTTGGGTTATTTAATTTATGTTCTCTAATGAAAAATCACTAACTAGCATTATTGTTAACAAGAATCTTGTGCATTATCATCAGTTTTCTACATTACAACCTCTTGCTCTACAGTTTGTAAATAACTTTGTCAATAGCAAGCTAATAAACGGGGTGACTCCAATGGATTGAGATAATCTCCAGAGTTTCTGCTACATAATGCCCAGGACTCCATTGAAAGGACACCTAAGAATTTATTTTGCCCAAAAATTTGATCATTTTCTTCACTGTCCTTACCTATTTTCCAAACCTAGTCCTTTTGCTTCACCTTTCAGTCTACGGACAACCCTGTATCTGACTGACTTGTTAATTCTGGGAATGTTTTGCAGATTAATTTGCTTGCCGGAGGTGGTTCCTCTAATTGATGTCTAAGAACCCTAATTAGTTAAGAAAACTTTTTAAAAACATTTTTATTGCTACTTATTATTATTATTATTATTGCTAATATCTCTATTATAAATAATTCACAAGGGCATCTTTCTGGCAAAAGACAAAGAGCTGGCTACTAGTAGAAAAAGTACATTTGACTCTGTCAGTGAAAGTGGTAAAGGGATTTGAGAAAATAAGACAAAGCACTGGAATTATGTGTTAAAACTTTAAATATTATAGACACATTTACTTAATTTCTAATACTGTTGTTGCTTATAATTAAATAAGATATTTTCCATGAACCACGCATTACAGCAAATATATTGTTTATACAGATTAAATTTTCATCAAAAGGGACGCCTGGGTGGCTCAGTTGGTTAAGCAGCTGTCTTTGGCTCAGGTCATGATCCCAGCGTCCTGGGATCGAGTCCTGCATCGGGCTCCTTGCTCGGCCGGGAGCCTGCTTCTCCCTCTGCCTCTGCCTGCCATTCTGTCTGCCTGTGCTTGCTCTCTCGCCCACTCTCTCTGATAAAGAAATAAAATCTTAAAATAAATAAATAAATTTTCATCAAAAAATTGTAAGTGTATTTCATTGTAGGATCATGATAAGCATTTTGCAGATGAGAAATGTGAAATTTAGAAAAGTATGTCTCTTCAAATCCCTCATACAATATCTGGCCTAGATAGAAGGATATACTATCACAATTGGGGAAGATAATTGAGATTACTTAAAATGATAAACTTTACTGTATAGGGTTTTTTAAAAGTTTGCCACAGATTCAGATTCTTTTAAAATATATATCTATTTTGTGTAAAGAGAATGCACTGAGAAGTAAAAAGAAAGTGATATATCAGTGCTACCAACTAATGGCTATAATATCATCACCTTATTTATGAACAATGAAGCAGTGTGCAATATTTAAATAAATTTAAATAAATTCCTATTTATTTTATATATTTATAAATTTAAATAAATTCCTATTTATTTATTATTCAAGAAATTCCTCTAACAAACAGTATGTTTTGAAGGTTGCTAGCAGGAAAGTGTTGTACTACATGGAAGTAATCAGAAAATGGGATCTATAAGTCTGCTTTCAAGGGCGCCTGGGTGGCTCAGTGGGTTAAAATTCTGCTTTCAAGAAGCTATAACAGTAAGTACTGAGCATTAGCTATTATATGCTATGGATGAATAACTGAAATCTACATTTGAAACTAATGGTACACTATATGTTAACTAATTGAATTTTAAAAAGTTAATTTAAAAAACCACTATTTTATAAAACAATATTCCCAACAGGCTCTTTTGCTTTAAAATACTCACTTTGTAATGAGAGTCATTACTTTTGTCTAGCCAATTCTTACATCACTGTTTATCCCTTTCCTGCTTTATCCCTTCCCAGTATCAATAAAGGCGCACTTGGGTTACCTAGAAGCTATAAGAAAGCTTATACTAGATCTGGCTGTTTTTCACCAGCAATTTGACCACCATGTGCACAGGGAAGTCTATTGATAAAGGCTTTATTGCAATAAGTTGCAAATACATGGATGATTTTGAATTCTCTTTCTTGAGGTCTTGTTTCATGACAATAAGTTTAGGGTGGCTTATTGGAATGGATGTTATTAACATATCTTCATAGTTATAAGTACATGGAATTGTAAAATAGATGAATGAATGTGGCATTACTGACAACTGTCCTCATTTTGAAATCAAATTACAGTGTACTAAGATGAGGAAGCAAAGCAGATTTGGGATTATGAGTGAAATAATTTAAAAAAGTCTTAGGGGTATGATCAGACTATTGGGTAATTCAGTAGAAAAATGTCAACTGATTGAGATTCTGTGTTCCCTGATTTCAGAGAGAAGTTAGGATATATAAGCAACACGAGGAGACTAGGAAGCCAAACATAAGTGATAATTTTGTGCCAGGGTGTGTATACATCTGTTTATCTTCTTGCTTTACCACTAAGGTTGCTCCTAGAGGAGAGTTTAAATATGTGTTGGAGCTAATCTCTGTGGATTACACAAGAAACCACATCCTACAGCTCTCCCTGAAACACCCCTTATGATTTCAATGTAATTTGGTTTTTGCATTTTTAGAAATAACAAAATACTTTGAAAACTCATCTACTTTATTACCACCACAAGTGAGTCAGCTGACTCCACATTTTAACACAGTGACAGTCACAGAGGAATGGAGGAATGAGTAGAGTTATCAATATATGTGCTTTTAAGAAGTATGACAGGGTAGCAGCTATTTCCAGGAACCAAAACATGGGTCAGCAGCTGTGCAAGAAAAGTGATGGAAGAAATGACTCATTTCAGAGGAGTTCTATAACATATTAGTTCTATAATGTATCTTCAGCACCCAATTAAATACCCGCTTTGATCTAAAGATAAGGATTTACAGTTAAGGTCCCATTTATGATTTGACTGGTAGGGTCTGAATCATTTTTACTATTGTTTTGACTATTACTTGAAACCTAGAGTAGTACTTGGGATATGTGTTGTGTATTCTGTGAACATGTGCTATTTTTAGATTAGATAACTTCTGTCTCGAACCCCTGTTAATTTGTTTGTTTTTGTTTATTTGATAGTGGTTTCAGTAAATGGATACATCTGAAAAATTGCAAAGCCACTATTAAAATAAGTTATTATTATATATAGCATGGAACTGCACATTCCTCCTTTGAATTCGACAGAGCTTCACCATATCCTTAACAACGTGGGAAAAACATGCTATTATTTTTCTTTATAAAATTTCTCCTGTTAGGCTGTGATGGTTGTCATCAGCAGTAACTCCTCTGAAGGCTTTGTCAAAAGAGTTGAAAAAATTGGAAAGGTGTGAATGAAGCTGTTTGCTGAATATAAAGAAAAGAGCATTGAAATACAATTCACACTCTTACTTCTCCTTCTATGCTTTCAGATATTTGACATTTGAAAATATTGCTTCTAGAAGACATGCCCTATATAATTCTTACTTTAAGGAGCAAGTTGCTTTTATAATTTTTTTATTATTCTACCATTCAAGTTTTTCCATTTAAATTAAATTCAATACCATTTAAAAAAAAAATCAAAAGTGCAGCCAGTATTCAATTCCTGGGCTAAATAATTTTAGGAAGCTTTGTGTTATTGATCCTACAGGGTTTTTCTGTAGTTTTAACTCTTTCTTTCTGTGATTTTTCCCATTAGTCACGTAAGTGACTGCAATATAACAGACATTGAGGATAAAGAAGGACTGAATAGAACAATCCTTGGCCTCATGAAGTTGAGAATCTAGCAAGGGAGTCAAACAATTCACTCATTCAGAGACAATTTATTGAGTGCTTGGCCTAAGATGAGCACAACAAAACCCCAGCCCAGAGGAATCATTTTAATGGGAGAGATAGATGATAGGTAAGCCAACTTAAAAAAAAATGTACACTGAGTTCTGGTGGCAGGGACCTAGTCCTTGGGGCTATAGCACTAGCGAGTGGAGGTCAACTGCTCTGGGCCTTGGCTAAGAGCAACCCCTGCTCCAGAGATATGGTGCCAAGGGCTTATTAATTTTGATACTAATTTGATTTGCTGACCAAATACCTGGTATCAAAAGATGGGAAGGCAAAGACTGGAAGCAGTGTTGTGACCATGGGGTCCAGCCCCAAACTATGAAGAAAACACAAAGTGTATAAATCTGAGTAAGTATATATTTACACACCTTTTAAAATAGGTTGTTATCAAAGATTTAATCAATGGGTAATATGCTCCTCGTGGCTGGGAAGCATCAGTTGCCATATATTAAAAACAAAGAAAAGAGGTGTCTGGGTGGCTTCCTCCATAAGTGTCCCTTCTTTTCAGGTCATGATACCAGGGTCCTGGGATGGAGCCCCACATCAGGCTCTCTGCTCAGTGGGAAACCTGTTTCTCCTTTTCCCTCTGCCCTGCTGTAGTTCCTCTTCCTGTCTCTCTGTCTGTCAAATAAATAAAATATTAAAACAAATACAAGAAAGAAACAAAATGTTTTTAAAGGTCTTTTTTTTTTTTAATTTTCTAGGGGTGCCTGGATGACTCAGTTGTTTAAGCAGATGTTTGCCTTTGGCTGAGGTCATGATTCCAGTGTACAGGGATCCAGCCCTGCATGGGATTACTTGCACCACAAGGAGCTTGCTACTTCCTCTCCCTTTGCACGTGATTCCCCCTGCTTGTGTGCTTCTTCTCTCTCTCTCTCTCTCTCTCTCTCTCTTGCTGTCAATAAACAAAATAAAATTTTTTACTAAATAAATAAATGAATAAATAGATTTCTAAACCTACTTTCAGTTTAGGTCCCTTAACAAAAATTGCTACTGCTTCATTTAAAAAAGAAGATAATTTAGAATGATGCTTCCAGAGTTAAAAAGCTGTTTTGTTTCTTTGTCAAGATTAAATATAGAAGTGCTTTAAAAAGTAAAAGAAAAAATATGCTGTATTAACACTAATCACAATATAACTTTGGTGGTTATATCAAGATAATGAAAAGTGATTTTAAGCAAATTTCATTATCAGACATAAAGATCAAGTCAAAATTACAGAAGAGTCAAAGGATGAATTCATCAGGGAGTATAATAATTCTTTACTTTTAATACTTAATAACAGATTTGGGGATATATAGGGAAATACTAAGAACAAAAATCATAACTTCCACCTTAGAAGAGAAACGGAAAAAAATTTCAACACCCTTATTTTAAGATTATATAGACAAATGGTCATCAAATTGGTAAGATATGTAAGACTTGAACAAAATTATCAACTAACTAGATATGCTTGATATTACAGAACACTACCAACAACCGCAGACTACATATATCTTAAGCCATGATTTTCTTTGCAAAGGTCAACATTGATAATGCTCTAGTCATACCTCCGTGTACCAGGAAAGAAGTAGCATATTTCTTGAAAGACACAGCTATCAAAGCTCCATTGAGAAACCGTAAAGATGGAGAAGGGATTTGCAAATTCTATATCTGATAATGGACATCTACTCTGATTATTAAAATATGAATAAAAATAAAAAACCTTACTAATAACCAAACAGAGTATCCAATTTTACATGTGAAGGAAATAATGGAAGAGACATGTCACCAAAAAGATATGGATGGCTTATAAGCACATGACAAATTTCTCAACATTTAGACATTAAAGAAATACAAATTAAAATCATAATGAGACATGCTTACATATCTATTAGAATGGCTAAAATTATAAAGGCTAATTGTACTTTGTCTGAGCTAGATTGGGAAGCAACAAAAAATCTAAACTGTTGTTGGCATATATCATGATACCACCACTTTGGAATATAGTTTGAAAATTTTTTTAAATGCAAAATATGTTGCAGTTACACAAATAGCCATTTTACTTCTAGGCATTTAACCAAGAGAAACAAACCCTATGTTCATACAAGGACTTGTATATGAATTTCATAGCAGCTTTATTTTTAAGAATTGAAAACAGTGGAAATGTTCATCAATGTCCATCAATAGAGAAAAGACAAATTATGATCTATTCATTAAAGAGATTACTATTCAACATCAAAATGAACTATTTACAATTGGAGATTCTCAAAGTAATGATGCTGAGAAAAGAAAAGCCAGGCCATGAATAGTATATACTGTGTGATTCCATGACTATAAAAAATCTAGAAAATACAAATTTATATATAGTCACAGTCATCAAATATATTGGTGTGATTTTAGTGCCTTCTTCTGTGCTCCCATAGCTTCCTACACTTGGATCTCCGAGCATTTGTTACACCATGTGAAAATATGAACTCTTTTTCTTTATTCTGTCTTACTAGAATAAGAATCCTTGAAATTTTATGGACATTTGAACTCTCAGTTATTAGCAGAAATTCTATCACACAGTAAGTTTCCAAATATAAAAGCCAGAGTTTTACAATGACTTCTAAGCTTTCACATGATCTAGCCACTCATTTAACCTCGGTGACCTCTTTCCCTGCTACTCTTCAGTCACTCACAGTGGCCTCCTTGCTATTCCTCAGATATGCCAGGCATGGTCCAAACTTATGTCCTTCAAGATAGCCAATTCCTTTGTCTGGAGTGACCTTATTGCTGATAGTTCTGGGCAAATTCATCACCTTTCCATACCTTTGTTCAATTGTCAGCTTCATTGTAACTACCCTGATCTTCCTATTAAAACTTTTTGCTCCCCATCCCCTGCCTAGCAACCTTGATTTTTCTCACCCTGATCGAATTCTTCTTTTTCCCCATTGTACTCATCATTTTTGAATGCACTATGCAATTTTTATTAAGGTTTATAGCTTTTAATTGTCTCGCCCATTAAAATAAAAGTTCTACAAAGCCAAGTATTTCATTTACCAGTGTAGTCTGAAGTAATATCTGCCATATATTAGATTCAGTAGACAACTGGTAAATTTCAAAATAAATTAATGTTGAGTGTATACTGAATTTCCTAAGTCATTTCAATATTTTTTCCAAAAAATAAACTATGTAAAACATACTTTAAATTTACTTTCAAAATATTTTATAGCATATAATGGACAATATACATAAGCCTTAAAGAAACAATCATATAAATAACCATTTCATACCTACTTAAAAATTGCATAATACCACACGCCTAGATCCTCTCTGAACGCTCTAAAATAACCCTTCAAAGGAAATACATTTTTAAAAATAATAGATTTTTTGTCAAATAATTTAATAAAATAAAAGTTTCATTCATCTATGTAGATCATAATAAATGTTTTTAATAAGCATGAAATTATAACTCTGAAGTGTGCTAAAATGAAACCACCTGCGAAGGGTGAGAGAACAAAAATAAGCATCATTATTCCAAATAATAGGTATTTATTACCTTTGAATCAAAGCATGTGGATTTGTTCAAACTGGCAATAAAGGAATATGAAGACACAAACCATAGAAAGTCATATGTTAGATTTCTAAAAGACTTCGAAGTGAAGAGTATACATTTTTTAAATGCTACATAATGCTACATAATGACAAGATGACAGGTTGTGACAAAGAGCATTTAAAAGCTCTACTCATAATGGAACGGAAGGTCATTTCCTGTAATTTTATATATATCATTAATTTACTATATCTGGATACAACATATTACCAAACAGAAGTTCATCAAAGACTAAATCATTTTTAATGGAACATAATAATTTGAACCTACATGTATTAATCATTTTTTTCTATCTAACATTTATAGTCTCGCTAAACATTTTATCAGTTGTCGACAAAATTCAAAAAAAATAGGATAAAAAGTCGTGTTTGGAAGAATAGATTTTTTTCAAATTTGCATTTAAATGAAAATATTTGCTGATATTTTTAAAACTTTAAATGTAATTTTATATATATCTGACCTATCAGATGATATAAAGTTTTTGGAGAAAATATGACATATTTTTTGATCTTGATTGAAGGTATTAATAAAGAGCAACTGTTTGTATTATTTGTATTGTGATATCTTAGTTAATAAACATGAATAACTGGTATAAAATATGTTTTTTTAAAAATTTTATTTATTAACTTGACAGAGATCACAGGAAGGCAGAGAGGCAGCCAGAGAGAGAGGAATGGAAGCAGGCTCCCTGCTGAGAAGAGAGCCCACTGTGGGACTCAATCCCAGGAACCTGGAATCATGACCTGAGCCGAAGGCAGAGATTTTAACCCACTGAGCCACCTAGGCGCCCTAAGATATGTTTTTTTTTATATAGAATTATAGTTCTTGCCAAAATATGGAACTAGCTGGAACTGAATGCCTCCTTCAAAGTCAGCTCTGGAGAAATTATGCAAGTGTAATATGGAACTATTTCAGATATTAACCAAAAACAAAGAAATGATGATAAATTCCTTAAAAGACTCTTGCTCTTGACTGGTATGTTTCAAGCTCTATTCCTGGTTTGAAGACAGGTTTTAACAGGCCTGTCACTGTAGAAATCAGCTGGATGTTTAGAGGCTATCAGAACTGTACAAAAACCTTGAAGGGGTAAAGACTTAAAAATTCTTTAGAGAGGTTAGCTCCCTAAGGCATTATTCCTCCACACATTTTCCTCCAATCAATTAAGACTGATGGATGAGGGCACCTGAGTGGCTCTCTCATCACGTGGGTGGTAGGTTAAGCCTCTGCCTTCATCTCAAGGCATGGTCTCTGGGTCCTGGGATGCAGCCCCACATCGGGCTCTGCTCAAAAGGAAGCCTGCTTCCCTCCCTGCTTGCCTGCCTCTCTGCTTACTTGTGATCTCTCTCTCTTTCTGTGTGTGTCCAATAAATAAATAAAATCTTAAAAAAAAGGCTGATGGATGATAAATTATGAAAACTGCTCCCTCCAAATGATGCTTCTTCATAAGGATTTAAGAATTTAAAATTGTAAGAATTTAAAATTGAAACTTGATCGTAGGATTTATCTTATAGAATAACATCAAGTGAAGGCAGTTATTATTAGTTCTGAAGTATTTGTGATTCTGAATTCTTGGCCTCATTAGTAAATTTATTTTTAAATTCTCCCATGGAGTGGTGTTTGGCCTTCAGTCTTTCATTGATGTACATCATTGGGTCAAATGAGATGTGTGTGCCCAGAACTATATATAATCTTCTTTGTATTTAACTGGAGATGGCATTTCTGAGTTTTGTTCAATTGAATTTGGACAGATGTTTTAATAGTCACTTCTAGAGTTGGCCCTGGAGAATATCTTCTTTTTTTTCTCTTCCCGATTCTCTGAAAAACCCTGACTAATTCACATTATCACAGTGATATCACAATTCCAGTTTTCCAAACACTATAGCTGCCAAATAGAAGGAAGCTACTCAGAATGTAATACTATTGTGAATGATTGTGAAAGAACACATTATCATAATTAAGCTTCCAGGTTTCAATGTATTTTATTGTTGCTTAGAAAATCCTAGCATACCCAGACTTTACAGAGATTTGATGATCCTAAGAGGAGCTGAACTCATGGACCAAAATAACTATGCACATAAAAAGTACAATCACTTACCTAAAAAAGATGATGTGGTTAACTTTATATGGCAATCCAAATGTTATTGGAACAGAAATTTAAAAAAGAGCTTAGGAGCGCATAGGTGGCGCAGTGGATTAAGCCACTGCCTTCAGCTCAGGTCATGATCTCAGGGTCCTGGGATCAAGTCCTGCATCAGGCTCTCTGCTCAGCAGGGAGTCAGCTCCCCCCCCCTCTCTCTCTGCCTGCCCTCCGTCTACTTGTGATCTCTCTCTGTCAAATAAAGAAAGAAAGAAAATCTTAAAAAAAAAAAGAATGACAACTGACAGAATGGGAGAAGATATTTGCAAACGACATATCAGATAAAGGACTAGTGTCCAGAATCTATAAAGAACTTAGCAAACTCAACACCCAAAGAACAAATAATCCAATCAAGAAATGGGCAGAGGACATGAACAGACATTTCTGCAAAGAAGACATCCAGATGGCCAACAGACACATGAAAAAGTGCTCCATATCACTCGGCATCAGGGAAATACAAATCAAAACCACAATGAGATATCACCTCACACCAGTCAGAATGGCTAAAATCAACAAGTCAGGAAATGACAGATGCTGGCGAGGATGCGGAGAAAGGGGAACCCTCCTACACTGTTGGTGGGAATGCAAGCTGGTGCAACCTCTCTGGAAAACAGCATGGAGGTTCCTCAAAATGTTGAAAATAGATCTGCCCTATGACCCAGCAATTGCACTATTGGGTATTTACCCTAAAGATACAAACGTAGTGATCCAAAGGGGCACGTGTACTCGAATGTTTATAGCAGCAATGTCCACAATAGCCAAACTATGGAAAGAACCTAGATGTCCATCAACAGATGAATGGATCAAGAAGATGTGGTATATATACACAATGGAATACTATGCAGCCATCAAAAGAAATGAAATCTTGCCATTTGCGACAACATGGATGGAACTAGAGCGTATCATGCTTAGCGAAATAAGTCAAGCGGAGAAAGACAACTATCATACGATCTCCCTGATATGAGGAAGTGGTGATGCAACATGGGGGCTTAAGTGGGTACGAGAAGAATAAATGAAAGAAGATGGGATTGGGATGGAGACAAACCATAAGTGACTCTTAATCTCACAAAACAAACTGAGGGTTGCTGGGGGGAGGGGTTTTGGGAGAAGGGGGTGGGATTATGGACATTGAGGAGGGTATGTGTTTTGGTGAGTGCTGTGAAGTGTGTAAACCTGGTGATTCACAGACCTGTACCCCTGGGGATAAAAATATATGTTTATAAAAAATAAAAAATTATATTAAAAAATAAAAAAATATATAAAAAAAAAGAATGACTGTACTTTTAAAAAATAGCTTAAAAGGGTGCTTGGGTGGCACAGTGGGTTAAGCCACTGCCTTCAGTTCAGGTCATGATCTCAGGGTCCTGGGATCAAGCCCCACATCGGGCTTTCTGCTCAGCACGTAGCCTGCTTCCCTTCCTCTCTCTCTGCCTGCCTCTCTGCCTACTTGTGATCTCTCACTGTCAAATAAATAAATAAATTATTTTTAAAAATAGCTTAAAAGTATATGAAAAATAATGATATACATATACAAAGAAAAGATACTATACTGTGAATATAAATTAAGTGAAAATTGTTGAAATAAAGAATACGATAAATGGAGACTAAGATGAATATAGCTGTAAAAGGAATAAATGAGTTGGGAAAAACAAACAAACAAACAAATTAATGACTTCTGCCCAATTCAGCAGAAGAGAAAAAAAAATAAAGTAAATATTTAAATAAGTACTGAGATAAATTTTGGAGAATTAAAGAAAAATATACCAGACTTAAAATGATGCCAAACATGAGAAATCAGAAACAAAACAAAACAAAAACCACACACACACAAAACCACTCATATACTTTATGGTGAGTTTTAAGAATATCAAAAACAGAGAAGAGCACAAATGATGCCCAAGAGAAGAACAGATCACCTAAAATGTACAAGAATAATACTGACAGCAGAATTCTCAATAGTAATAGCATATAAAGGAGACAGCTGGGTGTTTGTAGAGATGGCAAAGATATTTGAAACTAGATATTATACATCAAGCCAAATTATTGATTAAATTTGAGAGCACAGTAAAAATACAATGAAGCATGTTAGGTCTTGGAACATTTATCACACAGAGACACACATTTTAGAACACTTCCTTGGAGGACAGCTCAATTTAGAGAGAGAAAACAGAATTATGTACTCAAAGGCACATTTTGAAGGAAGGATTGAATATAGTCTGCACTGCAAATATTCTTTAATCGTATGTTCTGAATTTCCTAAATTTTAGAAGTATTTGTTCAAATATTTATCTTTAAATAAACCCTAGGAGACTTTTTCTTGGATTCTGGAAAATCAGTCCATTTGGATACAAATCTTTTTGTCACTGATGGAAATTTTGATAGCCCTTAACTGTGGAATGCCTAATGTATTGTTACAGCAATTGTGATTTGCCAATACATGGGTGATATGTGTGTGTTGTGTGTGTTTATTTTTATTTTTGATGGTTTTACTCTTCTATGAGATTTTTAAGTAGACATAATTTTAATAAATTATGATTTGTTGAAATTTATCTGAGGTTATATATAATAAAATGAAATTTGTGTGAACTAAAGAAGTGCGTCTCCATTTTTTTGTTTTAAGAGTAGACTGGTCTTTAAAAATTGTCCAAAGAAGTACATTATATTCATTTTTAAATTTGATAATATACAATAAAGTATTTATGGTCATATGGAACCATATCACATTCTACTATTAATTCATATTAATAATTACCATAAGAGGAAAGAGGGATATTTTTCAAAATGAAAATAAGCGTATTTTTCAGAATATGATATAGTGTTATTCACTGAACAGAGGGAACAAATGTCAAGGTTTAACACAGTTTACAGAATGTTTTAACATAAATTGAAATTTAAATCTGACCAAATTTCACAGTTTTAAGTAAAATGGTAGCACTTTATATCCTTGAAAAGTGGTAAGTGACCCAAAACATTGCTTAGAAAAACAAATTTAACACTACACTAGTCTGAGATGGTTAAGTGATGGTACAACTTGCCATTGTGTATCATCAAATGGTATTTTTTTTTTTGGTCTTGTCATTATATTTTATTTTAGCCATTCTGGTAAGTGTGTAGTGATATCTCAGTGTCATTTTAATTGCATTTCCTTGATGTCTAATTACGTCAAAATATATTATTTTGATGTTTAATGTTCTGAGCTTTCGCAGTTCAAGACCATGAAGCCACTTAGGAAAAATACAGTTGCAGATGCACTCATAGACCAACTCTTATTTAGAAATAAGAAGAAACATTACTACCCATTCCAAAATAAATTGACTTGTTATGCACTAGGGATTTTATAAATTACCTGACACAACTTATATAGTAAGATGAAATGGGACAGGCGGCTTCTTGCAGCTATATACAACATCATTTTAATTTCAATTTTCAGTATAATTTTTCCAAGGTATACACAGAATATATATTTAATGTAAATTGTGAACATTTTAACTCTGTATATGGAAATTAATCAATTTTAAGTTTATAACAATCAAAATTAACAGAAGTTTATTTTAAATTAGTTAGCGTTCTCTGCATTGCAAGACAGAATAATCAAGAATTGGTAAGAAAAATATAATCTCTGTAAAATTACCAGGGGTGCATCATAATGTGTTCGGTAACCGATCAAACTCACAATTTGGATTGAATGTCAAGTGATTTTTCAAATCTGCAACTCATTGTCAATTTTTTTTTCTTCATTGTGTCTTAATAAATTACTGTGTTCATTTGCATGGAATTGAAGAAAAATGCATGACATTTCATCTCAACACTAACACTTTTAACTGGCAACTCTGAATGTACTTTACAGCAGTGTAACAAAGTAAAGATCAATGATTTTTTTTTAATTTTTTATTTTTTATATACATATATTTTTATCCCCAGGGGTACAGGTCTGTGAATCACCAGGTTTACACACTTGACAGCACTCACCAAATCACATACCCTCCCCAATGTCCATAATCCAACCCCCCTCTCCCAAACCCCCTCCCTCCAGCAACCCTCAGTTTGTTTTGTGAGATTAAGAGTCACTTATGGTTTGTCTCCCTCCCAATCCCATCTTGTTTCATTTATTCTTCTTCTACCCACTTAAGCCTCCATGTTGCATCACCACTTCCTCATATCAGGGAGAACATATGATAGTTGTCTTTCTCTGCTTGACTTATTTCGCTAAGCATGATACGCTCTAGTTCCATCCATGTTGTTGCAAATGGCAAGATTTCATTTCTTTTGATGGCTGCATAGTATTCCATTATGTATATATACCACATCTTCTTGATCCATTCATCTGTTCATGGACATCTAGGTTCTTTCCATAGTTTGGCTATTGTGGACATAGCTGCTATAAACATTCGGGTGCACGTGCCCCTTTGGATCACTACATTTGTATCTTTAGGGTAAATACCCAATAGTGCAATTGCTGGGTCATAGGGCAGATCTATTTTCAACATTTTGAGGAACCTCCATGCTGTTTTCCAGAGTGGCTGCACCAGCTTGCATCCGCATCCTCGCCAGCATCTGTCATTTCCTGACTTGTTGATTTTAGCCATTCTGACTGGTGTGAGGTGATATCTCATTGTGGTTTTGATTTGTATTTCCCTGATGCCGAGTGATATGGAGCACTTTTTCATGTGTCTGTTGGCCATCTGGATGTCTTCTTTGCAGAAATGTCTGTTCATGTCCTCTGCCCATTTCTTGATTGGATTATTTGTTCTTTGGGTGTTGAGTTTGCTAAGTTCTTTATAGATTCTGGACACTAGTCCTTTATCTGATATGTCGTTTGCAAATATCTTCTCCCATTCTGTCAGTTGTCTTTTGATTTTGTTAACTGTTTCCTTTGCTGTCCAAAAGCTTTTGATCTTGATGAAATCCCAATAGTTCATTTTTTCCCTTTCTTCCCTTGCCTTTTGCGTTGTTCCTAGGAAGATGTTGCTGCGGCAGAGGTCGAAGAGGTTGCTGCCCATGTTCTCCTCAAGGATTTTGATGGATTCCTTTCGTACATTGAGGTCCTTCATCCATTTTGAGTCTATTTTTGTGTGTGGTGTAAGGAAATGGTCCAATTTCATTTTTCTGCATGTGGCTGTCCAATTTTCCCAGCACCATTTATTGAAGGGGCTGTCTTTTGTCCATTGGACATTCTTTCCTGCTTTGTCGAAGATTAGTTGACCATAGATTTGAGGGTCTATTTCTGGGCTCTCTATTCTGTTCCATTGATCTATGTGTCTGTTTTTGTGCCAGTACCATGCTGTCTTGATGATGACAGCTTTGTAATAGAGCTTGAAGTCCGGGATTGTGATGCCACCAACGTTGGCTTTCTTTTTCAATATCCCTTTGGCTATTCGAGGTCTTTTCTGGTTCCATATAAATTTTAGCATTATTTGTTCCATTTCTTTGAAAAAGATGGATGGTACTTTGATAGGAATTGCATTAAATGTGTAGATTGCTTTAGGTAGCATAGACATTTTCACAATATTTATTCTTCCAATCCAGGAGCATAGAACATTTTTCCATTTCTTTGTGTCTTCCTCAATTTCTTTCATGAGTACTTTATAGTTTTCTGAGTATAGATTCTGTGTCTCTTTGGTTAGGTTTATTCCTAGGTATCTTATGGTTTTGGATGCAATTGTAAATGGGATTGACTCCTTAATATCTCTTTCTTCTGTCTTGCTGTTGGTGTAGAGAAATGCAACTGATTTCTGTGAATTGATTTTATATCCTGACACTTTACTGAATTCCTGTATAAGTTCTAGCAGTTTTGGAGTGGAGTCTTTTGGGTTTTCCACCTATAGTATCATATCATCTGCGAAGAGTGATAATTTGACTTCTTCTTTGCCGATTTGGATGCCTTTAATTTCCTTTTGTTGTCTGATTGCTGAGGCTAGGACCTCTAGTACTATGTTGAATAGCAGTGGTGATAATGGACATCCTTGCCGTGTTCCTGACCTTAGTGGAAAAGCTTTCAGTTTTTCTCCATTGAGAATGATATTTGCGGTGGGTTTTTCATAGATGGCTTTGATGATATTGAGGTATGTGCCCTCTATCCCTACACTTTGAAGAGTTTTGATCAGGAAGGGATGCTGTACTTTGTCAAATGCTTTTTCAGCATCTATTGAGAGTATCATATGGTTCTTGTTCTTTCTTTTATTGATGTGTTCTATCACATTGATTGATTTGCGGATGTTGAACCAACCTTGCAGCCCTGGAATAAATCCCACTTGGTCGTGGTGAATAATCTTTTTAATGTACTGTTGAATCCTATTGGCTAGTATTTTGTTGAGTATTTTCGCATCTGTGTTCATCAAGGATATCGGTCTATAGCTCTCTTTTTTGGTGGGATCCTTGTCTGGTTTTGGGATCAAGGTGATGCTGGCCTCATAAAATGAGTTTGGAAGTTTTCCTTCCATTTCTATTATTTGGAACAGTTTCAGGAGAATAGGAATTAGTTCTTCTTTAAATGTTTGGTAGAATTCCCCCGGGAAGCCGTCTGGCCCTGGGCTTTTGTTTGTTTGGAGATTTTTAATGACTGTTTCAATCTCCTTACTGGTTATGGGTCTGTTCAGGCTTTCTATTTCTTCCTGGTTCAGTTGTGGTAGTTTATATGTTTCTAGGAATGCATCCATTTCTTCCAGATTGTCAAATTTATTGCCGTAGAGTTGCTCATAGTATGTTCTTATAATAGTTTGTATTTCTTTGGTGTTAGTTGTGATCTCTCCTCTTTCATTCATGATTTTATTTATTTGGGTCCTTTCTCTTTTCTTTTTGATAAGTCGGGGCAGGGGTTTATCAATTTTATTAATTCTTTCAAAGAACCAGCTCCTACTTTCGTTGATTTGTTCTATTGTTTTTTTGGTTTCTATTTCATTGATTTCTGCTCTGATCTTTATGATTTCTCTTCTCCTGCTGGGCTTAGGGTTTCTTTCTTGTTCTTTCTCCAGCTCCTTTAGGTGTAGGGTTAGGTTGTGTACCTGAGACCTTTCTTGTTTCTTGAGAAAGGCTTGTACCGCTATATATTTTCCTCTCAGGACTGCCTTTGTTGTGTCCCACAGATTTTGAAACATTGTATTTTCATTACCATTTGTTTCCATGATTTTTTTCAATTCTTCTTTAATTTCCCGGTTGACCCATTCATTCTTTAGAAGGATGCTGTTTAGTCTCCATGTATTTGGGTTCTTTCCAAACTTCCTTTTGTGGTTGAGTTCTAGCTTTAGAGCATTGTGGTCTGAAAATATGCAGGGAATGATCCCAATCTTTTGATACCGGTTGAGTCCTGATTTAGGACCGAGGATGTGATCTATTCTGGAGAATGTTCCATGTGCACTAGAGAAGAATGTGTATTCTGTTGCTTTGGGATGAAATGTTCTGAATATATCTGTGATGTCCATCTGGTCCAGTGTGTCGTTTAAGGCCTTTATTTCCTTGCTGATCTTTTGCTTGGATGACCTGTCCATTTCAGTGAGGGGAGTGTTAAAGTCCCCTACTATTATTGTATTATTGTTGATGTGTTTCTTTGATTTTGTTATTAATTGGTTTATATAGTTGGCTGCTCCCACATTGGGGGCATAGATATTTAAAATTGTTAAATCTTCTTGTTGGACAGACCCTTTGAGTATGATATAGTGTCCTTCCTCATCTCTTATTATAGTCTTTGGCTTAAAATCTAATTGATCTGATATAAGGATTGCCACTCCTGCTTTCTTCTGATGTCCATTAGCATGGTAAATTCTTTTCCACCCCCTCACTTTAAATCTGGAGGTGTCTTCGGGCTTAAATTGTGTTTCTTGGAGGCAACATATAGATGGGTTTTGTTTTTTTATCCATTCTGATACCCTGTGTCTTTTGACAGGGGCATTTAGCCCATTCACATTCAGGGTAACTATTGAGAGATATGTATTTAGTGCCATTGTATTGCCTGTAAGGTGACTGTTACTGTATATGGTCTCTGTTCCTTTCTGATCTACCACTTGTAGGCTCTCTCTTTGCTTAGAGGACCCCTTTCAATATTTCCTGTAGAGCTGGTTTGGTATTTGCAAATTCTTTCAGTTTTTGTTTGTCCTGGAGGCTTTTAATCTCTCCTTCTATTTTCAATGATAGCCTAGCTGGATAGAGTATTCTTGGCTGCATGTTTTTCTCGTTTAGTGCTCTGAAAATATCATGCCAGCTCTTTCTGGACTGCCAGGTCTCTGTGGATAAGTCAGCTGCCAATCTAATATTCTTACCATTGTATGTTACAGACTTCTTTTCCCGGGCTGCTTTCAGGATTTTCTCTTTGTCACTGAGACTTGTAAATTTTACTATTAGGTGACGGGGTGTGGGCCTATTCTTATTGATTTTGAGGGGTGTTCTCTGAACCTCCTGAATTTTGATGTTCGTTCCCTTTGCCATATTGGGGAAATTCTCCCCAATAATTCTCTCCAGTATACCTTCTGCTCCCAGTATTCCTTCTGGAATCCCAATTATTCTAATGTTGTTTCGTCTTATGGTGTCACTTATCTCTCGAATTCTCCCCTTGTGGTCCAGTAGCTGTTTGTCCCTCTTTTGCTCAGCTTCTTTATTCTCTGTCATTTGGTCTTCTATATCACTAATTCTTTCTTCTGCCTCATTTATCCTAGCAGTTAGAGCCTCCATTTTTGATTGCACCTCATTAATAGCTTTTTTGATTTCAACTTGGTTAGATTTTAGTTCTTTTATTTCTCCAGAAAGGGCTTTTATATCTCTCGAGAGGATTTCTCTAATATCTTCCATGCCTTTTTCGAGCCCGGCTAGAACCTTGAGAATTGTCATTCTGAACTCTAGATCTGACATATTACCAATGTCTGTATTGATTAGGTCCCTAGCCTTCGGTACTGCCTCTTGTTCTTTTTTTTGTGTTGAATTTTTACGTCTTGTCATTTTGTCCAGATAAGAGTAAATGAAGGGGCAAGTAAAATACTAAAAGGGTGGCAACAACCCCAGGAAAATATGCTTTAATCAAATTAGAAGAGATCCAAAATCGTGAGTGGGGAGAAAGGGGTTAAAAAAAGGTTCAAAAAGGAAGAAAGAAAAAAAAGCAAAAAAAAAAAAAGAAAAAAAAAAGAAAAGAAAAGAATTTAAAAAAAAAGAAAACACCTAAGAAAAATGTAAAAAAGAAAAAATATATATATTAGTTAAACTAGTAAAAAATCGTTAAAAAAGAAAAAGGTAACAGTTAAAAAAAAAAAAAATTTTACCCGAAGGCGAGAAAAAAAAAATGAAAAAGAAAAAATTAAATTAACTGCAAGACTAAAAAAAATCACAGGAAAAAAGCTATGAGTTCCGCGCTTGGCTTTTTCCTCCTCTGGAATTCTGCTGCTCTCCTTGGTATTGAAACCGCACTCCTTGGTAGGTGAACTTGGTCTCGGCTGGATTTCTTGTTGATCTTCGGGGGAGGGGCCTGTTGTAGTGATTCTCAAGTGTCTTTGCCCCAGGCGGAATTACACCGCCCTTACCCGGGGGCCGGGGTGAGTAATCCGCTCGGGTTTGCTTTCAGGAGCTTTTGTTCCCTGAGCGCTTTCCGTAGAGTTCCGGAGGACGGGAATACAAATGGCGGCCTCCTGTTCTCCGGCCCGGAGGAGCCGAGAGCCCAGGGCCGCACTCCTCAGTGCGCCCTCAGAGAACAGCGCCCAGTTACTCCCGTCTGCCTGACCTCCGGCCTCGCTCTGAGCTCACCGAGCCTGCGACCGGTTCAAGGTCACCCCGAGCTGTGAGCTCACTGTCGGCTCTGTCTCTGTAGCCGGCTTTCCCGTTCCAATACCCTCAAGCTCTGTGACACTCAGACACCCCCGATCCTTCTGTGACCCTGCGGGACCTGAGGCCATGCTGACCCCGCGTGGGCTTCGCCCCGGTTTGGCCTCTGGAGCGATGTCCCTCAGCGGAACAGACTTTTAAAAGTCCTGATTTTGTGCGCGGTTGCTCCGCTGCTTGCCGGGAGCCGGCCCCTCCCCCCGAGGTCTATATTACCGTCGCTTTGGATTCACTTCTCCGCCGGTCCTACCTTTCAGAAAGTGGTTGTTTTTCTGTTTCCAGAATTGCTGTTCTTCTCTTCGATCTGCCGATGGATTTTCAGGTGTTTGCAATCTTTAGATAAGCTATCTAGCTGATCTCCGGCTAGCTGAAGCAGTCTCAGCTTGCTACTTCTCCGCCATCTTCAACACTAACACCAAGATCAATGATGTTTCATGAAATATTTGTTATAATTCTCAAGGAGATAGGGAGTTTGTGCAAAAATGCAAATCACTTTGCGACTAAACACATTGTTTATTTCAGCTAGTTTTAAGAAAATATGCTAAGACTCTCTCAAAAAAGGAAGCAATGATTTAGGTTTTCCTTCAAACTCCCTATCTAATCCTGAACCAACAGCACATAGTTCAAAGAGCAACTAATTTGAGCAGCTCCAATTTACACGTTTCCTAACAATGCTTAATTTAGTGGAATTTCTGTCCAATTATGTTAATTTGATGTAGTGAAAGACAAACATTCAAAAAGATCATCCTTAATTTATATAGATTGCCAAACTCTGCATTTTCTGAATGACGCCCAGGAACGTATTTTCAAAAACAAACAAACAATGCCAGAACCACTATTAGGTCATCTCTAGGCAGAAAGTGACTCAGAGGCTACATTTCTCTCTCCCTGAAAGTATACTGTAGGCACTGAAACTACTACCCTGAGTCTGTGCTATCAAATTCCTTAAGTTAGAAAGTTTTAAAACCCATCTGTGTGGGAGTATTTCATTTACAGATAGAGATTTGGTTGTTTATACATTTTCATACTTGATTTTTAGGGTGTAATAACTATGTTTTAAAATTCATGGTGGTTTTGAATACTGTTGGATAATTGTGCTAAAATGGTATATCCATTCCTTCTAGGAAACAGAAATTATAGAAAGGTAGTGCTTTTCAGATCTGACGTCTTTGAGTCATTGCAGTTTCAGTATAAATGCAATAGGAAAAGTGACATTCATGTTTATGATATTTTCTATAAATAAATTAGAATGTACTGGAGGCCTGATATAAAGTGGGATGCCTAAACTTCAGTAAGATCTTGTTTTCAATTCAAAATAAATTTTATTTTTTATTTTTTTTATAATGTTCCTCAATTTCAGATAAGCACCCCTCTAAGGTCCACTCCATCTTTTTTGAGATTTTATTTATTTTATTTGACAGACTGAGATCACAAGTAGGCAGAGAGGCAGGCAGAGAGAGAGGGAAGAGGAAGCAGGCTCCCTGCTAGGCAGAGAGTCCGATGCGGCGCTCGATCCCAGGACCCTGGGATCATGACCTGAGCCGAAGGCAGAGGCTTTAACCCACTGAGCCACCCAGGCGCCCCCAAAATAAATTTTAAATTGAATTATGCACGTCTAAGTTCAGAGACAATAAACATCAACCAACACAATTAATAAGTTCTATTTCTTGAAATTTTGGGAACATTGATAGTCTCATCTCCTGGAAGAACAACAGCTAAAATTTTTGGTCATGGATTCTTGCTAAAATATCACTTTCCCAAAGAAAATTAATGTTATGAATTTTCATTGATTGTTATTGATCATGAAGAATATAACAACCACGATAAAAAGAGTAGGAAAAACATGATATCTCATCTGTAAGGGCATGTGGAAAGTAGGAAATGCTAATAAAAATAACTACCATTATTTCCTAAGTTAACATAATATAACGGAACACAAATATTTCATAACAATATTTTCTAGGCTCATTCTGATAACTCTTTTCTACATTCAAATTTAAAGGTTGAGGCATGTGATATATATTACACAAAAGACATCCCAAGGAATTCGTTAAAAAAAAAAACTCTTAATAATGGACAAATCCAAAGGAATTTTTTTCTAATTTAATTAACAAATTATGAATCGACTTACCTATTTCATCACAGTGTATCAGGCACCAATAATATTTTTTAATCGTCATACCTGATGCAATAGTTACCATCTTTCAGACATACTGATCAGGAACAAGCAAATAAACAAGAGCACCATAGCTTAAGATCTACCGGCATAACTATAGGACTAATTCAGACAATCTCTTCACCACAACATAGCAATGAATAGAAATCATACATGCTCTGTAATGGACATACAGATGAGATAGAAGGGATGGGTGTTAATATATGCAGAATCTTTATTAATTACATTGTAAAACATAATATGGAAAAACAGAATACAATTTTAGAAATACCCAGGTCACCATCATTGTTTTATTTTTATATGTGTAGGTAAGGAGTTTAATCAACAATCCATGACTATTCAACTTCTTATATTTTGAAAATTTTAGCAAAAGTAACAAACCTAGCAACTAGAAAATTGTATCTATCTGCAAAATACAGCTTTGCCAGTATGGTAGAAGAAAAGCAAAACAAAATAAGTAAGAAAAGTTTAACATTTCACAAGAGTTTTACTTTTATTTTTTTATTTATTATTTTTTATTTCTCATTTATTATTTACTTCTATTTTCTACTTTATTTTAATGAAAATGTCATGACCATAACATAAGAGCAGAAATAAACCAACATGAGAAATTATTTTTTCATAAGTTAAAATAAACTAGCTTGGTGATTAATTCAAAAATTATATTACAAACTTCGGTGTTCTTGCAGTAAGTATCACTGCATAAACAAATGAGTCAGGAGTCATAAACTAATGATGATTCTAAATGTTATTTAGAGAGACATTCTGTTCTTAATATATTTCAAATATTCTACACAAGGCAAAGTGGATCCAAGTAATCTGTAGGCAAAATAAGATTTTAGAGAAGTATATATTTCCAACAGTATTTATAAAATATTACCTTTATGTAAGGCATCATCCTGGACTTTGTGGAAAACACACAAAGGAGTAAGAAGTGGCCCTTCAAGAAACATATACAATATCAAGTTTTAACATGAAGCAGCATGTCTTCTCTAAGTAAAAAAACATTGTACCAACTGACTTTACTGAAACTTTATATTTATTGCTCTCGTTTTAGGTCATAGTGTCCTTCTGCATGCAGGCTGCTAGAACGGACATGATATAGACTGAATAGCTTATAAAGAACAGGAATTTATTTCTCACAGTTCTAGAACTGAGAAGTTCAAGATTAAGGAATGGGCAGATCCAGGGAGAGCCCACTTCCTCATAGATGGCTATCTTCTCACTGTAAACGTACATGATGAATGAATTAAGAGAACTCTCTGGGGTCTCCTTTAAAAGGACTGTAATCCCACTTATGACCTAATCACCTCCCAAAGGCCCCTATGTTTTAATACTACCACTTCCAGAGTTAGATTTCATAATATGATTTTGGGAGACATAAACATTCACACCATAGTATATATAAACAAAAAAGACACAAAAACAACAAACAACAGAAATTATTTTAACTACCTATTATTTTCAACTACATAAAATTTTGTTTCTATATAATATTAAATAACTCATTTGAGTGATTCACTTATATCCAATGCATCTGAGTGCAATTAAATTTGCTTACCCAACATATCCAGCAGCATATTTCTTCAGAATATCCCATTCCCCACCTTACGGGATTTACCACAATTAGAAGACAGGGGATAGAGGATAGATAGATAGATGTATACGTAAACACACTTGTACATACACATATGCATATTTTTTCCTGTTAATCATACTCATGCAAATAAATTTTAAGCTCAAGGAAACCTGTCTTGTGTGTTACTTAATATCCAGTTTTTAGTCAACATCCAAAAACAAATAATCCAATAAAAACATGGATTGTGGCCCGCCAACGCTCGCCCGCGAGGAAGGAAGACCACCAACACAGGATTCTTCTCTATCACGCTTTATTGAAGTGCACTTGGTTGAGGTTTGTAGGGTGATGGAAGCAGGAAGCGCCTGGGTAGAGCCAGGGCTGCACATATATACAGGCTAGCTGGGGCGTGTCTCATTCTGGGGTACGTGGCTCACTATGGTAGGTCAGCCTTGTTGCTGGGCAGAATAAGCTTAAGGCCACGCGTCCAACCACTTGTTTACGAGGCTCTCCGGCGCCATCTTGTAATGGCGGCAACGGGTTGCCACATCTCCCCCCTTTTCTTTTATTTTGCAGTCATGGCTAAAATCAGAGGAGTGTCCCCTAGTAAACATGTCCTCCTTTGCCTAGGGACGGGAGAGAAACGGAGGTACCCGTATGCAGACACTCATGACTTTCAGGGTGGCTCACCCTGTGCAGTCCTAGGTGCAAACCACCCACGGAAAATGCAAGGTTGTCTCTATTCGGGTGCAATGGGCTACTCAAAGCCCTCCGAGTGCAAGAGCACAACCTATGTTTCATTTAACATGCTGAGCCAAGCTTGGGGAGATGTTCCAGCCTCTATAGCGGCAAAGGCACGCGCTATGGCCACCTTCTCTCTTCTGCGAGCCCTCATTACCCTCAGAATTAAGAACAAAGCCACCAGTAGTCCTGCAAACATTAGCATGCCCATGACTCCTACTCCGAGAGTGGTAAAGCACAAGGTGCCTTGAAGGTTGAAATTTGTAGCGTTATAACGCTGTACCTTATTATTGATTTGTTTACAGGGTAAATCAAAAACACATTCTGGAACATACAGATGGGGTAATATTTTTGTCGCGTTTGTGACTGGCATGGGGATGGGCCATGTTCTTGAAACGGCCCAAAAGGTAGCTCCCTCAACTCTGGTCAGGCAGATCATCAGCACTATCAGCATCTCCAGGGTTGGAGTTTATGTCTGCTTCTTTGGTGTTGTCATCGGTTCTTTCATCCAACTTTCGCGTCAGTCGTGATGACATTTACACCGGATCCGAGCGGTCCGGCGCCGACCACTTCGCATGTAGAGTTCTGAATCCTTTTTAGGCTCCCCGCGGTGTCCGCCGAACTATCCCGGGTTTCGGCACCAGCTGTGGCCCGCCAACGCTCGCCCGCGAGGAAGGAAGACCACCGACACAGGATTCTTCTCTATCACGCTTTATTGAAGTGCACTTGGTTGAGGTTTGTAGGGTGATGGAAGCAGGAAGCGCCTGGGTAGAGCCAGGGCTGCACATATATACAGGCTAGCTGGGGCGTGTCTCATTCTGGGGTACGTGGCTCACTATGGTAGGTCAGCCTTGTTGCTGGGCAGAATAAGCTTAAGGCCATGCGTCCAACCACTTGTTTACGAGGCTCTCCGGCGCCATCTTGTAATGGCGGCAACGGGTTGCCACAATGGATAGAAGACATGAACAATTGTTTCCCCAAAGAACACATTCAAATGTTCAGTAGATAACATGAAAAGATGTCCATCATCATGTATCATCAGGAAATTGCAAAGCAAAACTAGAAAGACATACAACCTCACACCTGTCAGAATGGCTAAAATCAACACTACAAGAAACAAAAGGTGTTGGAGAGGATGTGAAAAAGTAACACTTGTGGGGGCTGCCTGGGAGGCTCAGTGGGTTAAGCCTCTGCCTTCAGCTCAGGTCATGATCTCAGGGTCCTGGGATCAAGTCCCACATTGGGCTCTCTGCCAGGCATGGAGCCTGCTCCCTCCTCTCTCTCTCTACTTGTGATCTCTCTCTGTCAAATGAATAAAATCTTAAAAAAAAAGAAAAAATAACAATTGAGAACTGTTGGTGGTGATGCAAACTGATACAGCCATATTTGAAAACAGTATGGAATTTCCATAAAATTTAAAAATAGAAGTCCTTTGTGATCCAACAATCCTGCTGGTGTGTACTTACCCAATGAATATAAGAAAACTTATTCAAAGGGATGCTAGCACCCCTATGTTTATAGCAGCATTATTTGTAAAGCTAAGATTTGGAAAGAGCCCAAGTATCCATCAATTGATGAATAAATAAAGAATAAGTGGTATGTATATACACTGGAATATTATTCTGCCATAAAAAAAGACTGAAATCTTGCCATTTGCAATAACATGGATGGAACTAGACAGTATAATGCTAAAAGTGAAATAAGTCAGTCAGAGAAAGACAAATACCTTTACTCATATATGGAATAAAAGAAACAAAACAAACAAGCAAAGGGGAAAATAATAAGACATAGAAAGAGAAACAAAGCAAGAAACAGACATTTCATTAGAGAGAACAAACTGATGGTTCCTTGAGGGGATCTTAAAGGAGTGATGGATTAAATAAGTGATGGGGGTTAATTAGAGCACTTGTCATGATGAGCACTGAGTGCTATATGTTATATTGTACACATGAAACTAATAAAACCATATATGTTAACTAACTGGATTTCAAATGAAAACTTCTTTAAAATCCCAGTTTTTAGCTCACATTCTGGCTTACAAAAGGGATTTAGTCAGGAATTTGGAGATTAGTTAATGAACAAATAAGGAGTGAACAGGCAGTTGTTAGATAAAATTACTATCCTTTCTGGCATGATCTTATACCTTTTATCTAGAATTATTTTTATCACTTTAGACTCTTCCTATTTTATTTTGAGTCATTAAACAAAAATTTCCTCAAAGGACCTTAGACTCCATCCAATTTGAGCAACAGTGTGAGAGAGGAAATGGTGTCCAGGAGGAAAAAAAAAAAAAGATGAAACTACTTTTGTTTACTAGTGAATGCATAGTTCTTCCACAGAAGAAGCTCTAAATGGTCATGGCTCCAGCTTTATATGTGTTCACTCATATGTTCAGAAGTAGGTAACACTATCAAAAAATATAAAGCATCTGAGATTATTTTCCCTTATTTGAAAGCTGGTGTATGAGTCGGCCGTGGTTTCTTGGGTGTTGATAGAAGACGCAGACTCATGGTTCAGAAATAATATAGTTTATTATTCACAGCAATAGAGGTAGCCAGAATATTAACAGTATTTGTGTGTGTGTGTGTGTGTGTGTTTGTATGTGTGTGTGTGTGTGTGTGTGTAGGGGTGGGAGTTATATATCAGTTCTGAGCCTCAATTCCCACAAGAAGAATCAAAAAAGAGGCAGATAATATTTGCAAACACAACAGGTTAAGTTAAAAAAAAAAAGATACCTTTCTGTCTTCCAAGTCTATTCAATACAACCATCTTCAAAGGATGGTCTAGAACAAATAATAAATGCAGA
The DNA here is from genome assembly GCF_964662115.1 of Mustela nivalis. Classification (NCBI taxonomy): domain Eukaryota; kingdom Metazoa; phylum Chordata; class Mammalia; order Carnivora; family Mustelidae; genus Mustela; species Mustela nivalis. Next base: position 1,028,163 of record NW_028136378.1, read on the forward strand.
AATGTAAGCAGCCAATTGAAAAGTGTCTCCCAAGAAACACACTTTGAGAGTCTTCATTTGACAAAAATAGTATAAGATATTACATGGATCAGGTGCATTGAATACGGGAAGGTTAAAATTACAAGGGACCAAATATTTTTAAGCAGTTCTGGCATCCAGTAGAGTTCAAATAGGTTTTATAAGATTGAGGAAAGAAGCCATCAAAACCTGGGCCCAGTGGCGCCTGGGTAGCTCAGTGGGTTAAGCCTCTGCCTTTGGCTAGGCCATGATCTCAGGGTCCTGGGATCGAGCTCTGCATCAGGCTCTCTGTTCAGCAGGGAGCCTGCTTCCCCCTCTCTCTCTGCCTCTCTGCCTACTTGTGGTCTCTGTCTGTCAAATAAATAAATAAAATCTTAAAACAAAACAAAACAAAACAAAAAACCTGGGCTCAATTTTCCCAAAAGTATGATTCTGATTCTAGTCTCTATAATGTTATCCCTTGAAGACAATGTCTCTAATTGAGTTGAATTAGTTTACTAAAGAGCATACCCCCATTTGTTGTAGGAGACGAACAATATGCAAGAGGCAAAATGCCACATGGAAGCCACCTGGTCTTCGTGGAATATAGAATCAGTTCCTTTGGGATGAATTTGTTCCACATTTGACTTCCCACTTAAGGGAAAATAAGAGTGCCTTCTAATAGATTTTAAATAGGAAATGACAACGGAAGCTTATACAAGATTATAAAATGGGAAATTTCATTTAGATAAGCAATAATTTCAAAGTCATCTTCTTAATATGACAGACTCTTCACATAATCATAATTTTATTTTGGTATTATATGGTAATTTCAAATATAGTAAATATAAAGAATTTACCTCTGTAATTATAGCGAGTCTGGTCGTAGTTTAATGGCAACAAAAATTCAATTTAGAAGTATGGTCTACCAATTATTAATACATTTGGAAATGGTGTGTCATCTCCACTCCACTTGTCTCACTAAAACAGTGAGCCAAAAAAGTAGGTCCAAGCTGTTTACTATGGTCAAAATGGGTTGCTTTTGCACTTGGTAAAGAAGCAGTCATATTTTGGAAGAAGAAAATGAGGCTATTAATATTTTCAACTTATTTTCAGAAAAGGAAAAAAAGGATAATCTAAGCTAAAGCCAAAATCTTACAAAAGGTGGCAGGAGAATGATCTTTTCCCAGATAAAGGGTTTTTCAACTTAGCCATGTTAGGAGGAAGAAGAGATGAGACATTGTGGACTTGACTAACGTTTGTACACTGTTCAAAAAGTTTTCAAAATAATGTGTATTATTTTTCTTCTTTTAGTTGAGACAAAACAAACAAACAAACAAAAAACCACTAATGAGCTTACTCTTAAAAGGAGGTAAACAAGAAACTAGAAAAGATTGAGTGTTAGGAATTGTCCCCCTCCTTTTTTTTTTTTTTAATTATGTTATGTTGGTTACCATACAATACATCATTAGTTTTTGAAGTAGTGTTCCATGATTCATTGTTTGTGTAAAAGACCCAGTGCCCCATGCAATATGTGCCCTCCTTAATACCCATCACCAGGCTCACCCATCCCCACATCCTTCTCATCTTTAAAACCCTCAGTTTGTTTCTTGGAGTCCATAGTTTTTCATGTTTCATTTCCCCCTCCAATCCCCCCACTTCATTTTTCCTTTCCTTCTCCTAATGTCCTCCATGCTATTCCTTAGGTTCCACAAAAAAGTGAAACCATATGATGATTGACTTTCTCTGCTTGACTTATTTCACTTAACATAATCTCCTCCAGTCCCATCCATGTTGATGCAAAAGTTGGGTATTCATCCTTTCTGATGGCTGAGTGATATTCCATTGTATCCATAGATCACATCTTCTTTATCCGTTTCTTTGTTTAAGAGGATCTTGGCTCTTTCAACCGAACGGCTATTGTGAACATTGCTGCTATGAACACTGGGGTGCATATGGCCCTTCTTTCCAGTAAAATAGAGCTAGCCTATGACCCAGCGATTGCACTACTGAGTATTGACCTCAAAGATACAGATGTAGTGAAAAGAATTAGGTATTGTTTTTTTTGTTTTTTTTTTAAAGATTTTATTTATTTATTTGTGAGAGAGAGAGAGTGAGAGCGAGCACAGGCAGACAGAGTGGAAGGCAGAGTCAGAGGGAGAAGCAGGCTCCCTGCGGAGTAAGGAGCCCGATATGGGACTCGATCCCAGGACGCTGGGATCATGACCTGAGCCGAAGGCAGCTGCTTAACCAACTGAGCCACCCAGGCGTCCCAAGAATTAGGTATTGTTAAAGCACAAATGCAGGGGATAGAAGTTATGGTACAGAAGAGGGAAGGGCAACCATATGGCAGAGTAGAATAAAGTAGCTCAGGAAGAAATTAGTCATATCCAGATATTGTAAGGCATGTGGTGTTGGCAGGGAGAGCATGAGAAATCATGAGAGAAGAGAGAGAAAATGGACCAGGCAGGAGAGGTTTATAACATTTTAACATCTAAGGTAAACATATGCAAAGGAGAATAGGGAAAGAAATAAAAGTTTTTATAAGGCTCAATACATAAGGAATAACGTGGAGGACACTGGGAGATAGAGAGAAGTGTGCTGGGGGAAATCGGAGGGAGAGACAAACCATGAGAGACTGTGGACTCTGAGAAACAAACTGAGGGTTTTGAAGAGGAGGGTGGCAGGTGGTTGGGTGAGCCCAGTGGTGGGTATTAAGGAGGGAATTTATTACATGAAGCACTGGGTGTGGTGCATAAACAATGAATTTTGGATCACTGAAAAAAAATTAAAAGATAAAAAAAAGACTGACTACAGACATGGACCTCAGTGTAACACACATATGGAACTCACTGTAATACCAGCCACTTCCCACCGACACACACAGACTATGATAATAATAAATAATTATGCAATTAATAAAATTGCCTGCCAAATAATTTTTCCTCTTTTTTATTTTTATGATTATTATTTTTATTATATTTTTTAAGTTTTTATTTAAATTCCAGTTAGATAAAAATAAGGATAATATTAGTTTCAGGTGTACAATATAGTGATCAACACTGCCATACAATAGCTTAAATAAAAAAAGGAAAAAAAAATTTAAAGATTTTATTTTTAAAAACCTCTACACCCAAGGTGGATTTCAAACGTACAACCCCAAGATCAAGAGTTACATATTTTACTGACTGATCCAGCCAGGCACCCCAACAAATAAAAATTTTATAAAATTGTTGAGTTTGTGGGAGTCCCATTTGCTCAGTCAGTTAAGTGTCTGCCTTTGGCTTAGTTCATGATCTCAAGAGTCCTGGGATCGAGCCCCATATTGCTCATTCTCTCTCTCTCTCTCTCTCTCTCTCTCTCTCTGGCTTTTGCTCTTAAATAAATAAATAAATAAATTTCAAAAAAATTGTTGAGTTTGTTTAACTAGTATTAAACTAGTAGACAGAGATGAAGATAAAGTATGATGTCATGGCAGGGAAAAATACAACTTACACGTTTTAAAAATAAAATGTGCAATGCAAGTTACATCACTTCTTTTATCACCACACTGGGACTTTCCCTACTGTGTTGTTGTAATGTAAGGACCTATTTTATATTTTTATATTTTAGCAAGAGGCTTTCATTGAGGTTAACCCTTAAACTGTCCTTGCTCCCCTTCCCCCAGGGGATTCACTTAAAAACAAGTCCTGGAATTCAGCTCCAGGTAACAAAGCCCATATACAAGAGTGGGTCAGGCCAGGTGGAGACATCAATCAGCGGGAGGGGGGGCGGTGTTTGCATATTGTCTCCCTAGATACTAAGGAGTATGCCCCACTCCTCCGCCCTCTGGGAACCGTTTTGGCACCAATCCTAATCAAGGTGTAATAGGCTGGGTCAAATGTCTATACTAGGGTCAATTGAACCTCAATTGGTCACCTAGCCTCACTGTGGAGTTTCCTGTGTGTGTTAAAATCTCATTGGTCACCTGTGCGTGGCCAGGCCTGACTGCATGGCCTTTGCCCTTAAAAGCTAGACTGTGAAACAGGGAAGGGTTGCCTTCTCTCATAAGAGGTGTGGCCCCGAACGTTCAGTTAGATTCTTGATGCTTGGCATGAAATAAAGCTTTGCTTGACCTTTGCTTTACATCAGTCTCGCTCCTTTAATCATAGACCCATTATTGGGGCATAACAGTATTAATCTTATAGTTATAAGTCCACAATGCATCCATCATCCATTCTACCCCTTAACATTCCCCTTTGGACAGACCCATGATCTAGAACAAGCCTTATTTTATAGTGCCTTGTAGGAGACTTTTGCTGCTGCCTAAATTGCCTACTTTCCTCTCACCATTACCACGGAAATTGGGTCCACTGAAACAAAGGGGCAGTGTAAGAAATTAACAACTTCCATAAATCGATTTAAATAACAAAGTATAAGATAGTGATACCTTTTTTTCTGCCACATAACCAATTCTTGCAAGAATAAGGTCATATACGAGAATTTACAACACATGATAGCATTATCCTACTGGACCCAGATCATTTGTATGTTTCTCTGTCTCTGAGAAATGTAATTATTTACATGACTGAAACCTACAAATTGTTTGATATGACTACTAATATCACCTACATTATTTTAAAGCCTGTTTAAGGCTTCTGAAATACATAGGTTTGTAAACACTTATTAAGCATCTTGTATATATCGAACACTTTAAAAATCTCTGCTTTAAAAACAAAACAAAAAACCTCTACCTCAATGGAACTTTGAGTCTGAAAAAGATACAGGCAATATACAAGGCAACAGATAGAATAATTACATATTTGATTATATACTCCGAGGATGTCACATTAAATTGATATGAAAATGATGAGAAGGATCTGGATTTCTTGTCAAAATTTTTTGCCTTAAAAAGAAATTGATATTTAGGGAAAGTTGTTACTGAAAGAGGTCCTGTGTCAACCAAAAATGTTAAACCATGATCTGAATAAATTTTCCAGTTGTGATCATTGCTTTGTTTAGCTGTCTTATATTAAGACTGAATTTAGTAATTCAGTCTCAGGTTTCAGTAAGTCTTTTTTTTTTAATGATTTTATTTATTTATTAGAGAGAGAGAGGGAGGGGCAGAGGGAGAGGAAGAACCAGACTCCTTGCTGAGCAGGCAGCTGATGCAGGACTGGATCCTAGTACCCTGGCATCATGACCTAATCTGAAGGAAGACACTTAACCAACTGAGCCATGTAAACTTCTTAAAGGTAAAAAAGTTTATACTTCTAGTAGTTCCACAGACATTTCTAACATCCATAAGAAAGCATGTACTGATGTAAAATGCCAGCAAATCAAATTATATAAAAAAGAAAGAAAGAAAGAAAAGATATATCTGGATAAAGAGAAAAACAAAAAATCTAATAATACATTGAATTATTAGAGCAAAGAGTGGAGGAAGAGAAAATAAATATGAAATAGAGATTTCCACTAAAAGAAAAAAATTGAATAAGGCAGGAGATTTAGAAAATTATTATGACAGATGAGAAAAAATAAAATAGGAATTTTTAGAAAATAACAATGAATGAAAAGGTAAATTGTTCCTACCTCTATAATATTAGCTTGTTGTTGTTGTTTTTGTTGCTAATTTACCTATTTAAGCTAATAAACAAAGAAAGGTTTCATTTAGGGATAAGGTTTCTATATATATATATATATTTTTTCCATTTAGGGTAAGATATATATATATATATATATATATATATATATATAATATGTATATATATATATTAATTTTAATTGTTAGAAAATGTGTCATAGAAAGTGTTTATACTTTAAGATACCGATGCAACATGTAACGAACTACATTGTTTGAACGTCTAATTTATAAATGCTGTTAGAGGAAACTTGGTGGAAATGTCCTTATGTGGTTGTGTTTCTGGAACTAAGTATATTTATTAATAAGGAATAGTTAAAATTATGAAATGACCAGGAGTGTACAATTTTCCTAATCCTATAAGCTCTTTGCAGCCCTTTTATTAGACCCCTTCAGGAAAATCAGCTTTATTTATCTAATTAAATTTTATATTAATGTGCTTTTGACTTTTGGCCTTTCTCTTCCTTCTGTTCTTTTTTCCCCCTAAATTACATGTTTCTGTTTAAGAGCTACTATCAATTCTTTGATAAGAATTCTCAACATCAATTTACTAACTCCAGAGATGAAGCAGCATCAATATTTAGAAGCGAAGAATACAAAGCCTTGGGCATCTGGATGGCTCAGTCAGTGAAGCATCTGCCTTCGACTCAGGTGGTGATCCCAGGGTCGTGGGATGGAACCCCAGGTTGAACTTTCTGCTCAGCTGGGAGCCTACTTCTCCCTCTCCCTCTGCCTGCAACTCCCTTTGCTTGCGTTCTCCCTCTCTTTGTTAACTAAATAAAATAAAGTAAAATAAAATAATGTAAATAATACATTTATTTATTTATTTAAATGCAATTATTAAACAATACATAATGTATTGCATAATTATAATAACGATTAAATAATTTATTGAATATTTATATTAAATATATCAATTTAATTAAATAAATATTTTTTAGAATTTTAAATATTTCAAATTTAGATTGTTAAATATTAAATCATTAATTTAATAAATAAATATCTAAACATAATTAAATAAAATAATTTATTTATTAAAATGAATAAAATAATGTTGTCATTATCTGAGCATGTATTTTTTTTTTAAAGATTTTATTTATTTATTTGACAGACAGAGATCACAAGTAGGCAGAGAGGCAGGCAGAGAGAGGAGGAAGCAGGCTCTCTGCTCAGCAGAGAGCCCGATGTGGGGCTCGATCCCAGGACCCTGGGATCATGACCTGAGCCGAAGGCAGAGGCTTTAACCCACTGAGCCACCCAGGTGTCCCTGAGCATGTATTTTTAAATAGTCTAAAAAAAACCATCTAATAAAGTCTAAATACATTGAGTTCAGATATTTATACAAGTTAACCCAGACACTCAACCCACAGACAGTTTCAAAACATTTGTTTTTATCTACTACTCAAAATACGGTTGTAATCTATTTATTTATAACTTTGAAATAGCAAGGAAACTTGGAGGAAAAGGAGACATTTGCTTTTAATATTTGAAAATTATTTTGTTGATTTAAAAAAAATAAAAACCTTAACACATGAGCATTTCTTCTTAAATAACACTGTGAAGTTTCTGAGTCGCATTCTATTAAAATTATCAGATGAATGGGTAACAAATGAAGTAGAGAGCTTTTTAATTATTTATGAATGTATTGCTTGTGGATGGAGTGCCACATAGAGTTACCTCTCTTTTTGGCTTTGTTTTGTGAGCAGCAGTGGAATCTATGAATGAGATTAAACATAAGGACATTCACAGAAATTCTTAATGAACTTCTGGGGAAGGGCAATAAGTGCAAGGAAAAAACTGCAGCAAGACTAATTACAAATTTCAAGTGGTCATCGCTTAATTATAGAAGCTTTTAAGTTCAAGTAATATATCTATTTTATGAGCCTATCATATTGTATTAATTACCACAAACTGCACTCTTGAACACTTATCTGTTCACATATTTCTTATTCTTAGTACTTAAAATTACCCTTATGATTGATAAGTAAATGGATTTTACTGACAATGCATTTATTTACATAAATAAATAATGCTGTTTAAATATATATAAACAATTGAATATGTGTATGTGTTCAATGAATTTTTTTTTCAAATTAACATCTTAATTCTACCACATTGGTTACAAATAGATATAGACTTTATAGATTCATCAAATATTTTATTCTCAAATTTATATCTCCTTTGTGAAGTAAATGAAACTCTAGATATTAAATATAATCCTATCACATGTAACAGTTACTAGTGCATCCCAGGGCATACATAGGTCAGGTCCTACTCAAGGCATCACGGGTAACTGGATTTAACTTTCTATCCTAGGAGTCTTCTGTATATTTCTGTGGCTTTTATACTACAATCAGGAGGAAGAATTCCTTTGCTAAAAGCTTCCAAATCACTATGTGAGTAGATTATTTGTAGACTAGTGATATAATATTATAGTTTAATATGTAAAGCATGATAAAATAAAATGCTATTGCCATATTTAATTTGTTCAGTAAAGCATTCATTTAGTTATCAAGCATTCATTTGCTTTTTTTTTAAAGATTTTGTTTATTTATTTGACAGACAGAGATCACAAGTAGACAGAGAGGCAGGCAGAGAGAAAGGAAGGGAAGCAGGGTCCCTGCTGAGCAGAGAGCCTGATGTGGGGCTCTATCCCAGGACTCTGGGATCATGACCTGAGCAGAAGGCAGAGGCTTTAATGCACTGAGCCACCCAAGAGCCGCAAGCATTCATTTTCTTTATACAGAAGAGATAGAACAATATTATATAGTAGAAAATACAGTAAATAATCTAGAAACCTTGATCATTTTGTTTTGGCAATTTTAGAACATAAAATTAGCTAAAGCTCAAGTGCAAGTTATATTTGTATCATAGGAAGAAAAGTTACTTAAAAGTTTGTTTATTACCATAGTTTAACACTTCAACAAAATGATAACGAGTCAAAAATTAATGAATATATGAAGTATACAATAAAAACAATAATCTTGAGTGTATGTGACTCACTGTAGGTATTGATAGGCTAGAAACCAAAGGGAAAGTATCTATAGGGTTTGTTCAGTTCCATGCTCATCAGATTAATAGGCTTTCTCATATTGCTTCCTTCACCACATTAATTTGTCTAATGAAGTTTTCAAGAGTTAGAGACAGTGATAGGTTCATGGCTGGAGAGAAGGTACAGAATCTAAGATAGTTCAGCAGTGCTTATTATTTAAGAGAAAGACAGCATGGGAGGTGAGGGGGGGAAGGAAAGGGATAAGAAGAGAGAATCTTAAGTAACCTCCTTGCCTAGCACAGAGCCTATAGGGGCTTCATCTCATCGCCCTGAGATAACAACCTGAGCTGAAATCAAGAGTCAGATGCTTATCTAATTGAGTCACCCAAGTGCACCATTTTTTTTTCCTGTATCTTTATTCTCATCTCTTTCTGTAACTGAGTTTCCCTTCAAAATCAGGACTTGCATACACAACCTAAATAATTATTTTGGAATTTGATCACGTGGAAGAGGAGAGAATGAGAAGAGCTAAGTGGTCCAGGAGAAACATATATGAGTTCAGACTGAGTGGATTATGATTGTGGACAACTGAGCATCAATCCTAATGCACAGAATACATCTCAGAATTATTTTCCTGAAACAAGAAAGAATCTGTTTAACCCACTGGCTTCTGCATCCTATCCACAGTGGTTAAAATTCATCCCAGAAGTAATTAATGTCCCTGACTTTTCTATTACTGGGCATGAGAGAGGAGCTGAGTGGGCTTGGTCAGTGTCCCACCTAATGAAAGGCAGAGCAGATTCAGGCCAAAAAAAAAAAAAATTATTAGTTCTTTCCAAATTAGATTTAATGGGATTCTATTTTTCATTCCTGAATTCATTTTACATTTTATATTTTATCGATTTTTCTAAGCTTTGGCCAATATTCACTGCATTTTTGAATAGCTTTTATCTATTATTGTAAATCATTTTTCTGCTACATTTGTTTAGTCATGGTTATCCATTTCTTCTTCCAAGTTTTTCAGATATGTGATATCAATTTCCAAATAAATTATTTAAAATGTTTATTTTTTATACTAAACTTCTATGAAAAACATTGATATATGTATTATGGCATATTGTTCCCCTTTCAACTTATTTTTTAAAATGTGAATGTTCCTTGGCAAATATATATTGTTTCTTTTTATGTTTATGTAGATTCTTCATAATTTTCCCACGTTCATTGGCTTATGGTTTATATTTTTTAATAATTTTCCAACTGCCAATTAATAGATTTTTTCCCATTACCTTGTCTAAGTTGCTATTGCCATTATAAGTAAAAAGCATCTGGAAATCTATATCCCTGTCCAGTTTCCTCAGATCACTCATTATTTTCAGGATCTAGTTGGATTTTCTTACAGGTTCCAGGTGGACAAGCTTTTGAACTGGTGCTAATTATTATTTCCGTTTCTGGCTTCCTGCATTTACCAGCTGAGGGATCATTTTTAACAATTATGATGAAATGAGGCATCATATTCTTATTCTCAACTTCATTAATAATGATTTTAGTGTAACATGTCCTACAAGATAATAATAGATACATGTAAAATAATTTCATTGACCAAAAAAGTGGTGGAAAATGTAAATAAAACACAGTGGCAACCAACTAGTCATTTCAAGTTGAGCTATTTTTCCCCCTTTATCTCCCTCCCTCTTTAATTTCCTGTAGCACATTCCTACAAAGTATTTTAAGGTGTTTTAAATGCACATACATAGAGATCATCATGGAGTCTAACTCTAATAATTCCTTGTCAGTTTTAAATATTTTAAGTATTGTTCATTCCTATGTCAGTTGTCTATTAACTTTTTCTCCACACTGCACTTAATTGCAAGGAAATATTTAATTTTAATATAAATTAATTAATCACTTTAATAAATATTTTTACGTTATGGATTAATCTTTGATGCTTATTTCTTAATTTTTTTAACTTTTAATATTTTATTTATTGAGAGAGAGAGAGAGAGAACAAGTGCCAGCAGGGGAAGCTGCAGAGGGAGAGGGAAAAGAAGAAGCATGTTCCCCACCAAGCAGGGAGTCAAGCTCAGTCTCAGGGCCTTGGGATCATGATCTGAGGTGAAGGCAGAGGCTTAGCTGACTGAGCCACTGAGTCTAATTGTTATCTTTGATATTTAAGGAAATACTTTATCATCTCTAATTGATCCCCTATGTCACAAATACAGTTTTCTCTATGGGGCTATTAATTTTATTGTCTGCAAATTAGACTCTTCTTCTAGAAGCATTTTTAATCAGTCTCTTAGGTCTATAATTTAGTTTTTATACATTTCATTTAGTATTTTATTTTATCTTCATCATCTCTGAGTATTCCTGACCAGTACTCATTGGTCAAATCTTTCTTATTAATCTATTCCAAAAATTTGTTTGTTTCTATAAGATTTTGTTATTACTGCTGTCGTTCTTAGGTTTTGCCTTTATATTCTTTTTATTTTGATTTGTTGTTTTATGCTTTGGTGTTTTTGTTGTATTGTTTTGTTTTTCTTTTGAATTAATACAATTAAACCTTTAGATTTCCTTCATACCTTTAATTATTGTCACTTGTTTTCACAAATGATATTACCATAGTACAGTAATTCTAAATATTTCTGAATTAGCTGTATTATTTCTTTTTAGGTATAAAGTTAACTTCCAGTTACATGGACTTAATATTTTGGTCATTCTATTCTAGTTTTATTGCCTTATCATTGGAAAATATAGCCTGATACTTAACTCTAGGGAATGATGTGGGAGAGCTAGGTTCTTGTCTCTTGGAGTCAAAGAAGGAATCTCGTGGGCAATGGAGAGTGAGTAAGTGACAGAAGTTTATCAAGTGAATATATAGAAAAAGCTCTCACAACTAAGAGGGGTCCCCACACAGTTAACAATGAGTGCCTTCAGGGTTTATTTTTTATAAAAAGGTAACCAGGCAACTTTAATCCTTTTAACATCTCTATCAATAACTGCTGCAATGGCTTACCTCCTTTTTAGGGTCTGATTATTCTTTTTTGGTTACAGGTGTTTTTCATAGAGACACCCACCCCACATGACCCACCCCATACACCTAGGGCAGGGTGGTCCTCCATCCCACATGCCTAGATCAGGGTGCTCTTCCCTGGGGTAGGGTGGCCCAATTTATCACTTTACTCTGGTTTTCCCACACCACATTTTGGGGATTTCTGAGAGCCTGTTCACAAAGTTCCCTATGGATCTCTTCCTCCCTAGCCCCACCTGTCCGTTACTCATTTTGAGAGTTGATATTACCAAAGTACTGTAATTCTTAAAATTTCTGAATTAGCTGTATTATTTCATTTTAGGTATGAAGTTAACTTCCAATTATATGAATTTAATATTTTGGTCATTGTTTTCTAATTTTATTGCCTCATTCTTGAAAAATATAACCTGATATTTAACTCTAGGAATTTATTGGCATATACTTCTGACCTAAATAATGGCCTGTTTGTGTAAATGTTCAACTTATGCTTATATACTTACTGAAGACTATGGTTTTGGGGTCAGGATGGCTACATTTATTAATAGATCAGGACTATTAGATTCTCTAAATTTTGATGTCTCTTAATTTAATCTAATTAAATTATCAGTTAATGAAAGAAGTTAAATTTTTTATGTACTACTGCATCTAAACTTATCAAAGTCTTTTGCTATAATTAGACAAGTATGTCATCCTGTTTTTATACCAAGTCTTACATTAAAAAAATCATACTACCTGAAATATTATTTATTATTATTATTATTATTATTTTTAAAGATTGTATTCATTGGGGTATCTGAGTGGCTCAGTCAGTTAAGTGTCTACCTATAGCTCAGGTCATAATACCCGGGTCCTGGGATAGAGCCCCACAGGGGGTTCCCTGCTCAGTGGGGTGCTTCTCCTTCTCCCTCTGTTATTCCCCCTGCTGTGTGCATGTTTTTCTTTTCTCACTCTCTCTCAAATAAATAAGTAAAATTTAAAGATTATCTCTCTCAAATAAATAAGTCAAATTTTTTTTCTCAATGGGAGGGAGAAGCAGACTCTCCACTGAGCAGGGAGCCTGATGCAGGCTCAATACCAGGACCCTGGGATCATCACCTGAGCTGAAGGCAGACACTTGAACCGACTAAGTCACCCAGGCACTCCAGTTGTTTATTTATTTATTTATTTTTATTATGCATATGTTTTATCTCTCTTTTTCCAAGTCTTTTTTTCGATCTTTTTACTTTTTTCATAAAACTGAATTATTTCAAGATGACTTGGTCATCCTCTTTTCCCCCACCCCATAGGTCATAGTGTACATTTTAACTGTTAAAATAATATTAGCATTTAAGTGCTGCCTACACAAATTAAGGAAAATTATCTGTGGTCTGTATTCCTGAAAATATTTTTTTTTATTATGCCTTCCTATTCCAATGACATTTTAGAAGAATCTAAATGTTTACATTTGTGATTATTTTATTCAAGATAATAAAGCTATTACCTCATTCTTTTTTATATCTGATGTTATTTAAAAAATTTCTGTCAGTCTGATTCTTGTTTCTTTATTAATGAATTATTTCTTTTTCTCTCTAACACTTATGATTTTGTTTTTTTTTTCCCTTTGGTATGTATGCCCTAGTTTGGGATTCATAGAGTCAACTAGTTATGAATATATTCTTTCCTTTCTTGTAGGTAAGTTTTAATCCAGTGTCTTGACTATTTTATGCTTGAGAAATAGATGTACATTAATATTCAAATATTTCCTTCCTTTTTCTTCTTTCATTTAAAAAAAGTCATTTATTTTATTTTATTTAAAAAAATATTTATTTATTTATTTGGAGTAGAGAGAAAGGGTCATGAAGAGTGGCTGATTATATACTTTCAATTTGGGAGGAGCTGAGGGATAGCACAAGCCTCCAAGGTATTTTATAAACAAGGTTTCCAGGACCTCTAGGGGGCTAGCTATTGTTAGGGAAAGGTCATTTATTACTATTTGGTAAAAACTCAGGGAAGAGACTCTTCTGATGTGTATCAGTGGGTATATGCTTGGGAGATGATTGCCAATGTATATCTTGAGGGCAGGGGTGGGGAGTAGAGATAAAGAAGTTTCCAAAGTAATTTTTACATGTGAAAGTAGATTTTCAGTATCCTGGGGGGTGGACTAAGAATGCTTTTTGCCCTGAGTGGATGTGTCCACATGGAAGCAGCTGAGTCCCCAGAGGAACTTCAAGGACTTGTCAACAGGCTATGAGTAGTAAGGAAATCTAATTTTTTCTCTAGCTTTTGTTCCACACACATCACCTACATCTTACACCTCTTTTATATTGATAATTTTAAGGCTTTGCTGGTATCCAGATGACTATATCCTTAAGTGACTTCTTATCTCTATTGGATCCATTACGTATTCTATCCATTGTATTCTTAATTCAACTAGATTACATATATTTAATCTATTAGTACCACTAGGTTCTTATTCTTGTTTTTATTTCAAAATCTTTCCTTATTTCCTTACATTATTTATTGGGTATATTTTAAATCCCTGATATACTCACTTATTATATATAAGCTGTCAACCTTATTCTTATTTTGAGGTAGCTATATCTTTTTGGGTTTTAGGACATCATAACAACAATGCCAAATAATTTTCAGACAACAGCAGGATCTCCAAGAATTCAACTAAATTCTGACACTATCTACCTGAACATAGTGTAAGATTTCATCAGTTAAGGGATCAGTTGTGGCCCGCCAACGCTCGCCCGCGAGGAAGGAAGACCACCGACACAGGATTCTTCTCTATCACGCTTTATTGAAGTGCACTTGGTTGAGGTTTGTAGGGTGATGGAAGCAGGAAGCGCCTGGGTAGAGCCAGGGCTGCACATATATACAGGCTAGCTGGGGCGTGTCTCATTCTGGGGTACGTGGCTCACTATGGTAGGTCAGCCTTGTTGCTGGGCAGAATAAGCTTAAGGCCACGCGTCCAACCACTTGTTTACGAGGCTCTCCGGCGCCATCTTGTAATGGCGGCAACGGGTTGCCACATCTCCCCCTTTTTCTTTTATTTTGCAGTCATGGCTAAAATCAGAGGAGTGTCCCCTAGTAAACATGTCCTCCTTTGCCTAGGGACGGGAGAGAAACGGAGGTACCCGTATGCAGACACTCATGACTTTCAGGGTGGCTCACCCTGTGCACTCCTAGGTGCAAACCACCCGCGGAAAATGCAAGGTTGTCTCTATTCGGGTGCAATGGGCTACTCAAAGCCCTCCGAGTGCAAGAGCACAACCTATGTTTCATTTAACATGCTGAGCCAAGCTTGGGGAGATGTTCCAGCCTCTATAGCGGCAAAGGCACGCGCTATGGCCACCTTCTCTCTTCTGCGAGCCCTCATTACCCTCAGAATTAAGAACAAAGCCACCAGTAGTCCTGCAAACATTAGCATGCCCATGACTCCTACTCCGAGAGTGGTAAAGCACAAGGTGCCTTGAAGGTTGAAATTTGTAGCGTTATAACGCTGTACCTTATTATTGATTTGTTTACAGGGTAAATCAAAAACACATTCTGGAACATACAGATGGGGTAATATTTTTGTCGCGTTTGTGACTGGCATGGGGATGGGCCATGTTCTTGAAACGGCCCAAAAGGTAGCTCCCTCAACTCTGGTCAGGCAGATCATCAGCACTATCAGCATCTCCAGGGTTGGAGTCCATGTCTGCTTCTTTGGTGTTGTCATCGGTTCTTTCATCCAACTTTCGCGTCAGTCGTGATGACACCCACACCGGATCCGAGCGGTCCGGCGCCGACCACTTCGCATGTAGAGTTCTGAATCCTTTCTAGGCTCCCCGCGGTGTCCGCCGAACTATCCCGGGTTTCGGCACCAGCTGTGGCCCGCCAACGCTCGCCCGCGAGGAAGGAAGACCACCGACACAGGATTCTTCTCTATCACGCTTTATTGAAGTGCACTTGGTTGAGGTTTGTAGGGTGATGGAAGCAGGAAGCGCCTGGGTAGAGCCAGGGCTGCACATATATACAGGCTAGCTGGGGCGTGTCTCATTCTGGGGTACGTGGCTCACTATGGTAGGTCAGCCTTGTTGCTGGGCAGAATAAGCTTAAGGCCACGCGTCCAACCACTTGTTTACGAGGCTCTCCGGCGCCATCTTGTAATGGCGGCAACGGGTTGCCACAATCAGTCCTCCAAGACTATCTCCAACCCCACCTCAGATGCCAGTCTCACTGTAGGCCCTAGGTTATTACCTGTGCTTGTGACTGAGCAACTACAGGTTGGAGGTCCCAGTGGCCTACTTCTTACGTTCTTTTAATTTGTTACAGGGACTCACAAAACTCAGAAAAATACTTACTTTATGTTTGCCAGCTTATTAAAAGATATAATAGAAGATTTAAATTAATAGATAGATAAAGAAGTGCACACGGCAAGGTATGGAGAATGGGCACAGAGCTTTTATTACCTTCTGGAAGACTGCCACTCTTCCTGCCTTTTCATACATTTAACAAACTGAAAGCTTTCTGAACCCAGTCCTTTCAGGTTTTCTGTGGAGGCTTCGTGACATAGTCATGACTGACTAAATCATTGTCATTTGCTGATCTAATCTCCAGCTCCTCTTCCCTCCCCAGATAATCCTGAATTGGGAGGAAGGGGAGGCATGTTGGGCAAAAAGTTATGAAGGCTTTCACCAAGTGGTTGGTCCTTAAGGCAAACAGCCCTTGCCTTGAGTGAGGTCTGAAGGTCACTTTATTAACATAACAAAACACACCTCTCTCACCCTTATCACAAAAAATTCCAAGAGTTTTAGGAGCTGTGAGTCAGTAGCCATGGTTGAAAACTAAATATTCAGATGACCAAAATATATTTCTTGAAAACCACTACATTACACTACATGCTTAAGTATTTAATTATGTGATCTTTTAAACTAATATTTTCTAAGATTCTAAACTGTTCTGTCAGTTATCTGGATTGGGGAGTGATGTATTGCCAAATTTCTATCATTTCAGTCCAGGAAGTCAAAGAGAAACAACAGGAGAGCCCCTTAGGGCAGGAAGTTCAAAGTTACAATGTTGACTACTTCTCCCTTTTCTTGATTTTTTTTTTAAACAAGCAAATCATCTCTTCAGAGTTGCAGTTTAAAGCCAAGAATATGCGGAATTGGGAGGAAAAAATAGTTAAATTTGGAGACTTGCAGAGTTAGAATCAGAGTAGTGAAAGCCATTACGGTAACTGAACTAACTGAGGTCAGTCTTTGGTGAATCACAGAAACAGGTGGAGTTGTCAAACAAAGGAATCTTTGTTTACAACATACAAGGAGATCACAGGGAATAAGTTCCAAGGCCTTGACTGTTTGAACAGGAGAGAGAGATTTTTATTTCGTATTTAAGATGAATACTCAGAAGGAAGAGTTTTATTATCCCGTGTATGGTTGGTCATAAGGTTGTGGATGCATGCACATCCACATATGTATTTGTGCAATATGTATTGCATGTTCACCTGAATGAAGCTTGTATTCCACCGAGGGCAGAAACTTCAACGTTAGAATAAAGCAGAGGTAACTGTTGGACAAGGGAAAGGGACTCTGCAGGCTTCAAGAGCAGATATAAAGTAGATGGGGTCTTGGACTGATTTTCTGCGACAAGGAATGCAAGGCCTTGATTACTTTTGAAATAGCACTAGGAGTTTTACCACTGATTTATTGTCTCAAGAGCTTAGGCTATTTCCTGGTCTGGTGGTGACTGTTAGTTTTCCCATTGCCTTGTTCCCTCAAAATCCTTAACTAGTGAGGTTTTTGCATTTCTTTGTAAGAACCTCCTAGGAAGTTTTGGAAGAAGTGTGCTTGGGCAAGTACACAGGTCGGGTATAGATCATTGAAAATAGCTGGGGACAAAAAATGACTTTTCTTATGTCAGGAAAACTATATCTCATCTTTAATTTTCTGGGAACCTCTAACTCTTTCTGCTGATGTTAGCAGCAGGCATCTGAGATACTACTGATTGTTCTCTTGAACCTAAGGAAAAGGGAATGTAGAAAGCAAAAGACAAAACTTTAAAATCTATCCTGCAACTCATCAATTCACTGCAGCCACCTCTCTGTCTTTCCCGTTCTCTTTTTCTCTCTTTCTCTTTTTCTCTCACTTTCTCTCTCACATACGCACAACACACGCAAATCAACTTAAAACAATTTTTAATTTTCCCTATTCCATTTTAATATACTTGAGGCATGATCATTTTCTTAGTAAATACAAGAAAAAAAATCGAGGATTCCATCATTCTGTGTGATTAAAGTATTGAGGAATTTACTTCCAATAGCACTTATAAAAACATATTTTATTTAAGTAATATTATATAATCAGGTGCCTGCATTTTTCTTATTCTCCAACTAGTGTTATTTGGCAATTAATATTTTGTCAATCAATATTCCCCTATATCTGAATGTGTGGTCAGTGAGAGGTGAGTTAGAGGCAAGGATGGTGAACACTCCCAACAACTGCAGACTACATATATCTTAAGCCATGATTTTGTTTGCAAAGGTCAACATTGATAATGTCCTAGTCATACCTCCGTGTACCAGGAAAGAAGTAGCATATTTCTTGAAAGACACAGCTATCAAAGCTCCATTGAGAAACCGTAAAGATGGAGAAGGGATTTGCAAATTCTATATCTGATAATGGACATCTACTCTGATTATTAAAATATGAATAAAAATAAAAAACCTTACTAATAACCAAACAGAGTATCCAATTTTACATGTGAAGGAAATAATGGAAGAGACATGTCACCAAAAGGATATGGATGGCTTATAAGCACATGACAAATTTCTCAACATTTAGACATTAAAGAAATACAAATTAAAATCATAATGAGACATGCTTACATATCTATTAGAATGGCTAAAATTATAAAGGCTAATTGTACTTGGTCTGAGCTAGAATGAGAAGCAACAAAAAATCTAAATTGTTGTTGGCATATATCATGATACCACCACTTTGGAAAATAGTTTGAAAATTTTTTTAAATGCAAAATATGTTGCAGTTACACAAATAGCCATTTTACTTCTAGGCATTTAACCAAGAGAAACATACCCTATGTTCATACAAGGACTTGTATGTGAATTTCATAGCAGCTTTTAGAATTGAAAACAGTGGAAATGTTGTTCATCAATGTCCATCAATAGAGAAAAGACAAATTATGATCTATTCATTAAAGAGATTACTATTCAACATCAAAATGAACTATTTACAATTGGAGATTCTCAAAGTAATGATGCTGAGAAAAGAAAAGCCAGGCCATGAATAGTATATACTGTGTGATTCCATGACTATAAAAAATCTAGAAAATACAAATGTATATATAGTCACAGTCATCAAATATTTTGGTGTGATTTTAGTGCCTTCTTCTGTGCTCCCATAGCTTCCTACACTTGGATCTCCGAGCATTTGTTACACCATGTGAAAATATGAACTCTTTTTCTTTATTCTGTCTTACTAGAATAAGAATCCTTGAAATTTTATGGACATTTGAACTCTCAGTTATTAGCAGAAATTCTATCACACAGTAAGTTTCCAAATATAAAAGCCAGAGTTTTACAATGACTTCTAAGCTTTCACATGATCTAGCCACTCATTTAACCTCGGTGACCTCTTTCCCTGCTACTCTTCAGTCACTCACAGTGGCCTCCTTGCTATTCCTCAGATATGCCAGGCATGATCCAACCTTATGGCCTTCAAGATAGCCAATTCCTTTGTCTGGAGTGACCTTATTGCTGATAGTTCTGGGCAAATTCATCACCTTTCCATACCTTTGTTCAATTGTCAGCTTCATTGTAACTACCCTGATCTTCCTATTAAAACTTTTAGCTCCCCATCCCCTGCCTAGCAACCTTGATTTTTCTCGCCCTGATGGAATTTTTATTTTTCCCCATTGTACTCATCATTTTTGAATGCACTATGCAATTTTTATTAAGGTTTATAGCTTTTAATTGTCTCGCCCATTAAAATACAAGTTCTAGGGCGCCTGGGTGGCTCAGTGGGTTAGGCCGCTGCCTTCGGCTCAGGTCATGATCTCAGGGTCCTGGGATCAAGTCCCGCATCGGGCTCTCTGCTCAGCAGGGAGCCTGCTTCCTCCTCTCTCTCTCTCTCTCTGCCTGCCTCTCTGCCTACTTGTGATCTCTCTCTCTGTCAAATAAATAAATAAAATATTTAAAAAAATAAAATAAAATAAAATAAAAGTTCTACAAAGCCAAGTATTTCATTTACCAGTGTAGTCTGAAGTAATATCTGCCATATAATAGGTTCAATAGACAATTGGTAAATTTCAGAATAAATTAATGTTGAGAGTATACTGACTTTTATAAGTCATTTCAATAATTTTTTCCAAAAAATAAACTATGTAAAACATTCCTAAAATTTACTTTCAAAATATTTTATAGCATATAATGGACAATATACATAAGCCTTAAAGAAACAATCATATAAATAACCATTTCATACCTACTTAAAAACTGCATAATACCACACTCCTAGATCCTCTCTGAACGCTCTAAAATAACCCTTCAAAGGAAATACATTTTTAAAAATAACAGAGTTTATGTCAAATAATTTAATAAAAGTTTCATTCATCTATGTAGATCATAATAAATGTTTTTAATAAGCATGAAATTATAACTCTGAAGTGTGCTAAAATGAAACCACCTGCGAAGGGTGAGAGAACAAAAATAAACATCATTTTTCCAAATAAGAGGAATTTATTACCTTTGAATCAAAGCATGTGGATTTGTTCAAACTGGCCATAAAGGAATATGGAGACACAAACCATAGAAACGTTTGCTGCTTTTCTGCATTTTTCAAAGCTGAGTTTTTAGCTGGAGGCCGCTCCTTTATGAAAAATTGCTGATACCATATAGTAAAAGCTATTATATGATCTTTTACAAACCATTTCCTATCTTTGCATTCTCATGTGCCAAGACAGACACGGATTATTTAAAACCCTGAAGAGAGTGCTCTTGCATTTAAATTGCCTGTAACCTTCGTGTAATAGATTTATGATTGATGATAGATTTAGTTAAAATATAACTATTTTAAAGATTTACTCTCAGTAAACAATTTCAACCTATGCTCACTTAAGTAACTTGGTGCATAATCCCTTTCCTATTAAACCATGGTGCAAGGACCAATGCCGCGTTTCCGAGGGAACCCCAAGCTATTTTTCTAGAATGGCCATATGCTTATATATCAGGTGACCTGTTTGCACTCCCTTTGTGGAGCACCTACCCTGGAGGTCATGTAATAACCAATGACCAAAAAAACAAACAAAAAACCCAAACATCCAGGTCAAAGTGCCATCCCTGCCTGGAGACAAGGAGACTGCTCAGACACATCCAGGGCAGGCATCTCAGCCCAGGCCTGTGCTGGGGAAGCTGGTTCCCGGCTTTGGGCGCAATCTGGAAGCCAGCAAACTGACGCAAGAGTGCAGCTGGCGTTAGGACTGATGATCTTTTGAAGCCAGGCCGCGGCGGACACCCGCTCAGGGCGCCAGGCTAGGAGGCTGCCCAGCGCCAGCTCTGGCAAAGCTCGCACCCCGCCAGCATTTAGCCCTGCAACCCAGGCCAGGCCCGGCCTCAGGAGGGAGGGTGCCGGGGGCGGTGCAGAGAAGGGGCTTTTTCTAATTCCCAAAGCAGGAAGTGAGCTCACGGAGGACTCAGGAGGGAGGTGGGCGGGGGCGGGTCGGGGGCGGCCCAGAGAAGGGGCTTTGCTAATTGCCAAGACGGGAAGTGAGCTCACGGAGGACTTGGCAGAGACTCTGGGAGGACCAGGAGCGGCTGGCGGAGGAGGGGCGCGCAGCGCCAGGGTGTTGTGCTGTGGCCCAGTCGGGACTGCAGGACCCACCGGACTCGCCGCTGCCCGTGCTCTACTGCGCTCCAGCACAGCCCCCCAGGCAGCTCTGTCCTGTTCCCGCTGCCTGCTGCCCCTCCCCGCCTTATGGATTCTCAGGAGTACCCTCTGCTCACAGGTAAAGTGACACCGTGCCGCGCTCTCATCTGGAGCAGAAAACGAGGGCCACTAGCGGGGGTCGGGGGTGTCCCGGCCTAGGCTCCCGCAAACCCCAGGGCACTGGGACAACCCCGGACACCGCGCCGCACCCTGTCCGCAAGGGGTCCGGCCTGGGACAGCGCTGCAGGAGGTACCCCCCACCCGCCAGCGGGCAGGCTAGCCCCTGTCTTTGGCACAACCACACGCATGTCAGAGCCTCCTGCCATTCCCAGGGCTCCCAGATCCCAGAGAGTGAGGCCTTGGGTGCTTTCTTGTGACAGATTCAAGGCAATTCTTCGACTTTGGGACTTCAGAGTTAACATAGTTTTCATTTGAGATTATTATTTTTGTGTGGGGGCCATAGATTTCATTTGCCCTATGGTTGTTTTCACTCCCGGTTCTGAAGAAGCCCCTAAATCCTAACCCTGTTGAGGACTCCAAAAGCTCTCAGAGCAGCAGTGCTGGGGGACAGTGTGGCACCTGGTTTGGTTTCTCATCTGGCCTGATTCTGTGGCAGCCCTGCTCTGTCCTCCTCAGACTTCAGAGCAATATGTGAACAAGCAGAGAAGGGACCAGGGGGTCAGGAAGGTGGCCACCGAAGAGTGACTTCTCTGGAGGTTGGCTGAGCTAGCAAGTGAGCATGTTAGTCCAGCACTGCCTGCAGTCAGGATGGAGCTGAACAGGGGCCAGGGAAGGGGAGGAGGAGCAGAGAGTGGGGACAAAGGGACCAAAGAGGAGATTCAGATGAAGGGAACTAATGAAGAGGAAAGAGAAGAAACTCTAGAAGACAGGCATGTAGAAAGAAAAAGGGATGAAGTTGGCATTGGGAAAGGGCACCACCAGGGAAGGAGAGAGGGGAAGGGAAGAGGGAGGAAGAGAGGAAAGGGGAAAGGGAGAAGGGAGGAGTCAGCATGCCAGGGCTCCCCCTGAATCTGAAGAAGAGGTAGCTGGTCCAGCTTGTCAATCCGGGTGCTCACTCTTTGGTCCCAGTTTCTACTCCCAGTGCTTCTGGGCTTTGCAAGGAAGGCAGGCTGTCTCCTGGGACCTACAGGAGCCCACTGGAGCCCACAGGAGGGTGCGAGAGGTATGATGCCACCGGGTCCTGTCCTGAGCTGCTCCCAGCCACCAGCCTCACCACATGGTGCAAGAGGGACCCCAGAACAAAGGAAGGACACAGGCCCACATGTCTGCCGGTGGCCCTGGGCACTTAGCTCATTGCAGTGAACCACACAGCCTCCTCAACCCAGGCTTTCAAAGCCTCCTTCTTCGTTCCTGGCTTTCATGTCTGTAGGAACATGAGCCAGATCTAACTCATCTCTGACAGACAATTCTGACTCACCCCGTGTCAGATTTTTATTAGTGGCTGTGATAGAGTAAGATAGCAATGCTCCAACAAACGGACTGTTTCCTCCCACTTGACCTCAACAGTCTTATATATTTTCTTAGTAAAAACATCTTGTCTCCTTCCATTAAGCTCATAACGTGGTCTAATAGTATACATGTGCCTTCGATAGATGCAAGGCGATACAGAGGTCCTTTTTTTAAAAAAAATTTTATAAGGTAAAGTCAGTGAACACATCCACCTTGACGAATACGTCTCTAAAATGTCAATGCAGGCAAAGCTTTTTCTGCCTACAGTTTGGAGCCTACGTGGTGAAGTTTTTAAAATGCTTTCAGTCCCTCAGTGAGGCTCTTAGAAGCTAGCCAGGGCTTACTACGTGCCAGGCACTGTGTCAGGTGTTGGAGCTAAAGGGAAGGAGAGCTTGGAGGCTGGCTGGGGAGGGACATCCATGACACAACCACAGCTAGAAACGGAGGCCAGTGCTAGAAAAGAGAGAGCAGTCTGCATGGAGAGTGTGTACCATGGGGCTTGTGGGCTCACGAATAAGTGGGAGTAACTGGAGTGGGGAGATGGGGGAGAGGAAGAGGGTCTTCCCATCAATGGGAATCACCTGTGCTTGGAGGCAGGCACCATGAGGGGTCTCCACAGGAAGAGGGAGGCAGTGTGGTTGAAGGGCAGAGAGATGGGGCAGAACAGGCATCAGTCAGTTGGAGGGGTATGAAGAGACTGATGGGAGGATTATGGGTGCCTTTGGAGGACTGAGAATTTGTTAGAAGATCAGTGCAGATTTCTATGGAGACAAATGCCAGGAACTGATAGGTCTTTGAAAGGTCACTCTGGCTGCCTTTTGGCAAAGGGGTTGGTAAAAGGCACTTGCAGGTGTGAACACACCAGGTGGGAGGTGAGTGCAGGAAATCAGGTGAGGGAGCATGGGAACTTGGTCCGGGGCTATAGAAGGGAGAATAGCCTTTAAGGAGTTCCACAAATTGGCACCAGCTGTGGCTTCATTACAGAGCTGGAAGGGGGAGGTGGGTGTGTCCTGGAGGTTACAGAAATTACATGAGAAAGGGACGTCTTTCTAGATCTCTTTTTCAACTAGAGGAACTCTCACCTTATTGATAGAATTCCAGAGTGGGAACCGATGGACATGAGGACATCTTTGAAATGTCTGAATATGTTCTTCAACATCTTTGCAAGTGACGAGGAAACCTTGACCTTAGGAGGCCTCGGCCCTCTTTGTAGCCAAAAAGACTTCACCTACAGATTTGGGTTCTCCCATTTAAAGTCAAGGAGACAGTCCTTCCAAAGGACACCTCCTATCATTTTACCCTCTCATCATGCCTCACGTGCTGGGATCTCCAAGACCCTCTGTTCCAGGTTGTGAGTATCCACTTTGGCCGGGCTGGTCTTGCCAAGAACACCACCACAGGAAATCTAGAGCCTGTAGTGCTATTAATAACATCATCTAAGACTGTATTTGCTGCCCTCATGGCCTCTTCCCACCATGACTCACTGAAGCTTTTTACACATTGTATCCATTAAGCTATAGTTCCCAAAGCTCATCTTCTCTAGTGCCATTAATTTTTAGGGGACCAGGCAAACCTTAAACTTGTCCCCCTTAATTGGATCCCTGTGCCCCCACAATGTCTTTGAATGCCTTTCACCATGATCCGCGAATGAGATCTGAGACCACTGCTGGTACCTAACACTTCTTGGCACCTTGTCTGTTAGGTTGTTGGAAGAGGGGCTGGCTATGGAGGTGAGTGGGGATGGGAGTGGGAGGATTTCTCCCTTCACTTCCCTTTTTGTTTTTTCCAATAATGGGTTTTGAGGGGGAGGGAAAGGTTAACCAGACCATTTATTTTCCATCTCCCATCGATAAAATGTTTACCACTGCCCACTGGAAGAATTTAGATCTTTCGTTTGAATCTCCAGGAAAATCTCCCAAACCCAGACCACCACCATGTGGATTCAGCCATCTTCTGATTCACCTCCAGATTGTCTCCTCCTAACTGCTCAAGCCACAGGTTAAGGGCGAAATGTTCAATGCCCAAGCAAGTATGTGGGGAACACGTTTATCTAAGCAATTGCATGCAGCTCTGTATCTGCATACAGGGGGTCTCTCCCAAGCCTTTCCAACCTCAGAAAAACAAGACAAAGCCCCAGCGATCTGGGGTAGATATTATTCATTCATTCCTGGGTTCAACACTCATGGCGGATCCCCACCAAGACAGTGGGAGAGCAAGGACTGGAGAAATCCTCGAGGCTGAAGTCTGAGGAGGATTTCAAATTCATCAGTTGTGGATAACCCTTGGTGCTCATCATATCACGTGTCCTCCTTAATGCCTATCACCCAGTTACTCCATGTCTCCCACTTCCCTTCCCACGCAGCATCTCTCAGTTTGTTTCCTATAGTTAAAGGTGCCTCATGGTTTCTCTCCCTTTCTGATGACTCCCATTCAGATTTCCCTTCCTTTTCTCTGATCCTCTGTACTACATCTTAATCTCAACAGTCAAGCAGTGGTAGTAATTCAGTCATGGAGTCATGCATATTCTAAATCTGATGAGGTGGATTCCTACACTGCCTTTGTCTCTGCTAGAGCGCTTACATTTGTTATATTATTGCTGCTGTGTTCATCTTTCTCGTTCACTGAATGTCTGATAAAAGAATTAGTAAAATGTGTGATTGCAGAAAATACAATGGTCATGGATGATGAAGATTTTCTCCTTGACCAGACTGGAGTCAAGTTCCTCTGAGTCCTCTTTCTGTCCAGCCTTGACCTCAGGCTCCACCCACTTAGCCCAGTTTTAGCAAGAAATCTGCTTAGTCATTTTTCAGCAATCTCCTATCCTACTCTTGATATCTGATCAAATTCCTTATCTCTCACCCCTGGTATCTTAACACTCTTTTTTTTTTTTAAGATTTATTTATTTTGACAGAGAGAGAGCCTGAGCAGGGGGAATAGCAGAGGGAGAGAGAGAACCAGACTCCCCACTGAGCAGCAAGCCCAATGCCAGGCTTGATCCTGGGACCAGATCATGACCTAAGCCAAAGCCAGAGATTTAGGGAACTAAGCCATCCAGGTGCTTCAGTATCTATAACGCTTAATATCTGATCAAATCCCTTATTCCCAGGGCACCTGGTTGATGCAGCTGGTTGAACGTTTGACTCTTGGTTTCTGCTCTGGCCATGATGTCACGATCCTGAGATTAAGCCTCACGTCAGGCTCTATGCTCAGTGAAGAGTCTGATTAAAATTCTCTTTCCCTCTCTCTCTACCCCTACTCCTGCTCCCTCTCTCTAAAATGTATTAATAGGTCTTTTAAAAAATTCCTTATCCCCTGATCTCAATAGTTTATGACCCTAGCTTTCCTT
The DNA here is from genome assembly GCF_964662115.1 of Mustela nivalis. Taxonomy (NCBI): domain Eukaryota; kingdom Metazoa; phylum Chordata; class Mammalia; order Carnivora; family Mustelidae; genus Mustela; species Mustela nivalis. Next base: position 1,054,521 of record NW_028136378.1, read on the forward strand.
CAACAATATTACTGTCCAGATGGTTTAGCCAGAATCCCTTCATCCTTACCCTTGATGTTCCATCTTAATTTTACATTCAGTGACCCCCACCATGCTCTTTAGCTGTAAATCTCCATTTGTCTGCGCTGAGCCAGATTTCTCTCCCATACTATAAAATAAAATCCAATCATAGTAGGATCTCTTGAATAAAATCTTCCTTACTGTCTTTAATGGGTGTCACAAATTTTTTTTTTTCTTTAACAGTCAGGAGGGTGCTAATGGAGTACCATGACAAAAGGCCTAACTTCCTATAATGGACATTTCCTTGCTTTACCTGACAAATACTCTTTCTCTCTTCTAAGGAAAATTTCCAGTTCTCAGTATAACTGCCAACTGGCCCAGGGGTAGACAAGTGAGTCAGATGAGACCAAAATGAAAGTTCTGTTGAGACACTGGACCTTGTGGATTCAAGCCAAGGACAAAAAAGTGTTGGTACTTCATTATTCTGATGGTCCATTAACTCTTAGTTTTTTGATTCTTGTGTCTATCACTGCCCCTGCCTTTTTGAAGATAATGACCATTCATCTGAGTACACGGTTCACAGAATCCCTTTGCAATGGCCCATGCGGGCCAAGGTAGTAGAGCATAATAGATCTCTGTAAGTTTTTAAAAAATGTCTTTGTCCCTTTTGCCCATGGCCATTAAAGACAAAAGGTCGGGGGTAGGGGGATATTGGAAAAGGTGAAGTTCTAGTTACTCACTGATTTTTTGATTGGTAGAGAGAAAGCAACACCTACACACAGGGCCAGTGGGTGAGTGGAGGAAACATCTTTGGCTCTAGGAGGAATGGGGGAAGGAGAAATATTAATATTCTTTGTCTTTGGAACTGCCCCACACAGGAAAATGACCTAGCATGACTCTCCTAAAATTCGGCAAGCCCCTTCAATTTAACTGACATCTAGATCTGATACTCCCTGCTGGATAACTCTGATCATTATTTGATTGTTATTTATATTATTTTAAAATTATTTTTAAAGAAAATTTTTATCTAAATACAATTAATTAACATATAATACTAGTGTCAGACATACAGGTTAGTGATTCATCAGTCTTTTATTTTTATTTTTTTTAAAGATTTATTTATTTAACAGAGAGAAATCATAAGTAGACAGAGAGGCAGCCAGAGAGAGAGAGAGAGAGGGAAGCAGGCTCCCTGCTGAGCAGAGAGCCCGACGCAGGACTCGATCCCAGGACCCTGAGATCATGACCTGAGCCGAAGGCAGCGGCTTAATCCACTGAGCCACCCAGGCGCCCCATCAGTCTTTTATAACACCCAGTGCTCACTGTATCACATGCCTTCCTTAATGTCCATCACCCAGTTACCCCATCCACCCATCCCCCTCCCCTCCAAGAACCCTCAGTTTGTTTACTGTGATTAAGAGTCTCTTCTGAGGGGTACCTGGCTGGCTCAGTGGGTTAAAGCCTCTGCCTTCAACTCAGGTTATGATCTCAGGGTCCTGGGATCGAGCCCCACATCAGGCTCTCTGCTCCCTGGGGAGTCTGCATCCTCCTCTCTCTCTCTTCCTGCCTCTCTGCCTACTTGTGATCTCTGTTTGTCAAATAAGTAAATAAAAATCCTTTTTTTTTTTTTAAAGTCTTTTCTGGTTTGTCTCCCTCTTTGACTTCATCTTGTTTTTATTTTTGTCCTTTATTCCCCTATGATTCTGTTTTGTTTCTTAAACTCCACATATGAGTGAGATCATATGATAATTGTCTTTCTCTGACTGACTTATTTCGCTTGGCATAATACCCTCTACTTTCATCCCTGTCGTTGCAAATAATTGCCATTTATTTTAACTCGACAGAGAAGGCCACTAGAAACAGAGGTGATGGCCCCAGTTCCTGTCCCTCCATGCAGAACATCTGTCAACACCTGTGGACATCTTTTCCTCCCCCCATTCCTATGAATGTTGCTCAGTTGTTACATGGCATGGACAAATGCTGTTGGCTGGTGGCATGGACACACTGGACAAGCTTGGCCTTCGGTAAAACAAAGACTGGATTCAATTACTCAAACTGAAACAGGAATGCTTGGATGAACAAGCCTGCCAAAAAGTCCCACTGGAGGTACTCAACCCGTGCCCCTTCCCTCTTTGGACCAACAACCTGAACTTGAGAGATGAATGGCTTATCCAAGGTTATGGCAAGGTTACACAGAGCTGAAACTAGACACAGGTGTGCATGCCTATTGATCAAGGCTGGCTGTGAAATCGAACTGCCTCAAATCTTGATTCTTTTTGCCACTTCTTATTCTCTGACCCTGTTTTTCATAGCTTAGGATGTAGGAATAATAAAAATATCAGCTAATGGGGTATCCTGACATTTTGATGTTTTAGTTCTTGTCAGACATGTACCATAATGCTTAGCACATGGATATGTGTGTGCACACACATGCACATGCTTGACACTCAAAACATTGTTCCCTGATATTAACTTTATCAGTGCACTTTGCATCCACCACCAATTGGCTGTTTTGTCACAAACTGATTAAAGCAGAACTGTCAAGTGAGGAACTTCAAAGCCAAAGCATTAAGTGCTTTGAAAAACCAGCACCTGGGAGGATTTGTCTCAGCATCTGTGATTAGAAGGCAGCAAAAAGAGACTTTGGGGACACAGTTCACCCCTTCGTGAAGCAGCCATTCAGAACTTTCTCCGAAGAGCTAATGCCTAATCTTCCAAAGACCAGCAAGAACAAGCTTATGGTCTGTTAAAATCAGATTTTTAAAAGATTTTTATTTATTTATTTGTGTGAGACAGAGAGAGAGAGTGAGAGAGAGAGAGCATGAGAGGGGAGAAGGTCAGAGGGAGAAGCGGACTCCCCATGAAACTGGGAGCCTGATGTAGTCCTTGATCCTGGGACTCCAGAATCAAAATCAGATTGATTGACTCAATACAGTCAGGGAGGACTTTCCTCAGGAGTCACAGAATGCTGGTTGCCATGAGGGAGGAGTCTTTTACAAAGTCTGGGTTCTCACAGAAGGAGTCTGAAGCACGTGTATGGAAAGCAGAGGTCAGTTCTGGATTAGAAGTTCTTTCTGAGGGGAAATGAGTAGAAGCAGGGATTAACCAGGACTTGGGCTCTGCCTTATTCAGTTCAAGTTGCTGCAACAAATGATGACAGACAGGGTGGCTGAAACAGCAAAACATGTACTATTCCTTGCAGTTCTAGAGACTGAGAAGTCCAAAAGCATGATCCTGGGAGATCTGATATCTAGCAAGGGACTGCTTCATTATCTATAGATGCCCATATTTCTGTTGTAGCCTTGCATGGATGACAGCTGGCAGAACAATCTCTCAGGTCTTTTCTCAGAAGTGCTTTTATCTTATTCACAAGTGTTCCAATCTCATGACCTCATCACCTCTCAAAGCCCATACCTCCTGATGGCACTCCTTGAGGGTCAGGGCTTCAACATCTGAAATGGGACAAGACACACACATTCAGTCCATTAGCAAGTGTTGTCATGAGGACAGCGTAGCTTATCAACTGGGTATCCCCAGGAATCCATGGGACTAGCAAAGCAGAATCTGGGGGCATCACTGATAGGAAAGCAGGAGTTCCCCAAGAGACAGTCCTCATAGCATTTTACAGAGACAGCATGACCCTTGAGAAACAATAGTTTCTGTGACCCATACACCAGCCTTTATCTCTGCCTGTCCTCCCTGCTAGATTCACAGCAAGCCTACTTCTTTCTTTTCCAGTACAAATGGATTTCCACTCTCTGAATCCTGATGAATTTTTGCTCTTTTGCAGTTAGTAGGTTGTCCCTCAGGATTCTGCATGTCTGGATTTGCAATCGTGGCAACTGCCAAAACTCTAGGGACCTGCGTGGCAGAACCCGGCCTCTACCACTATTGCCCAAGGTAGGGACTCTGGTCCCTTGAGCGTCCTGTGCTGCTGTCAAAGGTCTGTGTGCATTGGCTTAATGTTTTTTTTTTTTAATGTAATTGCTTATACGTGTGTTTGATCATGCTCAAGTGGCCTTTCTGTGGAAATAGTGGCCAAGCCACACCTAGAAGTCACTGAAGAATGTTCTAAGAACTCCTGGTTGGTATGAGGCTAGACAGAGAGAGAGAAAGAGAGAAAAGAAATCTGCCTCTCTGCATTTTGCAAGCCCCTGGGCAAAATCTGTTGGCTGTGCACTCCTCACACGGAGATTCCAGGCAGGGAGGCCCTCCTGAGCCTCATCTTCCTGAATTCCTCCTCCAGGAGCAATCTCTAGTTTGAGACCAGGGTTAGGGAAGAAAGAGCAGCAAAGCAGGGTCCCGAAGGAAGGACTGCCACAGACCATGGAGCACCAGAGGGCCAGGCTGGTAGCTTCTCACTGTTGGGGTACAAATGGGCTCAGCTCCGCAGGTACAGGGGAGCCCTTGGCCCCTCTGGTGGGCTTTGCAGTGCCCCAAACTCAGGAAGAAAAAAGGCTGGCTCCAGTGACTTATTTTTGACTGGAAAGGAGCTGACAGCAGTGTAAATAAACAAGTAGGGAATGATGTTGGAAAGTTGGAGGGTTTGTCCTTTATATCTCAGCTTTCTCTCCTATCTTCCCTTGCTCTGTAGTGTGTTCTCAAAGAAGATTTTGGCATGATATTCCTGTTCACTGATTTACCCCTGCGCTGTATCTTTTCTGCTGTTCAGCTCATCTGGTGAATTCTTCTACTGTAAAAAGTATCTTGCCCTTGCAAGGGCAAGGGCAAGACCTGAGAAATCCCAGAGATTTCAGCTTGCCATCCAGAAGGAAACCAGGCTATTTGGAATGCTGTAAAGGATTCAGAGTAGGGGAAATTGTCTTGGACATCTGAGACCACCCCCACATTCAGCGGTCCCCTGGACACAATCCCAGACCTTGATACTGATCCTGAACCATGCTCTCAACTCAGACCCCTGTGATCCTCGCCACAGTGCTTTCAGATCAGTGCAGCCATGCCCATAGGCACAAACTCTTAAGCCTAGATTCTGTCCTGAGAGGTCTGTCCCCGACGACCTGGATCCAAAGCCTCAGAGATTGGGGACAGTGAGGAACACCATAGGACTCACCCTGCCTCCCTGAAAGGAACCATGCCATTTGGAACTCCAGAAAGGATTCAGAGGAACTGAAATCTGCATTCCTACCTCCGGACACCCCCATATTCAGCAGGCCCCTGGATGCAAACCTGGAGCTTGACACTCACCCTGAACAAATCCCTCGACTGCCCGCTCCCCCAGAAAGATGGACAGAGTGCTGGCAGATCGGGCCTGCCATGTGGTGGGCCCTAACCATAACCTTTGGTTTGGTTCTCAGGATTCTGACCCCAAAATCCTTGCAGTAGGTGCCCTACAATTTGGGGACACCTGGGCAATCCCAGAGGACTCAGCCTGCCGCCCAGAAGGAAACTGTGCCATTTGGAACTCCGGAAAGGATTCAGAGGAGCAGGAATCTGCATGCCCAGCTGAGGACACACCCGCACAGAGCTGACTCCTGGACACAAAGCCAGAGCCAGACACTCACCCTCACCTACACTGTCAACTCAGCCACCCAGACAGCTCTCCATGGGGTCTTCAGGTCAGTCCTGCCATGACCCTGGTCCCTAACACTAACCCTTGGATGGGTTCTGTAATGATCTCCTCATTTCAGGTTATGTGGTGGTTCTACAGGACATTGTCCTGGTGTGGGATCAAACACACTGAAGCATCCCGTGTGAAGTGGCAAACGTGGTAAAGAAATGACGGCTGGGGAATCTGAGTGTGGAGACAGCACGTATTTGTGCTGCTATAACAAGCTGACTGCACTTTGAAATCACCGCAGAGGAAATGACTCTTCCAAACATCCATGTTAGCAGGACGACACGGAAGCAGAGAGAACATCAGTCTTTGGGATGGAGGCCAAGCCCTCCCAGATCCAGGTCACCCAACATGGAGAGGACACATGTTAGCAAGAGACTCGTGGGAGGATTAAATCATGGGCCCCTGTATCTCAGGTGCAGTAGAAGCAGTGGAGTTGGAATTTCAGTTTTCCACAACGTTCCAGCACAAGCTGCTTAGAACTGTGCAAAAGCAGGAAGGGAAGCCCCAGTAAAGTGGACTGGGGATGCCAGAAGGGGAGGCTGGAAGGGGGCGCCTGGTGCTCAGTGCCCATGACAGACCCCACATTGCAATCCCCCACAGGAGAGACTCACCAACTTCGGGCCCCACAGGGGCAGCCGGAGGTTCATCTCCTGACTTTTTGTAGGACCTTTGCAGCTCAGCCGGTGAGAATTCTCCATCACCCTGCCTTTCTCCAGGGGACTTTCCTTCAAGCACCCTTCCCAACTTCTTCCTCCTCCATGAAATAATGTTCCTCTCCTTTGTTTCTCGCACTTGCCTGTGATGGGACCATAGCTTGCTCAGCCCAGACTGCTATTCTCTGCTCTTCCCAAATAAACCCATGCTGCTGGTCAAATAACTGGCAGATTGAGTTTAAGGCAAATCGAACTAGTAAATTCAAGAACTTGCAAGGAACACAATCAATATGCACAAATTAGTGGCACTCCTACGTGCTCGGAAGGAACCATCAGAAAGAGACTACGGAGAACGATCTCATTTACACCTGCATCCAAGACAGCAAGATACCCGGGAGGCCCCTGAACCAAGAAGGTGACAGACCTGTCCTCTGACAGCCCTGCAACAATGACGACAGACAGGGAGGGGGACACACGGAGATGGGGAGGCACTGTGCTCAGGGAAGAACCCACACTGGGAAAATGCTACTCTCCCCAAAACCGTCTACAGAGTCCTAACTCTGGCTCCTGAATTTCCAGACTCGGCGCAAGCCTGGATTGGGTGTGGACACTAGAAGGACCCCGCAGGGCTGAGGTGGGGGGAGCACAAGCACCGAAGCAGGCGGACGCTCCCTGACTGCAGACCATCTGAGGAGCCCCAGGAACCGAATCCGCGAGCACACAAACACAGACGAGGACCGAGGAGCACCCGAGCCCAGAAAGGGGGGACCCCACAGCCCCGCGCACAGCACAGCAGGAGGCCACGTCTCCTCACACAAAACGACGGAAGTCCCAGTGTCTACACAGGGCGCCCTTCCTCTGTGGGGTCCTGAGACCACGAACCCCTTGACAGTCCACTCAGGCGGCTTCTCCTCACCTCCTCCAGCGTCTGGTCCTTAGGAGTTTGGACTGCTGCCAGTGTGGGCGCGTCCTCTACAACGGGTCCGGTCAGTGTGGCTGCAGAGCCACACCCTCCTCAGCTTGTCCTGTCAGGGTGGGAGGCGCCCCACATTCTCCAGAAGTCTCCACAGTGGGTCCTGAAGAGGCAGGGCTCTGGTCCCAGCTGTGGCTGTGCAGCCTGGGCTCAGGGCGGGACCGGCGGTCTGCCGCCCTCTGCAGGCGGTGGAAGGCAGTGCAGGACTGTGGGAGCTCACCCTTCAGTGGAAGGTCCTGCTCCCTCCTGGGGTCCAGCTGATGCCATTTCATTCCGGAAATTCAAGCTGCATGGAGCCCAATACCCCCCAACTTTCCCCCAAATAGCTAAGGAACAATGAATTGGAAACAATGTAGAATTACAACAGTCCTTGACCCAAACATTGGCACTGAACATAGCCCTGATGCAGACCCACACTCTGACCTCAACTTGGTCTCAAGCCTGGACCCTACCCTAATCCAAGACCCTAACCCTAGCCCCCAACCCAAACAATGTTCACAAGAATCAAAAGGTAGAAACTGCAAATATCCATCAATGGCAAGTGCATAAGCAAAGTGTGGTGAAGGGTTTGAATTTGGGTTCAGGTTCAGGTTTTAGTCAGAGTTCTAGAACAGGCTTTGGGTTTAGTGTTAGGGTGAGGATTTAGAGTGAAGGACAAGGGAACAGAGTTATAGTTTAGGGCTTTCAGTTTATGATTCAGGCTTTAAGACTCAGGGCTTATGGGATAAAGTTCAAGGTCAAATTTGGGGTTTGGCTTCATGCTGAGATTTGGGTTCAGGGTTCATGACTTGGAGGTCTGGTTTAGGGTTTGGGTTCGTGGTTCAGGGCTTGGGTCCAGGGCTCAGGTACAGGCATTGGGTTCCATTTCAGGTTTGGGATTCAGGGTTCTAGTTTGGGCTTTAAGGTCAGCTTAGGTTTCAGCGTTGTTAGGGGTTAAGGTTAGGTTTAGGGATGACACATTTTCTTCAGTTGTCATCATGGACAAAAAAATTCTATCTGAAGTTTCTAAGTCAGAAATGTATTTCATCTGGGGGCGCCTGGGTGGCTCTGCGTGTTAAGCCTCTGCCTTGGGCTCAGGTCCTGATCTCAGGGTCCTGGGATCGAGCCTTTCATCAGGCTCTCTGTTTGGCGGGGAGCCTGCTTCCCCATCTTTCTCTCTGCCTGCCTCTCTGCGTACTTGTGATCTCTGTCTGTCAAATAAATAGAATCAGTAAAAGCTATTATATGATCTTTTACAAACCATTTCCTATCTTTGCATTCTCATGTGCCAAGACAGACACTTAACTCTCCTCATTGTCAGTTTTATTAAATGATTTTCTTCTGCATGTTGATCCGAAGAGCTATTTCAAGAATGAATATACAGGAAACTGATTCGGAGCCCACCTGTTAGAGCCCACCTGTAGAGGCCTTTCATTAGAATGGTCTCTGGTTCCAACCTCAGTTCTGAATACTGCATTACCTGAGGACCGAGTCCAGATGTTTCTTTCATCTCTGACTTGAATTTGAAATCTTCCTCAGACTTCAGCTTTGAGGATTTCTCCAGTCCTTGCTCTCCCACTGTCTTGGTGGGGATCCGCCATGAGTGTTGAACCCAGGAATGAATGAATGATATATACCCCAGATCGCTGGGGCTTTGCCTTGTTTTTCTGAGGTTGGAATGGCTAGGGAGAGACCCCCTGTATGCAGATACAGAGCTGCATGCAATTGCTTAGATAAACGTGTTCCCCACTTATTGCTTGGGCATTGAACATTTCGCCCTTAACCTGTGGCTTGAGCACTTAGGAGGAGACAATCTGGAGGTGAATCAGAAGATGGCTGAATCCACATGGTGGTGGTCTGGGTTTGGGAGATTTTCCTGGAGATTCAAACGAAAGATCTAAATTCTTCCAGTGGGCAGTGGTAAACATTTTATCGATGGGAGATGGAAAATAAATGGTCTGGTTAACCTTTCCCTCCCCCTCAAAACCCATTATTGGAAAAAACAAAAGGGAAGTGAAGGGAGAAATCCTCCCACTCTCATTCCCACTCATCTCCATAGCCACCTCCTCTTCCAAGAACCTAACAGACAAGGTGCCAACAAGTGTTAGGTACCAGCAGTGGTCTCAGATCTCATTCGCGGATCATGGTGAAAGGCATTCAAAGACATTGTGGGGGCACAGGGATCCAATTAAGGGGGACAAGTTTAAGGTTTGCAGGCAAACCTTAAAACCCCTAAAAATTAATGGCACTAGAGAAGATGAGCTTTGGGAACTATAGCTTAATGGATACAATGTGTAAAAAGCTTCAGTGAGTCATGGTGGGAAGAGGCCATGAGGGCAGCAAATACAGTCTTAGATGATGTTATTAATAGCACTACAGGCTCTAGATTTCCTGTGGTGGTGTTCTTGGCAAGACCAGCCCGGCCAAAGTGGATACTCACAACCTGGAACAGAGGGTCTTGGAGATCCCAGCACGTGAGGCATGATGAGAGGGTAAAATGATAGGAGGTGTCCTTTGGAAGGACTGTCTCCTTGACTTTAAAAGGGAGAACCCAAATCTGTAGGTGAAGTCTTTTTGGCTACAAAGAGGGCCGAGGCCTCCTAAGGTCAAGATCTCCTCGTCACTTGCAAAGATGTCGAAGAACATATTCAGACATTTCAAAGATGTCCTCATGTCCATCGGTTCCCACTCTGGAATTCTATCAATAAGGTGAGAGTTCCTCTAGTTGAAAAAAAGATCTAAAAAGACGTCCCTTTCTCATGTAATTTCTGTAACCTCCAGGACACACCCACCTCCCTTTCCAGCTCTGTAATGAAGCCACAGCTGGTGCCAATTTGTGGAACTCCTTAAAGGCTATTCTCCCTTCTATAGCCCCGGACCAAGTTCCCATGCTCCCTCACCTGATTTCCTGCACTCACCTCCCACCTGGTGTGTTCACACCTGCAAGTGCCTTTTACCAACCCCTTTGCCAAAAGGCAGCCAGAGTGACCTTTCAAAGACCTATCAGTTCCTGGCATTTGTCTCCATAGAAATCTGCACTGATCTTCTAACAAATTCTCAGTCCTCCAAAGGCACCCATAATCCTCCCATCAGTCTCTTCATACCCCTCCAACTGACTGATGCCTGTTCTGCCCCATCTCTCTGCCTTCAACCACAATGCCTCCCTCTTCCTGTGGAGACCCCTCATGGCGCCTGCCTCCAAGCACAGGTGATTCCCATTGATGGGAAGACCCTCTTCTTCTCCCCAACCTCCCTACTCCAGTTACTCCCACTTATTCGTGAGCTCACAAGCCCCATGATACACACTCTCCATGCAGACTGCTCTCTCTTTTCTAGCACTGGCCTCCGTTTCTAGCTGTGGTTGTGTCATGGATGTCCCTCCCAGCCAGCCTCCAAGCTCTCCTACCCTTTAGCTCCAACACCTGACACAGTGCCTGGCACGTAGTAAGCCCTGGCTAGCTTCTAAGAGCCTCACTGAGGGACTGAAAGCATTTTAAAAACGTCACCATGTAGGCTCCAAACTGTAGGCAGAAAAAGCCTTGCCTGGATTGACATTTTAGAGATGTATTCGTCAAGTTGGATGTGTTCACTGACTTTACCTTGTAAATTAAAAAAAAAAGGACTCTGTATTGTTTTGCATCCAACGAAGGCACGTGTATATTATTAGACCACGTTATGAGCTTAATGGAAGGAGACAAGATGTTTTCGCTAAGAAAATGTATAAGACTGTTGAGGTCAAGTGGGAGGACACAGTCCGTTTGTTGGAGCATTGCTATCTTACTCTATCACAGCCACTAATAAAAATCTGACACGGGGTGAGTCAGAATGGTCTGTCAGAGATGAGTTAGATCTGGCTCATGTTCCTAGAGACATGAAAGCCAGGAATGAAGAAGGAGGCTTTGAAAGAATGGGTTGAGGAGGCGGTATGGTTCACTGCGATGAGCTAAGTGCCCAGGGCCACCGGCAGATATGCGGGCCTGTGTCCTTCCTTTGTTCTGGGGTCCCTCTTGCACCATGTGGTGAGGCTGGTGGCTGGGAGCAGCTCAGGACAGGATCCCGTGGCATCTTACCTCTCACACCCTCATGTGGGCTCCAGTGGGCTTCAGTAGGTCCCAGGGGACAGCCTGCCTTCCTTGCAAAGCCCAGTAGCACTGGGAGCAGAAACTGGGACCAAAGAGTGAGCACCCTGTTTGACAAGCTGGACCAGCCACCTCTTCTTCAGATGCAGGGGGAGCCCTGGCATGCTGACTCCT